>NC_079231.1:8855486-9155486 GCF_029633865.1 Lampris incognitus
CCCGACTCAAGAACCCGAAATGGGCCATCGTATGGGGGTTGGAGGGGCAAGCGGTGAGCAACATGGCGTACAAAAACAAAACGAGCCGACATGAACTCCGCAGGCACGAACGACCGCGGAAAACAGTGGTGAACGGGGCCTGGAAC
Organism: Lampris incognitus; assembly: GCF_029633865.1. Classification (NCBI taxonomy): domain Eukaryota; kingdom Metazoa; phylum Chordata; class Actinopteri; order Lampriformes; family Lampridae; genus Lampris; species Lampris incognitus. The sequence continues at coordinate 8,855,633 of NC_079231.1, forward strand.
CCGAGTGCTGTCGGACAAAAAAGGATAAACGGCCGGATGGGGTCGAGGAGCGGAACTCCCAGGCAAAAATTCCCCAGGGACGCGGAGCGGGTGACCGAGCACCAGCTCAGCGGGTGACGCGTCGAGGTTCTCCTTTGGAGCCGAACGCAACCCGAGCATAACCCAAGGTAAACGATCCACCCAGTTACCATCCGAGAGCGCAGCGCTGCCATGAGCGACCGTTGAAAATGTTCACACAACCCGTTAGCCTGAGGGTAGTACGTGGTAGTGCGGTGTACCTGCACACCCAAGGATCGCGCAAGTGCCGACCAGAGCTCTGACACGAACTGGGGGCCCCTGTCTGAGGTGATATCTGACGGAGTGCCGAAACTGGCGACCCAGGAGGAAAGAAACGCGCGTGCAACGTCCGAGGATGTTGTGGAGGACAGAGGGACAGCCTCTGGCCACCTGGTGGTCCGATCTACCATTGTGAGCAGGTGCGTAAAACCATGTCAAGAAGGTAGAGGGCCCACCAGGTCCACATGCACGTGGTCGAAACGTCTGGCCGGGATCGGAAACGGTTTGAGGGGCGACTTAGTGTGCTGGTGGACCTTAGCGCGCTGGCACGCCACACATGCAGCCGCCCACCCCTTGACGTCCTTGCGAAGGCCAGGCCAGATGAACTTGGAACCGACCAACTTCACCGACGCCCGAACTCCAGGGTACGAGAGGGAGAGAATCGATTTGAAAACTCGATGGCGCCAGACCACTGGAACAATGGGGCGGGGACATCGCAGAGGAGGGCGGGACTGCCTTCCTGCATCACATCATCCTCTATCTTGAGGCCGGTACGCGTTGACCTAAGGGCAAGGACGTCCGGGTCGCTGGGCTGGTCGGCAGCCATAGCGGAGAAATCAACACCGAGGTGCACAGGACACACAAGCACACGCGACAGACAATCAGCAACAGGGTTGGACTTCCTGGCCACATGCTGAATGTCCGTTGTGAACTCGGAGATGGCCGCCAGGTGGCGGTGCTGACGAGCAGACTACGGCTCAGTCACCTTGGACATGGCGAAAGCCAGCGGTTTATGATCCACGTAAGCCGTGAATGAGCGACCCTTCAGCAGGAAGCGGAAATGACGGGTTGCAAGGTGCAGTGCGAGCAACTCCCGGTCAAAAATGCTGTACTTGCGCTCGCTATCTCGCACTTTGCGGCTAAAAAATGCGAGTGGCTGCCACGCATTCGCCACACGCTGTTTAATCACAGCCCCCACGGCTATGTCAGACACATCGGTTGTTAAAGCTATGGACGCCGTGGGTGTGGGATGGGCGAGGAGGGCAGCGTTAGCCAGGACGCACTTTGCTCCGTCAAAGGCCTGGACTCGTTCGGGAGTCCAGTCGACAGGATCGTTAGCCTTCTTAAGCCGCAGGGCTTCGTGAAGTGGCTGAAGGAGGTGGGCAGCGTGAGGGAGGAAACGGTTATAGAAATTCACCATGCCCAAGAATTCCTGCAATGCCTTAACAGAGACTGGGCGGGGAAATTCCGCCACCGCTTGCACCTTAGAAGGCAATGGGACCGCGCCTTGTGGCGAAATGCTGTGACCCAAGAAGTCAATCACCGGCAGTCCAAACTGACACTTGGCCGGGTTGACTATCAGGCCGTGTTCATCCAGACGACGGAAAACCTGTTTCAGGTGCTCTTCAGCTGACTGACTGGCCACTAATATGTTGTCGAGATAAACGACCACGAAAGCAAGGTCACGCAACACCGAGTCCATCAGCCTCTGAAAGGTTTGCGCTGCCCCTTTCAAGCCAAAAGGCATGCGCATGAACTCAAAAAGCCCAAATGGGGTGATCGCTGCGGTCTTGGGCACGTCCTCTGCGCGCACGGGAACCTGATGACGGCCGCGCACCAGGTCCACCATAGAGAAAATAGTGGTACCTGCCAGGCGTATGGAAAAGTCCTGTATGTGTGGGATGGGATAGCGGTCATTGGCGGTGACGTTGTTCAGGCAGCAAAAGTCACCGCAAGGCCGCCACAACCCATCCACCTTGGGCACCATGTGAAGGGGCGAGGCCCACGGGCTGTTGGAATGCCTCACTATACCCAGACGCTCCATGATGGTGAACTCCTCCTTAGCTGTAGCCAACTTTATTGCGTTGAGGCGCCGCACGCGTGCAAAAAAGGCAGGTGTAGTCAAAATCCGCCAGCAAACGCTGAAAAACATCCCCTAATGCTAAAAAGTTAGCGTGTGTTAACGGCCCGGCTCCCCCTGTCTCGCACGGAAAAGTGGCGAAAGACACAGCGTCAATTAAACTAGCACACAGAAAATCTGTGCCGATAATAGGAACAGTAATGGAGGAGACTACAAAATCCCACTCGAAATGGCGCCCGTGGAAACAAACAATCACCAACCTTGTGCCAAACGTCGCAATGGACGAACCGTTAGCTTCACTCAACTGTGGGCCGCCGCCTTCAGCTGACATGTCTGTGCTAGCTGGAGGGAGTAGGCTCTTTTGCGAGCCGGAGTCCACCAGAAACCGTCTTCCTGACATTGAGTCCTTAATGAAGAGCAGCTCACTACGTCCGCCAGCGCCCACAGCTGCTACTGAGCGCTGGCCCTGGAGTTTCCCGGCGCCTCAAACGTGCACGGAGGGACGCAGCGCCTAGCCTTGCTGCCGAACCGCTGGTGGAAAGAACAGAGGCCGCTCCCGCGCCGTCTCCGGGCAGTCACTCCAGCCACCACTGCCGGGTCCGTGTCCTCCGACGCCGGCTGCAGAGGCTTCGATGCCACACTCTGCACAGAGAACCGTCTGGTAGCCAGCAGGACCCGATCGGCCTCCTCAGCCAAACCTCGGCAGTCACCAGCAGCCAGACACGGGGCGTTAGCCAAAGCCGCGCGCACAGGAGACGGGGGCTGGCGCAGGAAAACGTGCGGGAAAAGGAACCCACCTTCGTCCGAGCCTAGCAGCGACAGCATATTGTCCATGAGATCCACAGCCGTCCTGTCGCCCAAACCGGATAGGGAAAGGATTCTATCTGCCCTCACTGCAGCAGATAGGCTGTATCTCCGGAGCAGAAGATGTTTGAGGGCGACACATTTACCGTGTTGCGGGGGGGTGGGGGCGCGCAACAGCTGCATGGCACGGCGTGTGGACTGCTGGTCCAGCGCAGCGACGACCAAATAGTATCCGGAGTCGTCCGCGGAGATTCCACGGAGGTGGAACAGCGCCTCAACATGCTGGAACCACAAAGCCAGGTCGCTCTGCCAGAACTCTGGGAGCTTCACAGGCGCCGCGAGAACGGCCGGCTGTGAGAGTTGGGGCGGAGTGGCCGAAGTGGATTCACACTCTTGTTCTGCTCCAAACATATCACGTCGGGGTCACCAATGTGGCAGGATGAGGAAAAACACAGGAGACGATGGCGAGTTTGAACTTTATTCCTCAGCTCCAAAAACCAAACTGAAACAGGGACAACCTTGCACCAGAGAGCCCGGGAACGTAAACCACGCCCCCAGCTCACAGCCCTGCTGGGTGAGAGGCATAGCACCTAGTGTCCTCCACGGTATAGTTGCACGGTATAGTTGCACTTGGCCAATTACCCCACTCTTCCGAGCCGTCCCAGTTGCTGCTCCACCCACTCTGCTGATCCAGGGAGTGCTGCAGACTACCACATGCTTCCTCCGATACATGTGGCGTCGCCAGCCGCTTCTTTTCACCTGACAGTGAGAAATTTCACCAGGGGGATGTAGCACCTAGTAGGATCACGCTATTCCCCCCAGTCCCCCCCCCCCCCGAACAGGTGCCCCAACCGACCAGAGGAGGCGCTAGTGCAACGACCAGGACACATACCCACATCCAGTTTCCCACCCGCAGACACGGCCAATTGTGTCGGTAGGGATGCCTGACCAAGCTGGAGGTAACACGGGGATTCGAACCGGTGATCCCTGTGTTGGTAGGCAATGGAATGGACTGCCACGCTACCCAGACGCTCTTGGCAAAATATTATTGTCCAGATTAAGGTTTGAAGTATGGAGTTTTTCAGAACACACACATACACACAAGCTTTAGCCACATAGCATTGTCATGTTGTGATGTGTATTGATTTTTCTTGATGTGCAGTTGTATTAGACAAGGGGTTTGGTGCTCAGCCTGTTTGTTGGATCATTTTTCTAGTTGAGTTTGACTTGACTTGTTAGAACTAGATATGTTTCTTTCGTGATGTTCACCCATAGCGATCCCGTCCCTTAAAGTCGAGGTCCCCTATGAGACCTTGACTTTAATAAGATTGCATTGCATAGGCCAGTGGGTCCCTGGACCCCCAAACTGCTGTTTTCCTGTCCTGCCAGGGAGTTAATTACGTTCTCCTGCTGTGGGTGGCACAGTGGTTAGCACTGTTCCCTCACAGTAAGAAGGTCCTGGTTTCAAACCCCAGGCCGTCCCAGGTCCTTTCTGTGTGGAGTTTGCATGTTCTCCCTGCATCTGCGTGGGTTTCCTCCAGGTGCTTCAGTTTCCTCCCGCCATCAAAAAGACATGCATATTAGGGTTAATACTCCTGCCTGTGCTCTTTAGCAAGGCAATGGAAAGAAGAACTGGAGTTGGTCCCCGGGCACTGCACGTAGCAGTGGGCAGCCGCTGCAGCGTTAAATGCAGAGGATGAATTTTGTTGTATGCTTGCTTACTTACAGTGACAAATAGTGACTTTCTATGGCCTGATTAGATTGCAGAATGTCTGCCAGGATAGAAAACCACCAGCACTGTGTGTGTGTGTGTGGGGGGGGGGGGGCACCGGCATTAAGACCTGCAGACATATCAGATACTCTCATCCGCAGCAACCAAGTTGAGGAAATCTACAAAGTTTAACAGTTCAGTCGATTCCCGTTTTAACATTTTCTCAAAAAAATGACTGAGGCATAAAGTTTCTTTCTGTGTTTCACATACAGCAAATTTGTCCCCCTCCTAGAGTGTCGCCTACAGTAATGATTTAGTATTATATGGCATCTTAGTCACCTGGAGGAAATAAAATGAAATAATCCTGCCAATACCAAGTCAACTTGGTAAAATCTGGTACGATGTCTGTTAATTCACCCGGAGGAGAGGAGCGGAGCGCAGTCAGACACTCTCAGGGAGTGTTTCACATTAAAAATCCTTTTGAGCCGATGTAACTGGAAAAAAGAAGAAGAAGAAGAAACCATGTTTTAATAATGCACATCATGAGACTGCACAGAGCAATATACATTTTTAATTACTAAAGTGACTAATATCTAGGTTTGGCTTTGAGGTTTTTTTGTCCCATAAAATATGCATCTATTTTTCCCCTGCAGCTGTGTATCCCTGTGGAAAATACACCTGAGCCTCACCGAGCTGAACTTAACGCTTTTAGCGAAAAGAATTAACAATCCGCCGACACCATTTGTTATGTGAGTGGGTGAAAATAGGTGAACATAGAGTTTAAGGACAGGGAAAAAGTGATGCATGCACATGTAACCAACAGTTAGGAAGATGTGCAGAAACTAAACTTATGATCTCGTCATCAATAGAGAATTCTTTGTACATGAGATGTTCATTTAGTAGGATACCTCACAGTCCTTGATGCTGAAAATAGGGTCATGTTTGTCAGTCTTAACAAGTCGTTTTGTTTTATGTTGGTCAGCATAATCATGTTTTGGTTGGACCGCGTGATGGGCAACAGCCAACCCAGAATCTGTTTTTTACTTATCGGGTAGTAAATGCTGATGTCAGATCCTTTCACCTTTGCACACGGTGTCATGAAATAAGATGAGTCGAGCTGAAACAAGGGAAATTATCTCATCCTCTATGACAGTCTTCTTTACTTGTCTTGAGCAAACAACATACTCAGTTCAAGATATGACTCAAGACTTTATTATATAAGACATATGATAACAATATTGTAGTATTGTTTGCCTCAAATGTACTGTGAACTTACTTTCCGCTTCCGGTGTGGGAAGATGGCGGCACAAATTCACGTTTGCAGCAGCCTCAACCAGTACCGGTGTTGGAAGATGGTGGTGGGAATTCATGATTACGGTGGCTTCACCCAGTATCGTTCATGCAGTGTCTTTGTCCATATCTGTTTCTGAGTTTGTCTGAGTTTGATGGCTGGGAGGGCTGGCACTGGATCAGCTGGGTGAGCTTGATCTGCTACGTCCTGTGGGCCCAGGGACCACAGCCCCTGCCTGGAGCTGCATTCGAAGAGGAAACACCGAGGGCGGTCTGACAGGACGCGGAAGCGGGGCAGGCTAAGCTAACTGCTAGCGCATGCAAACCGTTAGTTCCGACAGTCATCCTGGCTGGCGTTCTTTCCCTTGGACAGATTGTTTAGTTTGGACATATGTGTTAGTTTGGATATGTATTAGTTTGGATATGTTTGTTCTTGTCATTTTTGGATATGTGTTTGTGTCTTTGTGTTTCACTGCTTTGGGCTGGGGGAAACGATATTTCGTTTCATTTCATGTATGCAAATGACAGATTTCATTGTGATAATGCAGTTTTCTGTTTAAGATGCTGCAGGTGACAGGCATAAACCCATGCTGGCTCACTTTCTGGATAAACTTGAAATGAAACAGAGTACTTTTAGACAACTTAGGGTGGTGAAAAAGGACATTTATATGGAATGTAAATTTATAAAGTTGTCTTACACAATTTCACGTTTGTCTGCAGTAAGAGAGAGTCATTGCTTTTAGATGGAGAGCATAATTTGGATTATTAATGGCACCGCCTCAAACACACAGTTAAAGGCTTTGAGAGGAAACACACACACACACACACAGAGGCATTATTTTTCTCTTACCAAGACAACCGGAGCCCTCCTGACACCAACCTTGTCTCCTGAGTGTGCTGATGAGCGTGGATCCAGCCTTACCTTAGCGTTCCCTCATAAATTAAAGTTAAATGAGCAAGACTTGAGGAGAGCTGAAGAAAAACTAGTTGCGGTCTTTAAGTGTAAAAGTAAAGTCATTAATCAATCATGTGCCTTGTCACTCCACCCACTCCAACACTTAAAGAAAAAAAAAGACTCAATGTCCAAGGGAGCTGGCTGCTAACTGCAGTTTTCACATCTAAAAACTCCCATTCCAAGCAACATTTTACAAAGATCTGTGCCTAACTCCTGCAAGCCCAGAAGGGAGAGGCAACCTACCTAATTTGAGCGATTTTTGATAACGTATTCCATTTCACATAGCTCACAGTTTTAATTTTGATGTTTTATGCCGTTTCAGTCCGCTTAGCTCCCCTTTCTTGCGCACAATCTCGGAGCATTACCGCAAGCTACTTTTTTTTCTTTTCTTTTTTTTTTTGAGAAAGAAACTTACACTTGAAACCTTCTCGCTCTGGCACAGTTGATTCACAGTGGGTGAATCCAATGAAGCATTGGTCCCAGCCAGAACCAAGGCGGAGATTCATTTCCACACAGGCTCCACAAAGCGAGTCAATCGACGTTGCTCTTGGGGTGGCGGTGGGGTGTTTACTGCAGTTTTTCCAAAGTTCAGTTGGCTCAATATGATGTCAGTTAAAGGTGACAAAGACTCAAATACTTCCATATGCATCGACCATACTTAAAAACCATAGTCCCAAACCATGCGGCTCCACTCCCAAACCACAGGCTTTGGGAGTGGAGCTGTTTGCCGTCTGCCAACAAATGCGCCAAGTGTCCAAATGTTCCATAAGGTGTGTGTGTTTTTTTCCCCCTCTTTTTTTTTCATTTGGCCTGATAAACACAAGAGATTTTTAGTTGCCTTGGTAGACCAAGAATGGGAAATTTTGTTCGACTTTTTTTTCACCCATTTAGAGGATGGCCGTGTTTTTTTTCTCCACCCCACCCCCCCAACCTCTGTGATGTGTAAGGCTACGGTCACACATGCGTGAAATAAACACTGACGAATATTTGCCTCCCATTCATTTCCATTCTATGCAAGCAAAGGGGCGAATAAAACATTTGCTTCTGATGGTGAATGAAATGTGCATCTTTGCTTCACATGGAGTTCAACTTTCGTGAACTTTGACCGGTGAATTTGCAGCCTCAACCAATACCAAAGGAGTGGTGTGGTTGACCCCACTTGGCTGTAATTGGCTGTATATTTCTTAGTGAGCCAGGATGGAGGAGACTTTGATTGTTCCAGCCGGTATTGTACAACATTGCCTGTGAAAACTACAAACTGCCCCATAAGAGAGATGCTGCCTGGCTGGCTGGCAGTGAGTCAGGAGACAAGCATTAAACATAAATGGAAAATTTATTAATAACATCAGTTCATATTTCACAGCTTTGTTAGCTAATTAAACTTAGCTAAGCTAGCTAACAAATATAACTTTTACACCAATGTTCTTTCGTATTTGTCCATGAAACTATGATAACATGTACAAATTAAGTGAAAACATTTATTTATCTTTCTCTGGACTTCAGTGTACATTTTGATCGACAACAACAACTACTAAACAGACTAAAAACCAGCAAACTGATTTCCGTGTGCATCACATCCCTGCACTGTCCACATTCAGCACAACAAGGTACAAATTTCACCTCAGCAGGCAATGGTCATTCGCCTGCATTCGTGTATGTTTGACCATGGCCTTATTGCTTTTTCTCGCTCTTTTTTTAGAGGGGTGTTGTTGAGTGTGTGTTGGGCAAAGGAGAAGGGGAAGGCATATCCAGAGGCAGCGAGAGTAGGAGTGTGGAGGTGAGAGTCGGACCTTTGAATTTTGGCACTATGACTGGTAAAGGGAGCGAGCTGGCTGATATGATTGAGAGAAGGAAGGTAGGTACACTGTGTGTGCAAGAGACCAGGTGGAAGAGGAGTGGGGCCAGGAGCATCGTCTGTGAGTTCAAATTCTTACCATGATGCGGATGGGAAGAGAAATGGGGTGGGAGTAATTCTGAAGGAAGAGTATGTCAAGAGTGTGTTGGAGGTGAGAAACAGTGTCGGACAGAGTGATGACTGTGAAGTTGGAAATCGAAGGTTTGATGATGTTAACAGCGTATACGCCCCGCAAGTTGGGTGTGAGATGGAAGAGAGCATTCTGGAGTGATATGGATGAAGTGGTGGAGAGTGTAACCAAAGAGGAGAGAGTAGTGATTGGAGCAGACTTCAATGGCATGTTGGTGAAGGGAACAGAGGTGATGAAGTGGTGATGGATAGGTATGGTGTGAAGGAGAGGAACGTGGAAAGACAGGTTGTGGCGGATTTTGCAAAAAGGATGATATTAGCTGTGGTGAATACATATTTCAAGAAGAGGGAGGAACACAGGGTGACGTACAAGAGTGGAGGATGGTGCACACAGGTGGACTATATCCTATGCAGGAGGCGTGATCTGAAAGGGACTGGAGACTACGAGGTGGTGACGGGGGAGAGCGTAGCGAGGCAGCATCGGATATGGTGGTCTGTAGGATGACTTTGGAGACCAAGAAGAGGAAGCGAGTGAAGGCAGAACCAAGGATCAAATGCTGGAAGTTGAAGAAGGAAGACTGTTGTGTGTTCAGGGAGGAGTTAAGACGGGCACTGGGTGGTAGTGAAGAGTTGCTGGATGGCTGGACAACTACTGCAGAATTAGTGAGGGAGACAGCTAGGAAGGTACTTGGTGTGTCATCTGGACAGAGAAAGGAAGACAAGGAGACTTGGCGGTGGAATGAGGAAGTACAAGAAAATATACAGAGGAAGAGGTTGGCAAAAGAGAAGTGGGATAGTCAGAGAGATGGAGAAAGTAAACAGGAGTACAAGGAGATGCAGTAAAAAGCAAAGAGAGACGTGGTGACAGCAAAGGCGTGTGGTGAGTTGTATGAGAGATTAGACACTAAGGAAGGAGAAAAAGAGTTGTACCGATTGTCTACACAGAGGGACTGAGCTGGGCAAGGATGTGCAGCAGGTTAGGGCGATGAAGGATATAGATAGAAAGGTGCTGACAAGAGAGGAGAGTGTGCTGAGAAGGTGGAAGGAGTACTTTGAGGGGCTGATGAATGACGAAAATCAGAGAGAGAGAGAAAGTTGGAGGATGTGGGCACAGTGAATCAGGAAGTGCTATGGATTAGCAAGGAGGAGGTGAGGGCAGCTATGAAGAGGATGAAGAGTGGAAAGGCAGTGGTCCAGATGACATACCTGTGGAGGCATGGAGATGTTTAGGAGAGATGGCAGTGGAGTTTTTAACTAGATTGTTTAACACAATCTTGGAAAGTGAGAGGATGCCTGAGGAGTGGAGAAGAAGCATACTGGTACCGATTTTCAAGAACAAGCGCGATGTGCAGAACTGTAGCAACTACAGAGGTATAAAGTTGATCAGCCACAGCATGAAGATATGGAAAGAGTAATAGAAGCTAGGTTAAGAGGAGAGGTGATGATTAGTGAGCAGCAGCGTGGTTTCATGCCACGAAAAGAGCACCACAGATGCGATGTTTTTCTTTGAGAATGTTGATTGAGAAGTATAGAGAAGGTCAGAAGGAGTTACGGATTTAGAGAAGGCATATGACGAAGTCAAGAATGGCAAAGATGTAGGAGTGGTGCAGGATATGTATGAGGGAAGTGTGACAGTGGTGAGGTGTGCAGTAGCAGTGACAAAAGGGTTCAAGGTGGAGGTCGGATTACATCAAGGATCGGCTCTTAGACCTTTCTTGTTTGCAATGGTGTTTGACAGACGAGATCAGGCAGGAGTCTCCGTGGACTATGTTGTTTGCAGATGACATTGTGTTCCACAGTGAGAGTACGGTGCAGGTTGAGGAGAGCCTGGAGAGGTGGAGGTATGCACTGGAGAGAAGAGTAGTGAAAGTCAGTAGGAGCAATACGGAATACATATGTGTGAATGAGAGGGAGGACAGCAGAATGGTGAGGATGCAAGGAGTAGAGGTGACAAAGGTGGATGAGTTTAAATACTTGGGGTCAACTGTTCAAAGCAAAAGGAGTGTGGAGGGGAGGTGAATAATAGAGTGCAGGCAGGGTGGAGTGGGTGGAGAAGAGTGTCAGGAGGGATTTGCAACAGAAGAGTACCAGCAAGAGTTAAAGGGGCGGTTTACAAGATGGTTGTGAGACCAGCTATGTTATATGGTTTGGAGACAGTGGCACTGATGAAAAGACAGGAGGTGGAGGTGGCAGAGTTGAAGATGATAAGATTTTTGTGGGTAGTGAAGAGTACGGACAGGATTAGGAATGATTATGTTAGAAGGACAGCTCAGGTTGGACGGTTAGGAGACAAAGCAAGAGAGGCAAGATTGAGATGGTTTGGACATGTGTGGAGGAGAGATGCTGGGTATATTGGGAGAAGGATGCTGAAGATGAAACTTTCAGGAAAGCGGAAAAGAGGAAGGCCAAAGAGGAGGTTTATGGATGTGGTGAGAGAGGACTATGGAGGTGGTTGGCGTCACAGAGGACGATGCAGAGGACGAAGAGATGGAAACGGATTATCTGCTGTGGTGACCCCTAACAGGAACAGCCAAAAGTAGTAGTAGATTGTTGAGTTAAAGAAAAATCTCCCCTGACATTGTTGTTAATTTACCAATTTCACTAATTGGATTTCATCATCTTCCGAATCCATCTAATCTAATGGTTTGCCGACATTTGATCCAAAATTAGGTGACATCCGCTGTTACAAAATGATTGAAAGCACAAATATAAATGGTATTATGGTCCCTTTTTCATGCCCCCCCCTTTTAAAGGAGCATACATAAGGGTGGCGTCCAGGTGGCATGGTGGTATATTCCGTTGCCTGCCAACATGGGGATCGCCGGTTCAAATCCCCGTGTTACCTTCGACTTGGTCGGGCGTCCATACGGACACAATTGGCCATGTCTGCGGGTGGGAAGCTGTGTCCTGATCGCTACACTAGCGCCTCCTCTGGCACCCAAAATTAGCTGTATTTTTTCATCCTACTTTTTCATTTCTCTCCTTGGCACTTCTCTGCCGTTTCATTTTAGTGACACAGGGATATTTGTTCCATCTGTTATATTGGCACTGTGGCTCTGACCTTTGACCTCGTTATTGAGTTGCTTGTATAGCAGTCAGCTTCAAAATTTTAAGCTTTTCTTCTGCTGCACACGTTTTAAATAAGAAGTTTTGCGGTGCATAAAAACAAGCTGTGCAAGTGACTTCATGTTGGGTCATAATTCATGGTTATTTATTTAGTGTGCTGGCAGGTAACTTTCATGTCTTCATTTCAGTCATGTTAATGTGACAGAATAAGTCTCTAAAAAAGAAGTTACCAGACAGATGCCCGTTTCAAATAAATATCTTCAAACAAGTGACATGGTGCTGAAAGAATGGTTATATTTAATAAAGTGAGTAAATATATCTTTAATTGGTTTAAGAAAATTTGGAAGAAAACATATTCACGCACAAGCAAGTCTGTCTTAATATTTTTAGATTTTTTTTTTACTCATCATTTAGATGCAGCAGCATGTCCTCCGTTGACGTACAGATGATTTACAGCGGAGGAGAGAGACGGGGATCTGGCTGCTTTGTGTGTAGCTTTTCCAACAGGAAATGGCTTTCAGGGAAACCAAACCGGAGACGATGAATTCGGCATTTCCTCTTGGCTACTCTCGACCCTTCTTCCACTACTGGGGTTATTGCTAATAAAACTAGCCCCCATAGTAGTAAAATAAGTATTTATTAAAATCAGAATGATACTAGAAGACTCAAAATCTGTTTATAATCAGCCAAGTAAGTTTTCAAGTGCGAAGGGTTTGGCTTTGTGGTTGTTGCTCAACGAAAACACGACAAAAAAAGAAAACGTGGGGTGTAACAGAAGATTATAAAGATGGAAACTAGTGCGAAGGGAATAGAAATCAGGGAGCAGCGGTAACTCTCGTAATGCATCTTAAAAGTAAATAAAAGAAAAGTAATAAAGTAAAATACTTAAAAAAAATTCTAAAAATAATTAAATTAAATTAGTGTTAAATAAAGTAATAAAACGTAGATAACATTTCAGTAAATGAAAGCCATAATGTCGCAAGTTGGTGCTATCAAAATGTGAAATTAGGTTTATTTGTATACAGTTGACCACCAGTCTAGTCCAAGTGACAGAAATGTAGTGATATGGAGTCGCTATCGTCATTTGTACATTTATGCTGGCTGTAAATACAAGTCCAGTCACAATGCAAGGTGTGCGTTTTGCCAGTTCTGTGTGTTTTGGGTCTCATTGTGTTGTTTTTCTCAGTACTTAAGTGGACATTGGCCAAATGATGTTTTTAGGCGACTGTGATTTAAAGTGAAGTTCAAGTGGAAGGTGTCAGCTTTGCTGATCTCGTTGTATATATTTGCCGACACACAAATACACCCTATTGACTGGAAGTAATCAGTGTACACCGATATTTTCATCCAGAATAATTTTTTTTTATTTGTTTCTGCCTTTTTCTCCTCATTTGTATCCGGCCAATTACCCCACTCTTCCAAACCGTCCCGGTCACTGCTCCATCCCCTCTGCCAACCCGGGGAGGGCTGCAGACTACCACATGCCTCCTCCGATACACGTGGAGTCGCCAGCTGCTTCTTTTCACCTGACAGTGAGGAGTTTCACCAGGGTGACATAGTGCGTGGGAGGATCACGCTATTCCCCCCTCCCCCCTGAACAGGCGCTCCGACTGACCAGAGGAGGCGCTAGTGTAGCGATCAGGACACAGCTTCCCACCCGCAGACATGGCCAATTGTGTCCGTATGGACGCCCGACCAAGTCGAAGGTAACACGGGGATTTGAACCGGCGATCCCCATGTTGGCAGGCAACGGAATATACCACCATGCCACCTGGACGCCACCCTGAGTCACGCTTTCCCTAATACCCGAGTATACACAGATTACTTATTATTCTAAGGTCTGTATCGTACAAACAGCATCTGATTCAGTGGATCCCTCTCTTTTTCTAAAAAGCAAAAAGACATGCAGCGATAAGTCTTTGGATCGGGCCTAAGATAAATTTTATATTCACTTCTAATTTGACTTAAGGTGGATATAGATAACCGGATAATACACACAAGTGCATTTAAATGTGATTTGTTATTTCTAAAGTCTGAGTATTGCCTTCATAGTTCATGATTACGTTCGTTGTGTTCAGGTAAATAAACCCATAGAGTATGAGCTGGGGTTTTTGTTTTTGGGAGAGTGATTTATTTAATTAGCCATCCATCCAGCCATTATCCAAGCCGCTTATTCGAATTCGAGTTGCGGGCATACTGGAGCCTATCCCAACATCCCCATTATTATTATTATTATTAATATCCCATTATCCTCTTATTTATTTATTTATTGTTTGTGGTGGTTCTTGACCTCACAAGCCTTACTGGGCCACTTAACAAACAGAACCCCGTTAAAGTACACATTTGATTATTTTTTTTTGTTGCTTTCCTCAAATCACCTTAAAAAAAAACGGACCCAGCTGTTAAGGAAACAATTTTTTTAAGTTGGGTTGCTGCTGTTGTTTGTTGTTGTTGTTTGTAAAATAGTCTGTCTTGCTCCATAGCAGAAGATAAACACCCAAAAAATTACTGATGGTAAACATAAGAAATGCTGCCATTTGGTGCCATTCTCTGAAGCATTACTATGTTTTAGTCATGTATATTTTTATATCTGTTTGTGCACTTGTCAGTGTAGGTAAATAGGACACAATAAATGACAAATAACAGACTGTAGTCTCTGACTAAATTAATTATCATGCAAACGCATCTCCTCTGCTCTCTCTCTGTTGCTCTTTTTTTGCCCAATTCAATTTATTGTCATTAACAACAATGTGCAAGCACGTGTAAAAACGAAATGAGGGAAAAGGTACTGTTGCATTGGCCGGGAATCGAACCCGGGCCTCCCGCGTGGCAGGCGAGAATTCTACCACTGAACCACCAATGCTCTGTCACTCTATTTTTTCTTTTTAATTTCAGTTTGTCATTAAAAGCAATGCGCAGGCACATAGGTAAAAACGAAATGAGGGAAAAGGTACTGTTGCATTGGCCGGTGTACTGGTCTCAGAGGATCTGAGCAATAACCCAAATACCCAGTCAGCTAAACTCTTCGGCAATCAATCATTTCAGTAGGCATAGTGAAGTTTATGATGTTTGTGTGCAAGAGACCAGGTGGAAGGGGAGTAAGGCCAGGAGTATCGGAGGTGGTTTCAAACTCTTCTACCGTGGTGTGAATGGGAGGAGTAATGGGGTAGGGGTAATTCTGAAGGAAGAGTATGTCAAGAGCATGCTGGAGGTGAAGAGAGTGTCAGACAGAGTGATGAGTATGAAGCTGGAAATTGAAGGTTTATTGCTGAATGTTATCAGCGCATATGCCCCGCAAGTTGGGTGTGAGATGGATGAAAAAGAAGAATTCTGGAGTGAGTTGGACGACATGGTGGAGAGGGTACCCAAGGAGGAGAGAGTGGTGATTGGAGCGGACTTCAATGGACATGTTGGTGAAGGGAACAGAGGTGATGAGGAGGTGATGGGAAGGTATGGAGTCAAGAAGAGAAATGTGGAAGGACAGATGGTGGTCGATTTTGCGAAAAGGATGGAAATGGCTGTGGTGAATACATACGTATTTCAAGAAGAGGGAGGAACACAGGGTGACATACAAGAGTGGAGGAAAGTGCACACAGGTGGACTATATCTTATCTAGAAGGCGCCATCTAAAAGGGATTGGAGACTGCAAGGTGGCGACAGGGGAGAACGTAGCTAGGCAGCATCGGATGGTGGTCTGTAGGATGACTTTGGAGACCAAGAAGAGGAAGCGAGTGAAGACACAGCTGAAGATCCAATGGTGGAAGTTGAAGAAGGAAGACTGTTGTGTGGAGTTCAGGCAGGAGTTAAGACAGGCACTGGGTGGTAGTGAAGAGTTGCCAGATGGCTGGACAACCACTGCAGAAATAGTGAGGGAGACAGCTAGGAAGGTACTTGGTGTGTCATCAGGACAGAGGAAGGAAGACAAGGAGACCTGGTGGTGGAATGAGGAAGTACAGCAAATTATACAGAGGAAAAGGTTGGCGAAGAAGAAGTGGGATAGTAAGAGAGATGAAGAAAGTAGACAGGAGTACAAGGAGATGCAGCGTAAAGCGAAGAGAGAGGTGGCAAAGGAAAAGGCGTATGGTGAGTTGTATGACAGGTTAGACACTAAGGAAGGAGAAAAGGACTTGTACCGATTGGCTAGACAGAGGGACCAAGCTGCAAAGGATGTGCAGCAAGTTAGGGCGATCAAGGATAGAGATGGAAATGTGCTGACAAGCGAGGAGAGTGTGCTAAGAAGGTGGAAGGACAACTTTGAGGGGCTGATGAATGAAGAAAATGAGAGAGAGAGAAGGTTGGATGATGTAGGGATAGTGAATCAGGAAGTTCAGCGGATTAGCAAGGAGGAAGTGAGGGCAGCTATGAAGACGATGAAGAGTGGAAAGGCAGTTGGTCCTGATGACATACCTGTGGAGGCATGGAGATGTTTAGGAGAGATGGCAGTGGAGTTTTTAACTAGATTGTTTAACACAATCTTGGAAAGTGAGAGGATGCCTGAGGAGTGGAGAAGAAGCGTACTGGTACCGATTTTCAAGAACAAGGGCGATGTGCAGAACTGTAACAACTACAGAGGTATAAAGTTGATCAGCCACAGCATGAAGATTTGGGAAAGAGTAATAGAAGCTAGGTTAAGAGGAGAGGTGACGATCAGCGAGCAGCAGTATGGTTTCATGCCACGAAAGAGCACCACAGATGCGATGTTTGCTTTGAGAATGTTGATTGAGAAGTATAGAGAAGGCCAGAAAGAGTTGCATTGTGTCTTTGTAGATTTAGAGAAAGCTTATGACAGAGTGCCGAGAGAGGAGGTGTGGTATTGTATGAGGAAGTCAGGAGTTGCAGAGAAGTATGTAGGAGTGGTGCAGGATACGTATGAGGGAAGTGTGACAATGGTGAGGTGTGCGGTTGGAATGACAGAGGGGTTCAAGGTGGAGGTGGGATTACATCAAGGATCGGCTCTGAGCCCTTTCTTGTTTGCAATGGTGATGGACAGGTTGACGGACAAGATCAGGCAGGAGTCTCCATGGACGATGATGTTCGCGGATGACATTGTGATCTGTAGCGAGAGTAGGGTGCAGGTTGAGGAGAGCCTGGAGAGGTGGAGGTATGCACTGGAGAGAAGAGGAATGAAAGTCAGTAGGAGCAAGACGGAATACCTATGCGTGAATGAGAGAGAGGACAGTGGAATGGTGAGGATGCAAGGAGTGGAGGTGACAAAGGCATTTGAGTTTAAATACTTGGGGTCAACTGTCCAAAGTAACGGGGAGTGCAGTAGAGAGGTGAAAAAGAGAGTGCAGGCAGGTTGGAGTGGGTGGAGAAGAGTGTCAGGAGTGATTTGCGACAGAAGGGTACCAGCAAGAGTTAAAGGGAAGGTTTACAAGATGGTTGTGAGACCAGCTATGTTATATGGTTTGGAGACAGTGGCTCTGACGAAAAGACAGGAGGCGGAGCTGGAGGTGGCAGAGTTGAAGATGCTAAGATTTTCACTGGGAGTAACGAAGAAGGACAGGATTAGGAACGATTATATTAGAGGGACCGCTCAGGTTGGACGGTTTGGAGACAAAGCAAGAGAGGCAAGATTGAGATGGCTTGGACATGTGTGGAGGAGAGATGCTGAGTATATTGGGAGAAGGATGCTGAATATGGAACTGCCAGGGAAGAGGAGAAGAGGAAGGCCAAAGAGGAGGTTTATGGATGTGGTGAGGGAAGACATGCGGGTGGCTGGTGTGACAGAGGAAGACGCAGATGACAGGAAGAAATGGAAACGGATGATCCGCTGTGGTGACCCCTAACGGGAGCAGCCGAAAGTAGTAGTAGTGAAGTTTATGATGTTTACTTGCCAAAAGGTGAAACTGAAATATACAAACACAATATAACACCGTAGTTACAAAATTGAAGGTACTACAAAGTAAGTACACAGTATGAACACATAAGACATATCAAAAATACAAATAAGAGTACCTCAGTGCACGAAATAAGAGCTGTAGACTAGCCAATATACAGAAAGGTATAACATAGCATACGACTAGCAAAAGGGAACATGCTAACACATAGCAAGCTAGCACACACCAACACGGCATAACATACTACAGATGAAACGAAAAATGAATGGGATGGAATTTTGATATGCTGTAGTAAATATAGGCCACATGAACTGAAATACTTACAAACATTACGTGTATCAAGATGTAAGAATCAAGGATGGAGGATAACCTTTTGCGGCACACACAATGCACTGGTAAGACGGTATAACACTTCCTGATTACAATTTGCCGGTTGTGAAGGAAGTACTTCAAAATGAAAGTCCGTCTACAGATTAAAGGTCTCAACTTAAACAATGACTAACAGAGTCCAGAACTGCCAGGAATTGAACCCGTGCCCCCTGAGAATTCAACCACTGAACTACCAATGCTTACACCCACCAATGCGCTCTCTCGCTCTCTCTTTTTTTCAATTCAATTTATTGCTGTTATAAACAATGTGCAGGCACGTGAAAAAACGATTTGAGGGAAAAGATACAGTTGCATTGGCCGGGAATCGAACCCGGGCCTCCCGCGTGGCAGGCGAGAATTCTACCACTGAACCACCAATGCTTACATGCACAAATGCTTGCTCTCTCTTTTTTTTCAGTTCAATATATTGTCATTAAAAACAGTGAGCAGGTACATGTGTAAAACGAAGGAAAAGGTACAGTTGTATTGGCCGGGAATTGAATCTGGACCTCCCGCGTGGCAGGCGAGAATTCTACCACTGAACCACCAATGCTTACACACACTGTGTGTGTGTGTGTCTGTGTGTGTGTGTGTGTGTCTGTGTGTGTGTGTGTGTGTGTGTGTGTGTGTGTGTGTGTGTCTCCCCCCCCCCCCCCCCCGAGGTAATGGTAAGGGCTCCTCTGGCAGGCGAAGCTGGGGTAGATTTGTGGCAGATGGGGCAGTCACAAAACTCCTTGCCTCGGGCGAAATCCATCCTCCAGAACTTTCCACAGGATTCCAGATTTACCTGATCACAGAGATGAGCCGTGTGTGTGTGTTTATATGGACATGTGCATGGTTGTGTGTACTTGTCTTTGTTGAGTGTGTGTGTCTGTGTGTTTGGGGCTGGTGGGTTGGGGGAGACTAAGCTACAAAAATGTGCGGAGGAAGTCAGAGCCTGGCTGCCTGTCATGGCCAACACAGAGCCCATCTGCTTCAAACCTGTGGCGCCCTCATATCCTCCACTCCACCCCAACACACCTCACTCTCCCCAGACCACAGCCCTTCCGCCCCAAAAAAATTAAACACAGCATCAGAGAGAAACCTTATGATGAGTGCATATGTCCCCAGCCTCACATGCCTTCAAATGCAGTCGGACTCAGCACTCTGTAATGTTACACACACAGACTGTACGCACACACACACACACTGAGCCTCATAAGAATGCAGCTGATGTGTCCCATATGTGATGCCACATTGAATTTCCGGTTAAAAGCAGTTTTCCATCCCTTTGGCCTGGATGACACCGTGCCGAGATACTTCTGTTTTCTTTATTCTCTCCCCCCCCCATGTCTCCTAACATGACAGGAGTCATAAAGGTCACAGCTTCAAACACCTCTTGAGTCGAAACTCCCGTCCAGGTAGTCGGGTGACGTCCGGGTCACGCTACATCACCCGAGAAGGGAAGGGCTGCTGAGTACAAGAGTCCTCCGATTCCTGGATGGTCAGGGCTCATGAACTCTGTTTGAAGGTACGACACTTCATAATTGTAATCTTAGCAACCCCTGAAGGTTACTAATTATTATTATTATTATTAGTCATAGTATTATATTAGTAGTATTGGAAGAAAGACAAGACTATGTTGAGGGGGTGTGTGTCTTCAAAGCATTTTATTTTTTAATTTTTTCATACGAGATAGCGGATATCTCCAGTTAAGTTCCCTCCAGTACGCAACGGGGTGGTTTGCAGCTGAGTGTGAAATGGAGAGTCAGCACCTCCAAGTCTGAGGCCATGGTTCTCTACTGGAAAATGGTGTATTGCGACCTGCGGGTTGGGGATGAGTTGTTGCCTCAAGTGGAGGAGTTCATGTATCTCGGGGTCTTGTTCACGAGTGAGGGTAGGATGGAGCGGGAGAATGACAGGCAGATCGGTGCAGCGTCAGCAGTAATGGGGACGTTGTACTGGACCGTTGTGCTGAAGAGGGAGCTGAGCTGGAAGGCAAAGCTCTCAATTTACCAGTCAATCTTTGTTCCAACCCTCACCTATGGTCATGAGCTTTGGGTAGTGACCGAAAGCGTGGCTGAAATTAGTTTCTTCTCTAGTGTGTCTGGGCTCAGCCTTAGAGATAGGTTGAGGAGCTCAGACATCCGGAGGGAGCTCGGAGTACAGCAGTTGGTCCTTGGCGTCGAAAGGAGGTGGTTCGGGCATCTGATTAGGATGCCCCCTGGGTGGCTTCCTTTGGAGGTTTTCTGGACACGTCCAACTGGGAGGAGACCAGGGGGTAGACCCAGATCTTGCTGGACGGACCAAATATCCAATCTGGCCTGGGAACGCCTTGGGATCACCCAAGAGGAGCTGGAGGGCGTTGCTGGGGAGAGGGATGTCTGGAGAGTGCCCTACTTAGCTTACTGCCACCGCGACCCAACTCCGGAGAAGCAGCTGATGATGAGATGAGATAAGATAGCGGATACAAATATCTAACTACATGTTGGGAGAGACAGTGCCCCACCATCCAGTGCTGCACAAGAGTACTTGCTTTGCCGATTGGAGAGTTGAAATTGTTTCCTCTGTGTGTGTGTAAACACGCGGCCTTCCAAGTGAACATACCTGCAGGTTGTGTGTGTAAAATGTTGTTATTGACATGTCTCTTGACAGGTATTCCCATTTAACTTGCTGGGTTTCGTTTACATCGGATTAATCTTGGAGACTGTAGAGAAAGAAACAGTGTTAATTTGGCGAGCATCTCTCTCCCCTCCCACCCCCACCCCATATGATGTAATGAGACACTCACTCTTCCCCATTCTTGTCTTCCTCCTCATCCCACCTGATCTTTCTCACACTTTACTCTGTTCTCTGGTCTCTGTCACTCTCCCTGCTGACATCCATACCTGTTTCTCCGTCACTGCAAAAGCATGGACACATGCGCCTACAAAAAATATTGAAAATCCATACAAGGGGGGAAAATTGGAACGAATTTTTTGCAAAAATTTTTTTTGAAGTCGCAACTCCCGTACGCTCAGTCATCCATGGTGTTGATGAGGTGGCTTTCTCTGGTGACAGACAAGGAAACAGGGGGGGCTCTGGACCTCTAATTGGGGAACAAAGGTGTGTTGTTATGGCTGCCGTCGGAGAGTCCAATTTTTCTTTTTCTCTTTTCCAAGCCTTCCACCTTTTTAGCTCCCGCTCCACTCGGTAATTAACACCTGCTTCCCCAGCGTGGTGCAGTCACTGTGCTGCGCCAACAAGCCTCCAGCGTGTGTGTGCTTGCGTGCGCGCGCGCGTGTGTGTGGGTGTGTGTTTTGGGTGTGGTTGTGTTTGAGCAGGTCTGGTTGTGTGTGTGCAACTATGTGTCTGGCAGAGAAGAAATACACAAGATGGAAAGGTGTGAGTGGGAGTGAGAGAAAAAGTGGACATAGAGCAACAGAGCAGTCATATTGTGATTGATTGATTGATTGAGTGTGTGTGTGTGTGTGTGCGCGTGCATTAAGTGGAGTATAGAGGGGGAGATAAAACAGGGACAGAGTCCACAGCATCATTATTAGCGTTGTTTCTGATTGCCTCGGAAACACACACACATACACACACACACACACACACTTCCCTGCTCCCATTTCAAAAATGTCTCCTTTTCTCTGTAACCTGCGGCTGTGTTCTCTGGCTCTCACTTCTACTATTTATGGTGTGACAGAAGAACAGAGAACTATAAAACTGAATCGAGAGAGAGACGAGACAACGAGAGAGAGAGAGACGGACAGACAGCAAAAGAGAGAGACACAGTGAGAGAGAGAGAGAGAGAGAGAGAGAGAGAGAGAGAGAGAGAGAGAGAGAGAGAGAGAGAGAGAGAGAGAGAGAGAGAGAGAGAGAGAGAGAGAGAGAGAGAGAGAGAGAGAGAGAGAGAGAGACAGACAGACAGACAGACAGCGAGAGAGAGAGACAGAGAGAGAGAGAGAGCAAGAGACAAACAGCGAGAGAGAGAGACAGGATCAAGGTGGTTGAGAGACAAATGTAGAAAGGAAAAAATGTGAATATGAAGGAAGGAAATTGGTAAAAATTAGTTAAAAAAATTAAGTGTGTATATAAGCGATATGATTGGTCGTCTTACCAACTGAACGTGCGTGAGTGTTGGCTGCAGAGGAAGACGGCTGAAGTGATGGGACTGGTGCTTCTCGTTGCCATGGATCAGGTCTTAATGTGTGCCGTTGCTGCACTAGAAGACATTGCCTTGTGTGGAGTGTGTGCATGTCGGCCTCAAGTGTGTATTTTTACGTCTCTATTTGTGTGTAGGCAGTGAAAATGCTCACATGTATGTGCAGTGTGTGCTTGTGTATGTGTTTGCATCTTCACGTACAGTGTGTGTATGTGTGTGTAGATATGTCAGCTATGTGAGGGAAATTTATGGGGTTTTAGGAACTTATAAAAATGTGTATCTTTGTGTGCACAAGTGTTCGTGTGAAATGGTGTGTGATCTAAAATTCCGTGATAGAGCACATGGGATTTGTCCCACTAAAATGTATGTATGTATGTACTTGTTTGTGTGCTCTTGTGTGTGTGTGTGTGTGTGTGTGTGTTGTGTGCCTGTTCACCTGGAGTGGTAGGGTGGCGAGGGGGCATGTTTCTATGGTTATTAATAGATGAAGCAGAGGCTCTCTGGGCCCCTGGGAGCCTGGTTTAACTGTCCTCCTCCACAATTGAGCATACAGCCGTGATTTCGCCCAAGGCATACCTACCCACAGCCACCACCTCATGCGTGCTCCATTTTCACAGATGAAAGCCGGTGAGAGGAGAGTCGAGGGGTGGGAGGCTAGGAGGGAAGCTGCTGTTTGCTTTGTGTGTCAGTTGACATGAGGAAATTGTGCCTTACCGCCGACTGTAACATGTTTTTGGTGATTACAACCTGGAGAGCTGTTACGGGGACCACTCGGCCCCCCCCCCCCGTACAAACATGGAGTTGATCTCCAAATTGCTGTGCATCAAGCGTAAAAAAAGCACACAAGTGAAGGAGAACACAGGTGTCCTCATGTGCTACTTCAAATGTTTCTAAACATACCTTAACTCTTTTAGTCTTGCAAATGTACACACATGCATGCACACACACAGTCTCTTGTACTTTGTGAGGTCCCCTCATTGACTACATTCATTCGCTAGCTCCTGGTAGGGTCACCCAAGGCGGATAAGTCAAGGGGTGGGTCCAGACAAGGCACGATCCAACAAAGACCTCAATGGCGAAACTGGCAGAAGATGTCTCCAGGTCACAATGGCAGTGATGGCGGATGAAGGCTGCAACAGAGGATGGTCCCCAATCATCTTGGTTCTCCATACCATTGGACTCTGGCCAGCCCCTCCCAAGGACCGTGTGGTGGCTGCAGGCGCCTCAGCCACTCCACGTAAAAAGCTGTCACGCGCAGGCGTCCTCCCATTGTGTAGCTCCAGGATTGGCCTCTCCGCCCACCTGAAAATCCAGAGGGACCCAGAAGGAGGACAGTCATACTTGACCCGGAGTGACCACCAATGATGATGACACCTCACGACTTTCATACCACCGTCATGCATATCCTGCACCACTATTATATACTTCTCTTACTCATTCAATACCACACCTCCTCTCTCGGCACCCATGCTTTTCTATGTCAACTCAAGTCCATTTTATTTGTATAGCTCAATATCACAAATTACAAATTTGCCTCAAGGGGTTTTACAACAACACAACATCCTGTCATCCTCTAAATCAAATACACAATGATTCTTCTTCTGACCTTCTCTATACTTCTCCATCAACCCTCTCAAAGCAAACATTGCATCTATAGTGCTCTTTTGTGGCATGAAACTATACCTACTACTACTACTACTACTTTCGGCTGCTCCCGTTAGGGGTCGCCACAGCAGATCATCCATTTCCATTTCTTCCTGTCTTCTGCGTCTTCCTCTGTCACACCAGCCACCTTTTCAATACTAAGGTGAACAGTCAAGATTAAGTCTGTGTGATACTAAATGATGGTGAACAATGTTTTCAAAGCAATGCTACGGTTTAAGCTGCTATGTTTCAGACAATCTTTTCCCCATGTGCACCAAGAAATTTGACTCACCTTCCTACCCGCATGTCTTCCCTCACCACATCCATAAATCTCCTCTTTGGCCTTCCTCTTTTCCTCTTCCCTGGCAGCTCCATATTCAGTATCCTTCTCCCAATATAACCAGCATCTCTCCTCCACACATGTCCAAGCTATCTCAATCTTGCCTCTCTTGCTTTGTCTCCAAACCGTCCAACCTGAGCGGTCCCTCTAATATAATCGTTCCTAATCCTGTCCTCCTTCGTTACTCCCAGTGAAAATCTTAGCATCTTCAACTCTGCCACCTCCAGCTTCGCCTCCTGTCTTTTCGTCAGTGCCACTGTCTCCAAACCATATAACATAGCTGGTCTCACAACCATCTTGTAAACCTTCCCTTTCAGTCTTGCTGGTACCCTTCTGTCGCAAATCACTCCTGACACTCTTCTCCACCCACTCCACCCTGCCTGCACTCTATTATTCACCTCTCTACTGCACTCCCCGTTACTTTGGACAGTCGACCCCAAGTATTTAAACTCGGATGCCTTCGTCACCTCCACTCCTTGCATCCTGACCATTCCACTGTCCTCCCTCTCATTCACGCATAGGTATTCCATCTTGCTCCTACTGACTTTCATTCCTCTCCTCTCCAGTGCATACCTCCACCTCTCCAGGCTCTCCTCAACCTGCTCCCTACTCTGGCTACAGATCACAATGTCATCCGCGAACATCATCGTCCATGGAGACTTCTGCCTGATCTCGTCCATCAACCTGTCTATCACCATTGCAAACAAGAAAGGGCTAAGAGCCGATCCTTGATGTAATCCCACCTCCACCTTGAACCCATCTGTCATTCCAACCACACACCTCACCACTGTCACACTTCCCTCATACATATCCTGCACCACTCCTACATACTTCTCTGCAACTCCTGACTTCCTCATACAATATCACACCTCCTTTCTCGGCACCCCGTCGTATGCTTTCTCTAAATCTACAAAGACACAATGCGACCCTTTCTGGCCTTCTTTATACTTTTCAATCAACATTCTCAGAGCAAACATCACATCTGTGGTGCTCTTTCATGACATGAAACCATACTGCTGCTCGCTGATCATCGCCTCTCCTCTTAACTTAGCTTCTATTACTCTTTCCCAAATCTTCATGCTGTGGCTGATCAACTTTATACCTCTGTAGTTGTTACAGTTCTGCACATCGCCCTTGTTCTTGAAAATCGGTACCAGTATGCTTCTTCTCCACTCCTCAGGCATCCTCTCACTTTCCAAGACTGTGTTAAACAATCTAGTTAAAAACCCCACTGCCATCTCTCCTAAACACCTCCAAGCCTCCACAGGTATGTCATCTGGACCAACCACCTTTCCTCTCTTCATCCTCTTCATAGCTGCCCTCACGTCCTCCTTGCTAATCCACAGCACTTCCTGATTCACTATCCCCACATCATCCAACTTTCTCTCTCTCTGATTTTCTTCATTCATCAGCCCCTCAAAGTTGTCCTTCCACCTTCTCAACACACTCTCCTTACTTGTCAGCACATTTCCATCTGTACCCTTGATTGCCCTAACCTTCTGCACATCCTTCACAGCTCGGTCCATCTGTCTAGCCAATCGGTACAAGTCTTTTTCTCCTTCCTTAGTGTCTAACCTTTCATACAACTCACCATACTCCTTTGCCTTTGCCACCTCTCTCTTCGCTTTATGCTGCATATCCTTGTACTCCTGTTTACTTTCTCCATCTCTCTGACTATCCCACTTCTCCTTCACCAACCTCTTCCTCTGTATACTTTGCTGTACTTCCTTATTCCACCACCAAGTCTCCTTGTCTTCCTTCCTCTGTCCAGATGACACACCAAGTACCTTCCTAGCTGTCTCCCTCACTATTTCTGCAGTAGCTGCCCAGCCATTTGGCAACTCTTCACTACCACCCAGTGCCTGTCTTAACTCCTCCCTGAACTCGAACCCAAAAATGCTCCCTTAAAGAAGCGAGGACCAACCAAAATATTCTCACTTTGTAAAAATGTCCTTACTCTGAACTCAAATTGGTCCTCACAGAGATAAAAGTACCACACACACACACACACTCACATACACACACACACACATCTCAAATTTCAGTTTTTAAGAGTGTAGTAGTAAACATTTTAATACTGAAAACACCATCAACAAAGAGCCTGTAACCCATATTATGTTTTATCGAGTACAGCTCAGTTTCAATTACTATTTATTTCAGTATTATAGATACAACGCAGTTAAAATTGCTTATTTTTCTAATCATTTGAATAATGCAGGTGTCGCATGCTTGTACACACTTTGATTGCCAGTATATATGCTGCGAACGAGTGAATGTTTGATATAACTGAAAATCAATAGAATTTGCTAAACAAAAAAAAAGCATATCATTCAGTCTGCAGCAAAACTGCAGGGATGTTTAAAAAGTGATCAGGGAGGTGGGCAGCTGGGCTTCATGGGGGGATACACTTACTCGGGGAGACTTCTTTAAATATTTTTTCCACCTTCATTTGAATGTTGTATAG
This sequence comes from Lampris incognitus, assembly GCF_029633865.1. Lineage (NCBI taxonomy): Eukaryota > Metazoa > Chordata > Actinopteri > Lampriformes > Lampridae > Lampris > Lampris incognitus. The sequence goes on from NC_079231.1 coordinate 8,882,363, forward strand.
CTTCAAAGTTGTTGTCAAACATTTTCTTCCTTAATGATCTCCCTTCCACAAACTTCCCGGGGTGAAGAAGTCGAGCGTTGGGTCCACAGTCGCCCGTAGTTATGCCTGGTTTTACTTAAGCCGCTTGTGGTGGTTTTCGTGTGCTCTTTGCCAGGAGCCGCCAAAAGGCTCATAAGCAAAATGAATGGGAAGCAAACAACAACAAACAAAAACGTACAAATCTGACTTTCGGGAGTCTGGAAATCATCCAACTTCATCAGTTTTCTAAAGAAATAAAAAAAATAAATCAGCACATTGTTTCAAATGGAAAGAGAGGCTAAAACGGTAAACCTCACATTCTGGTGACCTGTGTACTTGCATAAAGAGGCTGTGCAAATATTGAAAGTATCTCTGTGTGTAAAATCCCTCACAGCAAGATTATGTTTTTTCTTTGGTATTCCCTAGGTCCTCATCAAGATCTCCACCAGATAATGGTGGGCGTGTGTGTGTGTGTGTGTGTGCGTGTGCATGCCTGTTTGTGTGTGTACATATTTCCCGGTGTCTGTCTGTCTGTGCATGTGTGCGTGTGCATGCTTGCATGCGTGTTTGTGTTCTTGTGTGGCGTGTGTGTCTATGTCTGTGTGTATTTAATGTGTTGGGGGGGCATTTGGCAACAGATTACACTTTACTCCACAACACCCCAGCCCCATTTCATCCATACTGGTTTGTACTGGTGGATATATTTACTGGACACTGGCACACTGAGTCTCCCCCCCATCCCACAAGAAACAGTGCAAAGAGATTTGAGAGAAGGTAAAGATGGAGAGAGAGAGAGACTCGGTAAAACAAGTGAACATGAGACAGAAAAAACAGTAGTTTGGGGGAAGAGAGGGAAGATGTAGAGGGAGGCATAATAGATGGATAGATAGATGGGTAGATTTCTCAAAACATGTGGCGTCCGGGTGGCATGTTGGTCTGTTCCGTTGCTTACCAACACAGGGATCGCCGGTTCGAATCTGCGTGTTACCTCCAGCTTGGTCGGGCATCCCTAGAGACACAATTGGCCGTGTCTGCAGGTGGGAAGCTGGATGTGGGTATGTGTCCTGATTGCTGCACTAGCGCCTCCTCTGGTCGGTCAGGGCACCTGTTCGGGGGGGTGGGAACTGGGGGGAATAGTGTGATCCTCCTACATGCTACATCCCCCTGGTGAAACTCCTCACTGTCAGGTGAAAAGAAGCAGCTGGTGACTCCACAGATATCGGAGGATGCATGTGGTAGATTGCAGCCCTCCCCGGATCGGCAGAGGGGGTGGAGCAGCAACTGGGAAGGCTCAGAAGAGTGGGGTAATTGGGCGGATGCAGTGAGGGAGAAAAAATATTCTTATTTTTCTGTCTGTACATTTTGAAATGTTCTGTGTGCATAAAATGAATGGAATTAAAATGAATTAAGTTGAACTGGGAGGGGAGGGTAGAGGGAAAGAGAGCACGATGAGAGAGAGAGAGACAGAGATAGAAATAGAAATGGGAGGAGGGAGAGAGAGGGAGAGAGGTGTGTACCGGACATGTTGGCGGTCACACTCTGCTGTCACCTTGTTGTTTGACCGGAATTCATCCCTCCCTCTAGAAAGCCTCTCCCATCTGTTCCCCCGGCACCAAAACACCTTCCTCTCAGACTGCCGAGCACCCTCAGACAGCGGCTACGCCCGCTGTCTGCCTGACCACACCCGATCACTGCTGCAAGTTCTGCCTCTACCCTGTGGTGTCGGCACGGCCCGCCCCCCGGCCGGTCGAAGGAACCTGTAGAAGGACTGAAAGAGCTTCTGTTACACAGTGTCAACTGGGTACCATGGATCTGACCCTTGACACCTGTCACTATTGGTTAAACGTAGTCTTGGCTAACGGAGCTGTGGCACGTGTTTTACAGGTGTACTCGGTGTTATTCTGTACTTAATACAAGTGTCGGCTAAATGGCTGAAATATAAGAAGATAAAGTGAACACAAAGGTAGAACTCCTTTTTATTATGTCCATCCATCCATTATCTGAACCGCTTAGCCTTACTCAGGGTCGTGAGGATGCTGGAGCCTATCCCAGCAGTCATTGGGCAGCGGGTGTGGAGACACCCTGGACAGGCCGCCAGACCATCACAGGGCCTTTTTATTATGTTTAAAAGATTAAAAAAAAATAAAGGTGCAGAGACAGTTTCATCATGCTATTTTATAAGAATATGTGTAGCTAGAGATATCTCTGGAACATAGAGGGTTTTATAAATCATTTTAAATTTGTTTTTTATTTTTGGGATTTCCCCCCCTTTTTCTCCCCAATTGTACTTAGCCGATTACCTCACTCTTCCGAGCCGTCCCGGTCCCTGCTCCACCCCGTCTGCCGATCCGGGGAGGGCTGCAGACTACCACATGTCTCCTCCGATACATGTGGAGTCACCAGCCGCTTCTTTTCACCTGACAGTGAGGAGTTTCACCAGGGGGACGTAACGCACGGGAGGATAATGCTATTCCCCCTCCCCCCTGAACAGGCACCTCGACCAACCAGAGGAGGTGCTAGTGCGGCAACCAGGACACATACCTATATCCGGCTTCCCACCTGCAGACATGGCCATTTGTGTCTGTCGGAAGGCTTGACGAAGCCGGAGGTAACACAGGGATTCGAACCAGCGATCCCCCGTGTTGGTATGCAACTGAATAGACCACCACACCACCTGGACAACCCCTCCAAATTTTATTTTTTAAACTTAGGACTCAGGATACCTACTATCCTTTAAAATGTACTATCTATCTATCTATCTATCTATCTATCTATCTATCTATCTGTCTATCTGTCTATCTGTAGCTATCACTTATCTATCTATCTATCTATCTAGCTATCTATGTATCTATCTACCTATCTATCTATCTGTCTATCTGTATGTCTATCTGTAGCTATCACCTATCTGTCTGTCTGTCTGTCTGTCTGTCTGTCTGTCTATCTATCTATCTATCTATCTATCTATCTATCTATCTATCTATCTATCTATCTATCTATCTATCTATCTATCTATCTATCTATCTATCTATCTATCTATCTATCTATCTATCTATCATCTAAATGTCTGTCTATCTATCTATCTATCTATCTATCTATCTATCTATCTATCTATCTATCTATCTATCTATCTATCTATCTATCTATCTATCTATCTATCTATCTATCTATCTATCTATCTATCTATCTATCTATCTATCTATCTATCTGCCTGTCTGTCTGTCTGTCTGTCTGTCGATCGATCTATCTATCACCTATCTATCTGTCTATCTATCTATCGATCTATCTATCGATCTATCTATCTATCCGGTTTGTAATTTTCGGTGTCAGTTGACGGCCGTTGTTTAAATTTCTTTCCAACACATTGGAGTGGTTTGGGGGTTTGCTCAACCATCCAAGACGTCACATTTAACCATCTTCTTCACTTACAGCTGAATTATAAAACCAGTCCAAGACGAAACGATGACCCGGAATTACCCATGTTCTCCATGTTTAAGTATTTTGACATTCCTTTCACAAAGTGTGTGTGTGTGTGGGGGGGGGCAGAGCAGAAAAAGAAAACCTAGCCTAATTTCCCTCTTTGAAGGGGAGCGATAGCTTCAAACATCCTTGATGGGACCAAAGAGAAACAGTGAGCCTTGCCTTTCTTTTTTTCTTTCTTTTTCCTTTTTTTTTTTTTATCTGCTAAAGACATCTTACTGAAGGGGCGCCTTTGTATTAACTTTTTAAATTCCAATTACAAAGGGGGTTTAAGATGTCTCAGTGGAGTTTTACTTAGAGTCGGTGTTTGATCTCTCATCTTCCGCAGGGAGCTCCTTCCTCTCTCCCCCGTCTCCTCTCCCTCCTCTTCAATCTGACTCCGAAACCTCGTCACCTGAAGGGTTACAGGCTTTCTATAGTCCCACGTCTGTGTGTGTGTGTGTGTGTGTGTGTGTGTGTGTGTGTGTGTGTGTGTGTGTGTGTGTGTGTGTGTGTGAAATAGTCCTCAGCTGGGTGTTTAACGTCCCCTTTTGTGCCTGAAATAACAGCAGACGGCAGCTTACACCTTGCGGAATACCTCTGTTAACAGCTCTGTTGACACTGACACTGTGTGTATGTGTGTGCGTGTGTATGTGTGTGTGTGTGTGTGTGTGTGAGAGAGAGAGAGAGAGAGAGAGAGAGAGAGAGAGAGAGAGAGAGAGAGAGAGAGAGAGAGAGAGAGAGAGAGAGAGAGAGAGGTAAATCTCAAGTGCACCTCTACCTATTGGACTTAATAAAGGAGTGTGACTGTGTGTGTGTGTGTGTACCCATTACCCCCACAGCCATGCAGAACAAATTACATTTAATGGGGTTTCTCTTCCCCCACAGTCCTTTTCACAATTTGCTTCAAAATTTCAATTTAGTGCCTAATGCCAAGGTTTCCTTCAACGTATTATGGACCAATATTATACCAATTACAGCGTCTGCGAACATTAAATTAAGTGAATTAGCACAATATCGCAGTGAAAGGCAACCGTTTGGAAACAAGTTCTGCTCAATGCAGTGCCGGCGAACGAGCCGAGATGTGAAAACCACCGCAAAAAGGCCCCCCATCAAAAGACAATTACCATGTTGTCTCCCAGTTGTATCTGTTTGGGATCTCCAGCCTTTTGTTTTCCATATGTATGATGAGGCGCCGCCACCGCCGTCGTCGTCAATCAACACGAGCCCAGCTCGTGTGCTTTATTTCTTTTACATTTGGTGGAGGCTTATATCCAAATCCCTCACATTAAGAGTTCACATATTTTACCGACGACTGGCCCCGGTGGGAACAGAACCCCTAACCCTGATGGAAATTTAGTGCCTTGCCTCATTCACATTCTGCTGTCTTTCTTAAGAGGGACCAGATGACCTTGCAAACAAAGCACTTTTTTTTCCTTCACCACCACAGGTTTCTTTTGCCACGCCACCTTCCCAACACGTTTGCAGGTTCGGGCGCAACACCTAACGTCAGACTTTTCCGGTGTGGCTCGCCGGCATCCTGCAAGGGAAGGCGGGTGGAAAGGAAGAAAAAAACCCTGAAAAAAAACAGATGGCTGGACAGGGACCAAGCACCGACTGGTCACGTGATGGGCGAAATGCCACCGAACTTCCTGCTCGCTCGCTCTCTCTCTCTCTCTCTCTCTCTCTCTCTCTCTCTCTCTCTCTCTCTCTCTCTCTCTGTCCCACCTTTTCGTCGCAGCAGTTGGTGTCACTCCTCATGCCGTCTGCGTGAACACGGGGCCCCCGCTGAACAGATTGGGCAGTCTGCACGGATCACTCACAGAAAAATCCGCTAATCTCCTGCCGGCTGCCTCGTCCACGGTCGCATACACTGTCTTTCTGCTTCTTTCTTTTCCTCCGACACACCTCTCTCTGTCTCTGTCTTTCTGTGTAAATTTCTCTCAAAATTTGGAGAGGATTTGGAAGGCATGTCATTGCAAACTCTGTTCCAAAACCAGATATCCATTCTTTTGATGGAAAATTAAAAAAAATGGCCACCTATTCTTACAGAATAATGTGAGTTTTTCTGAAGCTAACTAAGGCAGAACAACTCTCAAACAAATCCACATTCAGTAGGTTTCTGGTGAGAGCCCAGAGATACCTGTCTCTCCACATCTCTACAGGGCTCGGCTGCTGTACTTACGCACCAGGGCCACATAGTCCTTCCTGCTAGCACATTTTATGTGGATGATGTTGTCATGTTTACCTTGTGTTTCACCTTAAAATAATCACTGCTGCCGGAAATCAGTTTCGCTAAAGGAATCTGAGGTCCCGTCTGAGGTGGTTGATCAACTAACCTGAGAAAAAAATATTTTGCCACAGTTTTTCAGTGGAATATTTTGTCAAACATTATTTGTAACCTAAATATTTTCGTTCCCTTCAGACTGTATCGATTTCTGTGCAGCACCATCTTGCACACAAGGCCATGTTGTGTTTACAAGACAAAATATTTCCCACTCTCTCCACCGGCTTCGAAATCTCTTATTTTATTCATATATTTTATATTTCTATTTTTTTTTTCAGTATGCCTTTTCTGTCTGCATTTCTTCACCGTCCAGCCCCTGGGTGCTGTTTGAGAAACGCCGAGAGTCGAGCGTAGCATACCATGAAAGTGACTGTCTGGAGTCAGCCCTCTTGCCCCGGGCTTACTGTTCTAGCCCTCTTGCCATAATGCACTCTGGGTCATGACTCCATTGCTTCTGACCGACTCCTTTGTGGGGGAAATTGTACAGCAGACACAGGCACGACAAAATACCACACAAACAGTAATGCACGTACATACATACATACACACACGTGTATATGTGTAAGCATGTGCATGCATCATACACACACACACACACACAGTCACCGAAGCACACACTTACACATATATGCGTGCACATGCTACTACTGCAACTACTAGATGCATGCACATGATTTACAGCCAATATACACAAGAATTGACTCTTTTGCTTCATGCATGTGTGCGCGCGCACACAGGTCCTCTCAAACAGACGTACAACACCCTCCACCCCCACCCTCGACGCCCCTCCATGGTGGCCATCATCCAAACTCTTCAGCCAGAACACTACATAAAGACCGGCATGATTTCTCCGCTCTCCTTTATCTCAAACACCATCTCGCTTGTGATTTTTATAACACCAGTAAAATACCACAAAAAAAACCCAACAACAGCAAACTGTTAGGTGCTGCTCTGGGTTTCGGTCTGACTAAACTGTCATTTTCCATTCACAAAGATGACACCCAGAGATCCCACTTCTTCTATCTCCAGTTCTATAAATAAACTGATATGACCTAACTGCAGCCTAGGTGTGTTGTAGAGTCTACCCCTGATTGTAATTCTGAAGTCTCAGTTGATCCTTCATTAAGATATGAATAATGTTATGGGTATCTCCATGGCCATGGTGGCTTGTTTAATTGTACTGATACATACACCAGTCTTTACTTTTAAAGGGAAGTTATATTGGGTGTGGTTTAATGAATAACCAATATCGAATGGGAATTTTGAGGCGTATGATTCAAACCAGCAGCACGGTGGCACAGTGGTTGGCGCGGTCGCCTCAGTAGGAAGGTCCTGGGGTCGAATCCCGGGGTAGTCCAGCCTTGGGGGACATCCCGAGTTATCCTCTGTGTGGAGTTTGCATGTTCTCCCTGTGTCTGTGTGGGTTTCCTCCGGATGCTCCGTTTCCCTCCCACAGTCCAAAGTAATGTAGGTCAGGTGAATCGGCCGTACTAAATTGTCCCTAGGTGAGAATGTGTGTGTGTGTGTGTGTGGGGGGGTGGCCTGGCCCAGCCCAGTCCAGCCTTGTGATGGACTGGTGGCCCGTCCAGGGTGTCTCCCCGCCTGCTGCACAGTGACTGCTGGGATAGTCTTCAGCATTCCCATAACCCGAATTCGGAGAAGTGGCTTGGAAAATAGACGGATGGATGATTCGAACCCAACTGTGTGAGGCTAAATGACCTTCCAAACAAACTCAAACTCTGAAATGTGGTTAATTTCCTTTCTAATGACGTTTTAGGCCTAAAGCTGATTTATAAATGCCACGATTGTCAATGTTGATCAAACAGGCCAAAGGTCAAAGTCTTTGCTGATTTTTAGCCACCAAAATGTCTAGGCCTGATGCAAATTTTTACATAAAAAATCCTTTGGATGTTCTCAAAATAATCAGGCACATGGGGTTTTAGATAAGAGAGATCCGGTCGAACGATAAATGGCGGTTGCCGTCATGTTAAGGATTTCTCTCTCCTAAATCTCCGTCAGCACGTTAAATGAGATGCGATCAATTTTATTGGTCCTGCAGGGATATTTCTATTGGACATTGTAGCTGTGGCAACAAGGACATAAAACAGAACATGAAAACACAAACAGCAGTATGAGATCAAAACACACACACTGTGGGATGAAGGAACTATTCTTCAGTCAGTCCATTTTGAATAAAGAAATACAGTGAACAGGATGATGCTGTGATAATAGTGTCATGTTTTTAGTTTGTATGAGGTAGATTGGCATTTGAAGAGTGAGTTATTATCTTATGTCTCTTGAAAGATTATTTCTTGCAGTATTTTTACCTTTATTAGACAGAGACAGTGAAGAGGCAGACAAGAAATGGGGGAGAGAAAGTGGTATGACATGCAGCAAAGGTCGCATGGGTCGTCGTACACGCAATGGTTGCGACCGTGCGGCCATGTTGCAAGCTCTAACCATTCAGCTGCGGCACTCTGTGTCATCCACTGTCTAGGTAGTGAGTCTAGGAAGTCCTAGTGTCTAGGTAGTGAGTCTAGGAAGTCCTAGTGTCTAGGTAGTGAGTCTAGGAAGTCCTAGTGTCTAGGATGTGAGTCTAGGAAGTCCTAGTGTCTAGGTAGTGAGTGGGCGCTGCTGTGATGTGTGATTTTCATGGTCTTTTTTTGTACCTGGAGAGGTGGGAGTGGAAGATGTTGCCCCGAGGCCAGCCTGTAGAGGGAGCACCCCCCCCCAACCCAAAAAAAGAACAGAATATGACATATGGTGGTGTGGCTGTTGACACAATGCTGCACAGTCATGTGACACACGCCATCTAATCATGTTTTCAATTGCCTCGACAACTTCAGTTGAGATAATCTGGCTCTCGTGGTGGCAGACGGTCAGCTCTGTCAACGTGGTGGGGTATGTTGATCTCGTCTCACAGAGGAGGAGCTGTCTCTCTTAGGGTTTGAGAGAGAGAGAGAGCGTGTGTTTGAGAGAGAGACAGAGAGAGAGAGTGTGAGAAACCAATATTGGAATCCATTCTCTAGTTCAGGAGTCAAGTCTTGGGTTATGAGAAGATTAGATGCACTTTTACAAAAAAGACCAACACACCTGAACCCTGTATATGGAGCTCTCCTGATTAGAAATAAACAAAAAATAAATACATAATTATGATTATAACCCGGTGTTGCTCTGCAGGGAGAGCCCTCATTACAAACACTGCTTTTGCTTTGTTTCAAAATGTGGTTCTGGATTAATGAGTTCATCGCTGTAATCGATTCTTTAAACTGTTCTTTATTTACAGCGCTCAGTTGTGCAGCCTTCAGGTATGGAAGCCCTCCAAGTGCAACCGCGGAGGATTGCAGGTATTTACAAAAAAAAACAAACCAAAGCAACAAAACAAAAAAACGTTTGTAGCTTTTCTCTCACACATTGAACAGCACCAAAACTGTCTTCATACCATTAAAAAAAAATAGAAACTTTTCTTCATGGCAGAGTTGAACACTTTTCCATTCGCTGCTCTTTGCACCAAGATGTATTATAGGTGGAAAAAATGTCAGAAGTCTGAAACGATGTCAAAATGAGACCAACACGGTACATCTTCCACCATCATCCACTTGGCTTCTTCAGCTCTGATGTCATGTTAGGTCATGTGACTTCACAGTATGACATCAGAGCTAAAGAAGCCAATTGGACCCCCCCCCCCCTTTTTATCTCACTTATTGTACTTGGCCAATTACCCCACTCTTCTGAGCCGTCCTGGTCTCTGCTCCACCCCCTCTGCCGGTCCGAGGAGGGCTGCAGACTACCACATGCCTCTTCCGATTCGGCTGGTGACTTCCGAGTCACCAGCCGCTTCTTTTCACCTGACAGTGAGGAGTTTCGCCAGGGGGACATAGCGCGTGGAAGGATCACGTTATTCCCCCCAGTTCCCCCTTCCCCCCTCCCCCCGAACAGGCGCCCAAGCTGACCAGAGGAGGCGCTAGTGCAGCGACCAGGACACATACCCACATCCGGCTTCCAAACCCGCAGACACGGCCAATTGTGTCTGTGGGGATGCCCGACCAAGCCGAAGGTAACACGGGAATTTGAACAGGCAAGCCCTGTGTTGGTAGTCAGTGGAATAGACTGCCACGCCACCCGGACACCCGTTCTTTCCTCATTTTGACATTTAATATTCCTGGAAGACTGATATGAATTTAAGCAGACATCTCCTTGAAACACAGTGTTTATGCTGTTGTGCTGAAATGTGTGACCGATATCGATCGACAGTCAGTTGACAGAAAATCAATCCATCATCATCTCGGTGGTTGATTTATCATTTTAGTCTTTGTCAAGCAAAAATACCAATCATTTGTTGATTAAAGCTTTACAAATGCTGAAAGTTGCTTGCTTTTCACACATCCATATCATTATAGACTGAACAGTTTGAGGTCATTTTGGCTGTTGGCCAGCTTAATTGAACAGTTTTAAGATTCTGGGAACTTGTCATGGGCGTCCATCGTAATTATGGCATTTCATAGACTAAACGATTAATTGATCATCCAAAAACAATAATCCATAGATATTCATCGATAATGAAATCGATATTTAAACGCAGCCCCGAAAGTCATACGTTGAACTACTGAGTAAATTCCTGTCTGTTGGCATCAAAGTAGCTTGTCTGTAGAAACTTCAGAAACTCCTGCTTTTTTTTCTTTCTTTATTGACTTAAAAAAGCGATGTTGCTTTAGTCAGAACATCACGGCACTCTTTACTTCTTAAGCTTGCAAAAAGAAGAAGGAAAAAAATGCATCACTGTCCCTACATGACTTTGCCCTCCCAAAGTTGTGTGTAATCCAGCGCCTGTCAGGTTTTATTAGATTATCACGCAGCATTATCAAATCCCCCACACAGCCATAAGTCAACTCCGCTGCCTTTTACCGCCGTGTCCCTGTAATGAAGCCACCGAGAACGAGGGGCGCCTGTGTACTTTTACAAGTGTGAAATGAGGCAGAAAGAGACAGAAAGGATCGACTGCACCTGGTGGTGGTCCTTCCTGCCATCTCCAGTCGGTTGAGAGCCGCTTCTGCTCTCCAATAACCCAAGGGGCTGCAGTGCCACTTGCATCAGTCGAGCCAAACGACATTTCAAGTGTGCACTTCAAAGAGGCCTTGGATTATGTTCGCACAGGCTGTCCTCAGGGGATCCTTTGAAGGGGAACTTACTTGCCGTGCCACTGGTGGCGGCCGAAATGTATGTATTTGTGTGTGTGTGTGTGTTTGTTTGTTTGTCTAAACCCATTTTACTCACCAGTTTTGCGACCGTGCTGTCAACAGTTTCCAGGTTTCCAAGTTTCCAGGCAAGACTTTCTTATGAGGAGTTCACATTGGGTTTCCAGCGTGCCAAACATTTCCTCCGTGAATAAGACTTTGCAGTTATCGAGGGTGTGTCATCTTCTTGTTCGTTTTGGACTCGGATACCCCCAAAATCCTGTAATTCTGTTATTGGGACGATGGCTAACAAAAAGTTGCACAATGAGACAGGATCAAGTATTCCAGGATGGTAAATGTTTTCTTGGATTCTCCCCCCCCCCTTTTTTTTTTCTTCCCCCAATTGTATCTGGCCAATCGCACCACTCTTTTGAGCCGTCCCAGTCTCTGCTCCACCCCCTCTCCCAATCCAGGGAGGGCTGCAGACTACCAAACGTCTCCTCCGATACATGTGGAGTCGCCAGCCTCTTCTTTTCACCTGACAGTGAGGAGTTTCACCAGGGGGACATAACGCGTGGGAGGATCACGCTACTCCCCCCAGTTCCCCCCCGAACAGGTTCCCCGACTGACCAGAGGAGGCACGAGTGCAGCGACCAGGACATATACCCACACCCGTCTTCCCACCCGCAGACACAGCCAATTGTGTCTGTAGGGGCACCTGACCAAGCCAGAGGGTAACACGTGGATTTGAACCGGTGATCCTTGTGTTGGTAGGCAATAGAATAGACCACCACACTACCCAGACACCCCGTAAATGTTTTCTTTTGTCTCATCTATTTGGCCAAAGAATAACAGAGCACAATAACTCGGCTTTCATTGGATATTGGGTATCTCTAAAACCTAGAAAATGTTTGAACGGAGGACTTTCCTGCCACACCATCTGAGAAAATGCGCCACAGTGTGGCTTAATGTTTTTACTCACCAGTTTGTGAGGTTGTCACTTCTAAAACGCAGGCATGTCATTATGAAGCTGAACTGCTGGATATTTTGCTTTATCCGCTGTAACATCACATTCTCCATCATGCTCGGTGTTTTGGGACATGTCACTGCGGCCATGCGAAGGTGCTCCCTGATTAGTGGCTGACAAATTGCCCCGCGTCAAGGGAAGGCAAACAACCATCTGCGGGACACCTGCACCTGCGGGTGCCAGGATGGAAAACGCCATAGAAAAAAAGGGGGCCGGGGAAAAAGAAACAACGGCAACTCTGGCAGGCGATTATCATAATTAAAGCTGCACCAATTAAAGGGGTCAATCACGACGCGCCTGCCACCTTCCTACGCAGATGGCGAGATTTGTCGAGGGCTGACTTCCCCTGTGCGACACCGCAGAGAGACGGGGAGGTGGAGAGTTAGCGGGGCTATCCTCTCCGCTGTGATAAATACACAGATGTGAGACCAGAGTTCTCAGCTAAAATTGGCTGAAATAACACAAAGAATTGAATGAAATTTGCTACATTTTGAAATATCCATTGAGTGTTGAAGACACATGTCCGAGCTCTGGGATGCGTCCCATTTTGTTTGTTTGCTTGTATGTGAAATCCAAGTTCAGATGAGTGCTGCTTTATGCTTTTCCCCGGATGTTTGACAGTGTGAGAATGATTGTCATGCATACTGGATTGAAAGAGAAATACAGTTGAGAACCAGGTCACCTCAAAGGAAAGGTACCAGGATGATACTCTTGTTCTGGAGGTGCATCTTAAAGTAGCAGGGAGTGATTAGGCTTGGCAGCGTGATCCGAGGTGGGCACCGGCACAGCTGGTGTTTTGCATTTCAATCATTGTCAGCCCCTACATGGAGGATTAAAACAGGCCGATCGCTACCTCCCTTCTTTTTTGGTACGACGGGTGTGTCACGAGTTCTCCTCTTTACTTTTAACTGTGTTTTTACAGGGGGGGGGGGGTTCTCCCCATTTTGGGTGTTTGGCTTACATTCACCCACTCAGCCACTTTCAGCAAGCCTGCAGGTCACTTAATGTTTGGCTCAAGAGAACTTCAACAGCAAATTGTGGAATTGTTGCTGGGCTGCTGGGCCTCTCCACATCTAAAACCATACCGCTAAACAAAGGGTGGTGCTGTGATTATGTGTCCCACCCTCCTGCCCGGGTGGGATTTAAAGGCCTGGTTGACCCGCAGGGGAAGCCAGGAGGCTCCATGGCCCCGGGGCTCCGGCGGGGAGTCGGCTTCCGCCCAAGATGAGGACTGACACTGGGGTTCAAAGGTTAATTCGTGTAACAGGCGAATTTGCATACAAATGAAAAATGACAGAATTTTTCTGTTCTCCGCAAACTTTCAATGTCATCCGCATCAAGCGGGCCCTATCAGCCTTCCCCCCGCGCATGGCGTTTGAAGAATATTCATTACTTGTGAGGCTGGGGCACCTTGTTTGCTATTAATCTCCACCGCAGGTCAATGACTTAATTTGCTCAACTTTATCAGTGGTGCCATTCAACTTGTGCTTTCTTCCTCCGCCCGTCCTATCCCTTTGTAGCTTTTCTAAAGTGCTCTCATTGCTTCTCTTCATAGAGTATGGCTAAGCTTTTTAAAGCACAACAAAGGCACAGTAACTCTGGTCTCTGAAAGAGTTTTGAAGACATAAATGAATTACTTGAGAGGGGGAAAAATATACCCCAGCTCTCTAGATTGCGCCTTCTTCTCTCCAACCCCCCCACCCCCACCACCAATACCACCATCCACATCCCTCTTTCTCAATACCCGACAACTTCTGTAGAGATTTCCTCTCAAATCGTATTTATTCTCTCTCTCTCTCTCTCTCTCTCTCTCTCTCTCTCTCTCTCTCTCTCTCTCTCTCTCTCTCTCTCTCTCTCTCTCTCTCTCTCTCTCTCTCTCTCTCTCTCTCTCTCTCTCTCTCTCTCGCTCTCTCTCTCTCTCTCTCTTGTTCTCGCTCTCTCTCTCCCTCCTCCTGTCTTTGTCTTGATTGGATTGATTGTTTTTCTAATCCGGGGAAAATGACTTGTAAAAAGGGTCACATAATCATGGCAGAGACCGTGACGGCAGAAGTGAAGCGATGATCGTCTTTTTTTCCACTGAAGAATGAAAGAGAGAGAGAGAGAGAGAGAGAGAGAGAGAGGGAGAGAACAAGAGTGGTGCACTGGAAGTTTAACCACTCCAATGTGAGTGTCTGTCTTTCCGTGCATTTGTGCACGTGTGTGTTTGTGTGTGTATGTATGTGTGTTTGTGCATGTATGTATATTCACTTTACACACTTCTCTCTTCCTTTGAGTCCTCATGAGACAAAAGTGCCCTGCAGACTAAACCTGTGATCATTGTGTCTGATCAGTCAATTACACAGCGCCCTCTCCGTAGTCTTCCCACAATGACTCTGAATTGTTTTAATCAGATGATCGAAAAAAGATCGATCGGATTCAGGCCGCGCTGTACTCGGAAGCCAGGCCACACAGACGTGACAGAAAAGCTCTCTCCCGGTCTTCAGTTTGACATCACTACAGAAACTGTTGTTTAAGGAAATTATCTGAACAAACTGGAAGTGATTGAAAATGGCCAAACGTGCATGTAATGATGTGTGAAAGAGGCAGCGTGGGATGATAGGCTTTGGTTTGTCGTTGGTCGAGACCTAAACCAACATTAAGCGATCACTGAGAATCTATATATTGTGTTTTTCTTGGCATACAACACTTTTTTTTGAGGAAGGGGGATTTTTCTCCCCAATTATACCCGGCCAATTACCACAGTCTTCCGAGCCGTCCCGGTCACTGTGCCATCCCCTCTGCCGATCCGGGGAGAGCTGCAGACTACCACATGCCTCCTCTGATACATGTGGAGTCGCCAGCCGCTTCTTTTCACCTGACAGTGAGGAGTTTCACCAGGGGGGGCGTAACACGTGGGAGGATCACCCCGTTCCTCCTCCCCCACCCCGTTCCTCCTCCCCCACCCCGTTCCTCCTCCCCCACCCCGTTCCTCCTCCCCCCTGAACAGGTGCACCGACCAACCAGAGGAGGTGCCAGTGCAGCGACCAGGACACATACCCACATCCGGCTTCCCACCCGCAGACACGGCCAATTGAGGCCGTAGGGACGCTTGACCAAGCCGGAGGTAACATGGGGATTCGAACCGGCGATCCTTGTGTTGGTAGGCAACAGAATACACCGCCACGCTACCCGGACGCCCCTGTAAAGCAGACTTGTGGCAGAATAAGAATGTATTCCGCCACCGTGACGTGTTTGTTTATGACTGACGTGGTATTAAAACACTATTAGACAGTCAAGTGTTTTACATTCAACACACTTTTTTGGGACAACATGTTTCGCCGCCTTGCCGAATCCGTTTTCACCCAGGAGAGTCTAAACAACACACTGTGCAAAAATCACCACAACTTTGCTGTGGAGGCACTTTCATCAAAAATGTCCAGCTTCATTAAAAAAAAAAGAAGCACTGCTCATCTGTCAAGGAGGAAAGTTAAAGGGAAATAAAAGCCAGAACAAACACAAAAAAAGAGAGAGAAATAGAGACACGGAGAAAGGGGTGAATGTATAAAGCATAGAGCAAGGAAAAAGATTCTTGTGAAGCGTTGTTTGGATCTTTATGCAAAATCCCCCTTTGTGGTTGAAACTCTTGATCCCCCTTAGGCAAAGGAGAGGAGCATATTGATCTGCACTGAAAGGAGAGGCCTCTTTCATCAGGGTTCCTCCTCACCTTAGACGGCTTTGAGGGGCTCCTTCAGGAGCACAGCACCCTTGCATGGCTACCGGCCAGAGATTAGGACAGAGATAACCTACCCGGCCCTAATAGGTAGTGAAGGAAAGCAGAGACTGTCTAATTAGTGCTGATCAAAGCCGCAGACTTCATCTCCAAAACAAACCTGCACATTTGAATGTGCTTAGGAGAGGTGGAGTGAGGTGGTGGGGAAAAGGGGGGGGGCTGGAGGTTTTGAACTTCATGGAGATGTAGTACTTTTTTGTTTTTTAATGATATGCAGTGCCTCTCGCTTTCCTCTTCACCTCTTGCTGGCTCACTCGCTCGTCTGACTGCTGTA
This sequence comes from Lampris incognitus, assembly GCF_029633865.1. NCBI lineage: Eukaryota > Metazoa > Chordata > Actinopteri > Lampriformes > Lampridae > Lampris > Lampris incognitus. The sequence goes on from NC_079231.1 coordinate 8,898,368, forward strand.
TCTGAGTCCTGTTTTCTCTCTACAATATCTGCATGCAAATAAGCACACTTAAAAAACACAGGCTGAGGTTGTGTGTGTGTGTGTGTGTGTGTGTGCGTGTGTGTGTGCGTAACTACATACCAGCACAGACAGAGCTGTGTATGTGTATGGCTGTGTGTATGTCTGTGCTTGTGTACATATGCTGTGCCTCACGGTGTGTTTACGCTCATGCGTGGGATGTTGCATGATCTTCTTAGGTCAGAGGTATATTACTTACAGTACATCTGTTGTCTTAGTGATGACCCTGGACCTCTTTACTGTTGGTCATTTGGTATGTTTGCTAGTTTGTAAAAGTTAAGTGTACTCTACGGTGGGACTCAAGTCTGTAAGCCACCCTCCAGAAGTGGCTCATCTTGGTACTGTAGATGTTAATTTACAGCAATGTTAATTTACACATGCAAACTGCACTCCTGCACCTTTGGGCTCATTATTTACATTTTGCATTTTTCTCCAGTAGCAGACGCTTTTATCCAAAATGACTTACAAGAGAGTCAGCAATTAGCAGATATGTGTGTTCCCCTACAGGCATCTGAGAGCACTAGCTAGTATCACATCGTAGTCAAGAGAGCAGTAAGTGTAAGTGTGCAGTAGGTAGGTCAGTGAAGTAAGTAATTAAAGTTTCAAATTGGCTGGACATCATTGGATCAAATCAGTATAAAAGTAATGCTTAGAGACCCTTTAAGAGGTAGGCCTGGAAAAGAAAGGCTCGTGGGCTTCTCTTAAAGGAAGGATGCACATCTGTAGCTTTGATGGAAGATGGGAGAAACACTCCACCATGTTTGGGCCAGGTGAGAAAAAGGTCTGCACACAGAGCTCAACTCTGTTCAAGTGAACATTGAAAATAGCAGCAGTTTTGAGTGTGTGTATAAATATAGTGTCGGTTTCAAGGGAAGTTGGTGCACTTCCTTGAACTGTCCAGAAATCCAACAAACAGAAAGGTTTTAAACTGCAGGCAGCAACTGGAGCTAGTGGAAGGACACAAAGAGAGGTGAGATGTGTGTTTGCATCTAGGCAGGATAAAAGCCAAGCACTCAACATCGTTCTGGAAAGTTGACCAATATTATTTCTTGTTGCGCCTTGCATCATGCGAAGTGCAAATTTGTCACCCATGTCAGCCAAGTCACACCAAATTTCAAACTTGTGCTATGTTGAAGTGACTTACCCTGTGTAAAAAGTGTGCTAACAGGCGTGGTAGGAATGTTTTGTTTTCGTTCCCTGACAAACTGGTCTTTCCTATCAAAACTGGACCTGACCCAGCTTGTCTACTCTCTTTAAAATCCTGGTAGACAATACCCCCCCTTTTTTTTTCCTCCCCAATTATCCCTGTCCAATTACCCCACTCTTCTGAGCCATCCCGGTCGCTGCTCCACCCCCCTCTGCCAATCCGCGGAGGGCTGCAGACCACCACATGCCTCCTCCGATACATGTGGAGTCGCCAGCCACTACTTTTCACGGAGTTTCATCAGGGGGATGTAGCGCGTGGGAGGATCACATTATTCCCCCCAGTTCCCCCTCCCCCCTAAACAGGTGCCCCAACCGACCAGAGGAGGTGCTAGTGCAGCGACCAGGACACACACCCAAATCCTACATCCGGCTTCCCACCCGCAGACACGGCCAATTGTGTCTGTAGGGACGCCCGACCAAGTCAGAGGTAACGCGGGGATTCCAACTGGCGATCCCCATGTTGGTAGGCAGTGGAATAGACCGCTATGCTACCCAGATGCCCACAATGTGTTTACACTACTTTGTTTATTTTTTATCTTTAAAGAAAGGTGTCATGTCAGCTTATACTGCCCTGATGGCACTAGACATATACTGTAGGTAGGAGGGCAGCAGTGGAGGGAAGAGTCTTGAACATGCAGACATGGTGATGTTAATGATGTTAAATTATGCTAAGTTATGGAATGCATAGCAATTTTACAAAATGTTTTTATTGCAACTTGCCACAATCCATCTCAACTTTTAAAGAAATGTGTGCAGTATTCGCGGCAGACCATCAACCAAGATAGTCAAATATTAGTGTAAGATTTAGCAGAGGCAATGTTTTTATACCACTTTGCATTTCTCCTGAGTTGAAAGAAAAAAAGAGAGAAAAAAATGGACCCAGAATCCAATATAGGCATCACAAATGAACAACACACCTTGGACGTCTGATAAGTGTCAACTTTCAGGCCTTCCTCGGTATCTCATTTCTTAGAGGACTCCTCAACATAAACTCTGCTAAGCTACTTTGTGCTTGGCGGTACATACCAATTTCAGCCAAGAGCACAACAGACACAGATGACCTTGACAGTAGCAGGTATGGCTTCCGTCCAGCTGGCGACATAATGAATTTGTTTGATGGTTTTGATAGGCATAAATGCATCATTGACCTCCTATGACCATTTTTGTCCACAAGGCCAACCTCCTCTGTTGTTCTGCTAACTGTCTGGTGTTTGTAATGCGCTCCGCTGATTCAACTTGTCAATTAGCTCGCACCGTCCACCCATTCATCAAATTGATTATCTAATTGTTTTTTCCAATCGGCCTTTAACTGGAATTTAACTTCTTAATTAGAGGCCGCATCTGTGGGACTAAGAGCCAGTGGAATTGATGAAGAGGGCACAAGACACTGACATTCTTGCTAACATGTCACACTCCCCTCAGTTTACTGTCGGCCGCCCTCTGTAGGATGATCTAAATGGACAGATTGCCACGGCGTCGAATGTTTTTTTGAAGCGGGCTCATATTTCATATTCACCCTCCACTACTTACGAATCTTACGCCCTCAGCATTTCACACACTGAAGAAACAGTACACTGAATTTAATTTTTTAGACTTGTGATGAGGGAAGAAAAATAAAGGCCATATTGCTGTCAGATATTTTTGTATTAAGTTTAAATATTTGGAGTTGCTCACAGCTAGCCCAGTAATTGTACTTTGTCCAAATATAAATCATAGAGGGGGAAAAGTGTCAAATCTTTTTTCTTTTTTTTGCATATATTTACTAGAATATTAAATGTGTTAGCCTCTCAGCTCCTCAAAGTTCACTGACTACTTAACATATTGGGTGGATAAAATCACTGTGTACTGTGGTACTATGTTAGTACTGTTAGAAGTACTGTTGTCTGTGTACCATGTGTATCAGTATGTACTGTAGTACTGTGTTAGTCTGTTAGAAGTACTGTTGTCTGTGTACCATGTGTATCGGTATGTACTGTGGTACTATGTAAGTACTGTTGTCTGTGTACCATGTGTGTTGGTATGTACTGTGGTACTATGTAAGTACTGTTGTCTGTGTACCATGTGTATCGATATGTACTGTGGTACTATGTTAGTCTGTTAGAGAGACTCTGGAAGACATGTCTCTGAACCTAAGTTTTGAAGACATTACATGTTTGCAGTTGATGGGTAACTGACTTAAACTCCTTTATTTTGTCATTGTATTCTTACAACAAATTGTGATTTATTTTTTTCAGTTGTTTTATTTTGAGATACTTTGTGATCCCTGTGGGGAAATTACACTCTGCATTTAACCCATCCTAGCTGTGTAGCTAGGAGCAGCGGGCAGCTGCCGTGCAGCGCCTGGGACCAACTGCAGTTCATCTTGCGACACTTCCGTCAGGGGCACAGACAGGAGTATCAACCCCCAACATGCATGTCTTTTTGATGGTGGGGAAACCAGAGCACCCGGAGAAAACCCACCACAGACACGGGGAGAACATACAAACTCCACACAGAGGACGACCTGGGAGGACCCCCAAAGTTGGACAACCCCGGGATTTGAACCTATGACCTTTTCGCTGTGAGGTGACAGCGCAAACCACTGCGCCACCGTGCCGCCCCAGGATATTTTTCCATACCTGTACCAAAGTTATCAAAGTTTTAATGCACTGTAGTTTTTTTTTTCTAGTGAACATACATCAGCAAATAAGGTGTAGTTTTTGTCAGCTAAAAATCTATAAAGACAATGAAATTTACCATTTTTCAGATGGTTCTTTCTTGGGAGAACTGAGGAGTAACCATACTTTTGGCAGCACAAGTAAATTGTTACACCTTTACAGTGATATTAGTTCAGGGCTTCAGATGGCCACTAAATCATTTTGCCACCTTTTTTTTCTGCCAGTCGCTAGTGGCCCCCATTACCCACAAGCAAAAAAAGAGAGGGGGGGAGGGCCATACATTTTGTGTGCTGGCTGAACTCTTCTCCTCTCCTCTCCTCTCCTCTCCTCTGCCCTCCCCTCTCCTCTCCTCTCCTCTCCCCTCCCCTCTCTCCTCTCCTCTCCTCTCCCCTCCCCTCCCCTCTCCTCTCCTCCCCCCTCCTCTCTCCTCCCCTCCTCTCCTCTCCCCTCCTCTCCCCTCCCCTCCTCTCCTCTCCTCTCCTCTCCTCTCCTCTCCTCTCCTCTCCCCTCCCCTCTATCCTCTCCTCTCCCCTCTCCTCTCCTCGCCTCGCCTCTCTCCCCTCCCCTCTCCTCTCCTCTCCTCTCCCCTCTCCTCTCCTCTCCTCTCCCCTCCCCTCCTCTCCTCTCCTCTCCTCTCCTCTCCTCTCCTCTCCTCTCCTCTCGCATGCGCGTCTGCCTGTCCCGGCGCGTAAACTGCTGTAGTCTCCAGCGTGCGCCTCTGCGCGCCTGTCCCGCGGTGGTTGAAGCGTGGGCTGTACACATGAACAGAAACGGTGGCTGAAGATAGTTTAACGTCACGTTTGTCGGGTTAAAATGTTTAAGCGTCAACTTTAATTTAGTTCGAGGTGGTGGCGTTTGAATTTTAGAAGTTAGATGTAGACAGGGTTTGAATTATGAGGGCGCTAACATCCAACAGTTATCAAAAGATGACATGACACACTAATAAAACAATGACCTCAACAGGAATGTAACTCCCGTGATCCCTCGCGCTTCCCCCGCGCGTAGCCGTCGTCCGTCGGGCGACCGTCGCCGCTTGAGCGCGTGTTCACGGAGTTGGCTAGTTAGCAAGTTAGCTAACGCGGTGTCCAGCCGCCCGTGACCTGGTCTTCGCGGCGTGCGAGTGGTAAACTGTTAGAAAACCGTGGTTTTGTTTGGTATTTTTCAACGGCGTGTGGATGAGTAGTCAGAATGTCAAAACAAGACCCCCCAGACCCCCCAGACCCCCAGACCCCCCAGACCCCCAGACCCCTGTGGCGGCCTCGGATTAAAGGTAAGAACGGGAGAATTCCCTGCTTGAGCGGTGCGCGTGTGAGGACTGGACCTAGTCCGCTTTACTGGTGACGTTATGTTGTTACGACTTATTTGACTCTTGCCGAACTGCGACGCAGCCGCTCTATTCTGGCTGTGTGTTGCACATTGTGGTCGCTCACTCGTGGGTAACCTGAGAGGCACGTTTCAAAATTCCTAGAATAATCCTAACTAACGTGGAGGGAGTCCGCCTGTCCGGCCTTTAATCTTCTCGAAAACCGGTCATCCGACCGACGCTTGTTCTCAGATTGACTTGAATGGCGCAGGATAGCCTAGCATAGCCAGTGTGGCACCATGTGTGCTATGCGCATGCGTCGTGTATCATGTGTGGTATTGATCGTCATTTCATCAAGGCCTGTGGTGTTTTAAATTCTCCTTTTGCAAGCCGTCGAACAGACGTGTGATTGGTACTGTGTTGCGGTGTATTGTCACAGTGACACTGCCTCCAGGATGTGTTAGCATGCAGCAGGCATTTGCTTGTTGCGTTTACAGTGTAGTTGTCCCATTGGCAAACCGTTGGCCGATTGACTATTTGGATTTTTTTGTTTGTTTTTTTTTGGTTTTTTGTCGCTCGACTGATATAAAATATTGCAACGATGAATAGTTTTTGTCTCTGTGTGTTACCTGCTTGGCTCGAGGTTCTTTCTGTACGGCATTAAACGTTGTTGACAGCATTACTAGTATAGAGTGTTGTTCGCAGTAACCCTGCGCGTGTGTGACGTGTGTAGTAGCGCGCCGGCAGGCGGCGCTGCTCTGAAAGCCCACGTGTCATTCCAGCCCTGGTCATGCAGCTAACTGCCTAGTTAGCCAACGTTAGCCAGCTGGCAAGAAAACATAAAGTGCAAAGGAAAACCACCAGGCTCTTTGTCGAAAGCAACTTTAAAACATAGTGTGTATGTAAAAATACATTGTGTAGGCTGTGGACGGCGGAGCAAACAAAGGCAAGACGGTACAGAGGGGAAAGAGAAGGCCATGCGAGGCAGCCCTTCAGCAGCGGAGCATAGGACGTCACTGTATTTGGTTTCTGAACATTTGATTTGGCTCCTAAATATTTTGGGTGTAGGAGCCAATGGCTCCTAGTATTTTATTTATTTTTGCCTCAAGCCCTGCAATTTACCTTCATGTTGAAGGAGGGGCTGACCCTCTGTGAACCCTTTTTAAAACATCAACCTCCGCCTACCTACACAGCTTTACACACACACACACACAGCTCCCCTGAGGGTTGGGACTCTGACCAGACATGCAGGTGTAAGGATGATTTTATTAAAAATCACCTGGTTGATGGCCTTTCTCTGTCACTGTGTGTGTGTGTGTGTTTGTGTGTGTGGTGGGGGGAGGCGGGGCAGGGGCTGCAAGAGGTGTCTTTTTTGCCTCTGTGTTGTGTTTTTCCTTGCTGGATCCAAAAGGTCTGACCCAAATAAGGTTGAAAGACAACATGTGACCTGCTTAACACCGTGTCCCAACTCCTTTGGCTCCAGGCTGTGGTGGGGGGGGGGGCGTACCGGGGGTGGGGGGTGGGGGGCTCGCTCTATTAGTGGGAGAAAGCACAGATGCCGGCAGATGGCTGACATATTGTCCAGAGCCAACCCCGGCGTTGAATAATTACACCGGGTTCAGCGCTCACAGGTCTGAACACCACCTGACTTACCTCTGGTCACACGCCACAGACTTCAAACAGGGTGGTGGCTGCTATTAATTTATACTGGCAAATAAACTGGTATTGACTTATAAGTATGAAATATATCTGAACTCTTTTGGATATGGGGATCTTTGAGGGGCTCATACCCTTTTGTATGTGTCAGATTATTACAGGCAGACAAAACTGACAGAACCATAGATCATATGTGAAACCAATTTCTCAAGTGTAAGTTGTGTAATGCTTAATTTTTGATTGTTTTTTTTCCTCCAAATTGTGTTGTCGCTTGAAGACCATGAAATGAAGTGAGATACAGAAAAATCTAGTGACTTTAGATTCAAATTAGCAAAGTAATAGTGGTGTTTTGTACCCAAGTGTATCAAGGTGCCACAGAGGTTAAACACATCCTTAAACAGTTGTGTGTAGTTTTCATTAGTCATGATTATTACGCCTGTAAAAATGTTGCCGCTGCAAATTGCTGCCTGTTTTAGCAGCTCTCCTTTGTTTCTGCTTTCTGTCTTTTAACTTTCTACTGCGCTTAGTTTTTTTTTTGTCTAAGCGTTAGTACGCTGCTTTACTTACATGCAAATAGTTTTTCATAGTCTTCTTTAGCCATTTAGATGTTAAAGTGATACTGACATCAAAATCTGAAAATTCCTATTGATAGGCTATGTTCCGAGTTGGAATGTGATCACGGAGAAATTCATTTGCCAAAACAGCACATCTGCGGCCACTCGAGAGAGATCTGTGATTGACTGTAGATGGTGTCCAATGTCAAATTGTGGCGGTGGATACGTAGACACCAGTCAGTTTGCATACAGGGTGTCCGTAGCGAGATGCTATAAAGCCATGGAGAAGCCATTCTTTCAACCCCTGCTGCTAGCTACTTGGCTCGAGTTTGTGCTATTTTGCTGAGACTTTATTATCGATCTTGCTACGACGTATTGCTATCTATCTGTCTATGTATCTAAATATCTATCATCCATCTATCTTATTTGTATCATTGAACATATTATTCGCCAAGTTGTATTGCACTGCCGTGCTGTAGGCCTACCACCATGCCATGGTCGCATGCGAAATGCGTGGTTCCTGGATGCCCGAGCACCGGCGTTAGCCTTTTCTCCCTTCTTAGAGATCCCGAAACGCTGAGATAGTAGTGTGAAGCCGTCGGGTTACGAGAAGTAGATTTCTCCAAAAGTAGCTACCGCTAGCTATGCCTTGCAAATAAGCTAGCTAGCTAGTTAGCTCAGTGATTCAAATCCTTGCGCCACTGAATTTCTCATTTTATTCTACGGCAAGTGACGAGCGGTACTGAGCCCCACCCACGCGAACACCGAGCCACACCCAGGAAGACAGTAGCCAATAGCTTTGAATTCATAAAACCACACCTATTTTCGGTTATGATTCAAACTCCCAATGTTAAAAAATGTGCTCAGAAAGGGCATGTCAGTCTCTCTTTAATTTAGAGTCCAGCTAGAACAATGGACACAACTGGTAGACGGACAATAGTGTATTTGCTAAGCGGCAACCTCCACGGCTGAAAAATTAAGCCAATAAGGAAGTGCCAATAAACGCAGTTCCTCAAATGGCCAGTTGAGGCAGACTCCAAAAGTGAGTCTATTTCCCCACTGTTAAAATGCCCAACTTTACAGCAGAAAAAAACATGTTTACAGCAGTTTTGGTCTCTATAGCTAATTTCCCCGTTCAATACGACATACGGGGGTGAATATTTAAGTAACTCATTTACATTATATTAAGGCTTAAAGATATGCATAATTAAGGGTGTGTCCGCATTGAGTGACAGGTGGTTCAGGACCTGGTCGCAATACGTATCCATGGCACAGTTAAATAGGTGTGAATTGTTTTTGGGTGTTGTCCGGTTTATGATCTATGCATTAAAAAAAAAATTCAGTGTATTTCTTAGTGACACTAATATTAGAAATTAGTGGGAAAAATTTGGAATGCGACTAAGCACGGCAGAGCCAGCTGCAGTCAGGTTGCCAGCAAGGTCGTGGGTGAGCAAAGTGTGCTAGGTTTCTCAGTCAGATCCACCCCTCGCTCCTCCCCATCTCCACCCTCTTGTCCAAATATGGTCACATTCGGTTTCAAAAAACCAAGATGGCGATGGGGAAACGCCAAACTTGAGGCTTCTAAATGGTAGTCCACGAACTAGCAGCGTTGGTCAAGCTAGCTAGAGAGTAAATGGAGAGAGGAAGCAGTGAAATTGAGAATAAACTTTTTTGAAGGTTTTGAATCACTGCAACCACAAGAGGTTTTTCAGCATACACCCATAACTCCACAAAAAATTTAGGCTGATAGGTCCAGTAGTTTGCAAGATTAGCTGCGGAAATACACACATGCGTGCACGCGTGACCAAACACATAATCCCCTCCAGGCGACCACCACCTGACGGAGATAACTAAAAGCACGTCACACAGATATTACAGACATACATGGTAGAGGGACAAAAGACCACATACAATAGATGACTCACGAGGCATATTTGTGAATATAGATGGTAGACTGTGCACATCTCTACATATAGGTAGTCGACTACACCTTGTTATAGGTATGATTTATATTTACACTCATATACAGTGCATCCAGAAAGTATTCACACCCCTTCACTTTCCCCAAATTTTATTATGTTACAGCCTTATTCCAAAATGGATTAAATTCCTTTTTTTTCTCATCAATCTACACACAATACCCCATAATGACAAAGTGAAAAAGGTTTTGTAGAAATTTTTGCAAATGTATTAAAAATAAAAAACTGAAATATTGCATGTACATAAGTATTCACACCCTTTGCTAGGACACTCAAAATTGAGCCCAGGTTCATCCTGTTTCCACTGATCATCCTTGAGATGTTTCTACATCTTGATTGGAGTCCACCCGTAGTAAATTCAATTGATTGGATATGATTTGGAAAGGCACACACCTGTCTATATAAGGTCCCACTGTTGACAGTACATGTCAGAGCAGAAACCAAGCCATGAAGTCAAAGGAATTGTCTGTGGACCTCCGAGACAGGATTGTATCGAGGCACAGATCTGGGGAAGGGTACAAAAAAATTTCTACAGTTTTGAATGTCCCGAAGAGCACGGTGGTCTCCATCATTCGTAAATGGAAGAAGTTTGGATCCACCAGGACTCTTCCTAGAGCTGGCCACCCAGCCAAACTGAGCAATCGGGGGAGAAGGGCCTTGGTCAGGGAGGTAACCAAGAACACGATGGTCACTCTGACAGAACTCCAGCGTTCCTCCGTGGAGATGGGAGAACCTTCCAGAAGGACGACCATCTCTGCAGCACTCCACCAATCAGGCCTTTATGGTAGAGTGGCCAGACGGAAGCCTCTGCTCAGTAAAAGGCACATGACAGCCTGCTTGGAGTTTGCCAGAAAGCACCTAAAGGACTCTCAGACCATGAGAAACAAGATTCTCTGGTCTGATGAAACCAAGATTGAACTCTTTGGCCTGAATGCCAAACGTCACGTCTGGAGGAAACCATGCACCTCTCATCACCTTGCTAATACCATCCCTACAGTGAAGCATGGTGGTGGCAGCATCATGCTGTGGGGATGTTTTTCAGCGGCAGGAACTGGGAGACTAGTCAGGATCCAGGGAAAGATGAATGGAGCAAAGTACAGAGAGATCCTTGATGAAAACCTGCTCCAGAGCTCTCAGGACGTCAGACTGGGGCGAAGGTTTACCTTTCAACCCGACAACGCACACAGCCAAGCCAACGGAGGAGTGGCTTCAGGACAAGTATGTGAATGTCCTTGAGTGTCCCAGCCAGAGCCAAGACTTGAACCCCATTGAACATCTCTGGAAAAATGTGAAAATAGCTGTGCAGCGACGTTCCCCATCTAACCTTACAGAGCTCGAGAGGATTTGCAGAGAAGAATGGGAGAAATGCCCCAAATATAGGTGTGCCAAGCTTGTAGATTCATACCCAAGAAGACTTGAGGCTGTAATCGCTGCCAAGGGTGCCTCAACCAAGTACTGAGTAAAGGGTGTGAATACTTATTGTACATGCAATATTTCAGTTTTTTATTTCTAATTAATTTGCAAAAAATTCTACAAAACCTTTTTCACTTTGTCATTATGGGGTATTGTGTGTAGATTGATGAGAAAAAAAAGGGAATTTAATCCATTTTGGAATAAGGCTGTAACAACAAAATGTGGGGAAAGTGAAGGGGTGTGAATACTTTTCGGGTGCACTGTAGGTAGTAGACTACACCTTTACACTCATCATATAGATAGTAGACTACACCTTGCTATAGGTATGATTTATATTTACACTCATCATGATGACACTGTGCATGTCTGTCTGTAGGCATTTTGCAGTTCAAACCCATATTTTAAAGGAACTGTACATCTCATGTCTTAATCCTACCCCTTCATCCATTACAAAAACACACACACACACACACACACACACACAAGAACACACGCGTGGATGCAAATATGTCCATTGGCTATGAAAAAGCTGTCTAGACTCATTTGTAGTCTCCAGCCCAGGGATAAATGAGATCACGGCATGGCTGCCCTGCCCCCAGCAGCTTCCAGTGCAGCCAGGACTCAGGTAGCACTGGGGGCCCATTCATGCAGCAGGGCCCCACAGACAGACAGCCAGACGGCAGGCTACAGATGACGCTCCCAGGAGAGCTCCCTGTCCCCCTAATAGGTCCAGTCCCAGAAGACCACAGGCATTACCATCAGTAGTTTTCAAGGATAAAGAGGGAGGGTGTCATTTACAACCCAATGGAGACAAATATTACTCCGAAAACCTGCAATGTAGTGCTTTAGATGACACCCTATCATCATGCACACGCTGGAGCTGGACTTGTTGGTAGAGGTGGTCATATTAAACAGTATCCCGCTCCTCTACACAAAACAGTAGTAATGGAGGCATTAGAAATAATATTTCATATAATGGGTGATGTTGAATTTGTTGCCAAAATATGTTCGCACTTACAGATTTGATATGGAGCCGCGCGTCAACCTGAAACAGTCTTCAGGCGTGCGTGTAAAAGAGGTTGACGTTTGCAGAGACACAGTTATTATTGTCCTCGCATGGAATTGAGTTCAGAGCCGCCAGGCATCAGAACAATTAAAGAAAAACAAGCCTTTGGTCCAGGAGTGGATGAATATACATTAACTTGTGTGTTGGCATTCTCTTTTGAAGGGACAGAATTCATTTCGTGCTGATGATAATGACGACAGTTCACAGCGGACGAGAGAAAGGAGGCCTTGAAAAAACAGAACGTCTTCCCTGACCTCTTTAATGTGATCAGCCGTTGTGATTTTCTCCAAGATAATGACTCTTCAAACAATTCTCTGGCGGTCGTAACAGGACTCGAGTCATTAATAAAAGAACAGCTAAGCAGAGCACCTAGTATATGTATTATTATTATTATTGTTATTATTATTATTATTATACTTTGTGTTCAAACCTACTTATAACTAAGGCAAGTAAACTGCTACATCTGAATGAAACCTCATTGTAGCATTTGAAGATGTGAATAAAATCCATTTCAAATTAGGCCCCATTAGCATCACTGAGAACCAGATGACCTTCCTTTCCAGATAGGCTGGTCTTGGAAGTTTGGGCTCCTGTTTTTTTTTTTTTTTTTTCCTCCCCCTTCAACATACATGGTTGAGTGCTCACACAAGGGATTTGTACCCTGTAGGACTGCTGCAGTGGTGATCCAGTCTGGGTCAGTGTGACACCAAAAACCCCTTCCCTTACCGGGTCGGTATTCTTTCTGTGTCAGTCAATCAGCCCACTCACTCTGCGTACACACACACACACACACAAACAAACACACACACACAGTTGGCCTTCACCCAAACCAGAAATCGGACATTCGCTGTTGCTCCCTTATTCTCTGCATATTCTGTAGATGTCTAGTTTCCACGTGTTTTCCAGGACAGCACACAGGGTCCATGTATAAAACACGCTAAATAAATGCATTTTGACTGATTGGTTGAAGCCAAGCATAGTTTTTCATTTGAAAAAGCCAACATTTTTGTTTAAAATGATCAGCGCCTGAAAATAAAAGTAAATTCTAGTATTTTGTCACTGTTAAGAGGATAGGGGGAACTGCAGTTTGTGTCCTTGATTGACAAGTGAAAGACAATGCTATGACAAGGATCCTTTGTATTTAATGGGTATTGAATAATAAACTTCAAGTATTGATATTTTCTTCTGCAAAATCAACCTGAAGTGTCTCACAGCAGAATAGAAACTCTTTGAATGAACTCGTATGTTGAATTGAGTTTGAACTCCGCTGAGTGAGGGGAATGAAGATAGCGAGGGGCCGAGAGAGCGTGAGGGTAGCAGATGAAGCAGAGAGAGAGAGAGAGAGTGAGAGAGAGAGAGCTTGACAGATCTAGAGCGGTGGAGGGTCGGAGGTCAGACCAATAAACAAACAAGGCATCGATTCCTTGCCACTCTCGGCCCTCCTCTGTTTGTGAAGGGGAAACCTTGGCTGGCTACCCCCCCCCCCCATAAAGATGCTACATATAAAGGGAGCCCCCCCCACACACACACACACACAGTAAAGTAAACTCTATCTCTGGGTCGTGTCCCATGGGCAGTGTTTCTGAGTTGAACCAACAGCAGACGGGAAATTATTTTATTAGCTAGTCAGGGCCCCGGCCCGCTACTCAGAGGGATGACTGAATGGTCAGGCCTGCACATGAGAGGGAGAGAGAGACAGACAGATAAAGAGAGAGAGAGGAAGACGCTGAGAAAGATTGCTTTTCTTTTAATGGGTGATGAAACACAGCCAGTAAACCCTCACTTTCGCTCTTCTCTTTTGTTTTCTGATCATAACGCACTGAGCTTTTTTAAACTTGGTTTTTTTTTTTTTTTTGCTGTTATTTTTACCCCCTCCCTCTCTGTGTGTGATCCCTCTACAAAAGTGGAGAAATGGAGGGGCTTTGTTAGTGTGCTTTTAATCCCTTCGCACCCTAATTGGCCTCTCTTTGCTGTGAAGTGAGTTGAGTCTGCAAGGAGATAAAACGAGTGGTGAGGTGAGGCGCAGGCGCCGTGGCACCGTCTTCTCAGGCATGAAGACAACCGTTTTGAACTAATATCCAAGACTGCGCCGTCGCTATTAAAGCAGCTCCTTCCTCCCTGTTTCCCTCTTTAATCGGGAGCTGCAGCTTACACCTGCCCCCCATTTGTGTGTGCGTGTGTGTGTGTGTGTGTGTGTGTGTGTGTGTGTGTGTGTGTTGAATGCAGTTCCTGTTAGTGCGACAGGTCATCTACGCCTCCTAACACACTTTCTGAGGACATTAGCAGAGAATTGTGTAGAGAACGTGTGCACCTCTGCAATTGTTTGAAAAGAAAAATGGTGACAGGGCCTTTTGTGATGGGTCTTCTCGGTGATTTCTTACAATGTCACATCGCGGTCCACTCCCATTGAAACACAATGAACGCTGTTGTGTAGGTATCAGGATTAGCAGCGGCCGGTATTGATTCAGCATTCTTTCTTCCTCTGTGTCTCTGCGCGAGAGGCCCGGTCAATATCCTCGAGCCTTGTCGTCTTTTGTGCCTCTCTCTTTATACGGGCAGAGAAAACTCATCGCCTCGAGTGACATTTGTTATCGTCGGGCGTGTGTTTTGCACAGTGAATGCAGGAAGGGTTTGACTGATGACAATCTGGAGCGAGTGGTTCATTGTCAAAGACTGCTAACTGTCTTTATTTGAAGAGGTCGTTTGATTGCGGTAAGGCGAGAGACTGTAGAAGACGATGGCAGACCAACACCATGTGATTTCAATGCGCCACAACCCAAACGCTTGAAAGCTTGAAGTTTCAATTATAAAGAAAACATTTTGTTCCCAGTGGATTAGCCGGTTTAGCGAATACCATAGAGAGAGGCCCGTGCCTGATTACTGCATCCTGGGTTGGAACCCGGCATCAGGACCTTCCCCATGTGTCTTCCCCTTCTCTTTTCACCATTTCCTCTCTGTACTGCCGTCTGAGAAAGGCTACAGTGCTAGAAATAGTCTTAAAATTATTTTTTTTAAAAAGAACAAAGTTTATCTCAGTTACTGTCATTCCGAATATTTGACTTTTGATGACTTATACGTGGTTATCAGGAATCAGGATCACTTATATTTGTCACTTTGAAATGAACTATCGTTTCTCCCAGCCCACAGCAGTGCAACACAAAAGCAAAAACACATATCCAAAAACTACAAGAACACATATCAAAATTAACAAATATAGCCAAACTATCAAATATATACAAACTAAACAAAAATATCACTGCCCAAGGGAACGAACGCCAGCCAGGATGGCTGTCGGAACTGCCGGTCTGCATGGGCTAGCAGTTAGCTTAGCCTGCCCTGCCTCCGCATCCTGTCAGACCTCCCTCGGTGTTTCCTCTTCGGGCACAGCTCCGGGCAGGGCCGTGGTCCTTGGGCCTACTTGACGCAGCAGACCAGGCTCCCTCAGCCGATCCAACGCCAGGACTCCCAGCCAGACACCCTCGACACACCTCCCCACACTCCACATGACAACACCAACAACACTCCACATGACAACACCAACAACACAGTCATTGCTAAGCGAGGCAGCCGCCAGACCGCCCTCGATGTTATTGGAACTGCCGGTCTGCATGGACTAGCAGTTAGCTTAGCCTGCCCCGCTTACGCGTCCTGTCAGACCGCCCTCGGCGCTACTTCCTCGGGCGCGGCTCCAAGCAGTGCCGTGGTCCCTGGACCCACAGGACGCAACAGACCAAGCTCTCCCAGTCGATCCAGCGCCAGTTCTCCCAGCCATCAGACAAAGACAAAACTTAGACGTGGACAAGGACACTGCATAGATGGTACTGGGTGAGGCCGCTGCAAATGTGAATTCGCGCCGCCATCTTCCCACACCGGAAGTGGTTATAAATCAGAGTTTTAGAAATGTCTTCATTCCAGTAAATTCCAGTCAAGATGTGGAGGCTAACTGATGTGATGCCAACATCCTTCCATTATTTGGCCGTTTATCTGGAGGGCACATATAGTTGTACTCTCTTAGAGCCCATTTGTTTTCCTCGTTCATTTAAATCCCAGAATTGAATTGGAAATATCTAGTAGCCAGATGATATCCAGTTTTATTTCATCACAAATTTTGGCGAGGCCCCTCTCATGCCATGATATGCATGTTTGGTTATTCATTTGTCTGTTTACGTTGAACAGTTGCTTATTTATCCCTCTTTATTTTTTAATGAAGAGGAAAATCCGCCAGAGAATCCAGGCAATGAAACTTTAAAAACGTGTACAGTAGCAGCGAGGGGGAAATATTTACATTGAAGCCGGCCACAATCTCAGAAGATCCTCAAATGTAGGTTAGAACTGCAAAGTTAATATGCAAATGTCCTTATCTACTGGGATTCACAAACAACCATCATCCTGATTGATTTAATAAACTGCTTTTATCTTTCAAAGTGTTAATTAGGAGAGATGGGCCGGGCTTTGAGTTTTCTCTTGCTGTGGCACATTCAAGAGCTTTAAGACAAAGAGAAACTTTTCTTTCTTTCTACACCCCCCCCATCATCTCCCCCCATCGCTGCACCCACACTCCCTCTTCTTCCTCTCTTCTTCTGCTGCATCTTTGGTTACATATTCATTTTCTGGCCTGTTGTTGTTTCTGGTGCACAAAGCTGTTCTGCAGAAGTAAAAATAAAATAAACAAACATTTTACAAACATTTTACAAAAAAAAAAGACAGATTGTTGAAAGGCTTCCATCTGTAGAACATTATGCTCCATCTCCTGAAAAACTCTCTGCGTCAGTTGGACTCTTCTTACTAGGGCTGAGCCGGGCACAAATTCCATGACGTAAGGGGTGACGCATGCGTGAGCAACGGCGGCAGGAGAAGTACTCTTCTTTTTCAGGCCCATTTCAAAGGTGGAGAGCTGGTTGGAGTCAGTAGGAGCTGGCATGCAGGGCGCGTGACGCAGGTGTGGTGCTTGCTGAAGCGGTGGCTATGTCTTTTAGGCAGCAACCAGCCTGTATTTTGGACAGGCTTCCTGTGCTACCCCACAGGGCACATGGGTTCACGTTGTGAGCGGACATATTGGCAAGCTGCATGCCAGTGACAGAAAAAAAATGGGATTCCCCTCTGGTCAAGGGAACCACAACGTGAAATGTAAGCGTGCCAAGGGCCCTGGGAGAAAAAAAAAAGATTTTATATATATATATATATATATATATATATATATATATATATATATATATATATATATATATATATATATATATGCTTGTCTGTTAGCTCTCTCTGGGATCATGTGTGTGCATCGCTTGCGGTGTCACGGCTTTTGATTTTATCCAATTGGACACTTTTTGGGGATAATGTTTTCCTCTCTGCCTTCCCAAAGCAATTTGAATAATTTTCAAATGCATATTTTAATTCTGAATTTATCTTTGATGTCTTATTTGTGTGATTACGTCCACCGCCCCCAACCCCACCTCCCTTACTCTCAAAACAACCGACAGGCGCACGCTGTCAACCACTCATGGTTCCTTTTTCTCCACTTAACAGTTCGGTTGGGACTTTTCAGCGGGATCAAAGTGAAGTCCCTTACGCTTAACATCAAGTAAGCATGAAATAAAGAGAAGCGGGAAATGCCCCTGTAAAGTCAACCTAAAACATTGGTACAGTGTGTGCTATTCAATCCAAGACTCTCATAAGAAGCCGAATCATCTGTCGCTGTTCGTCTTTATTCATTCATTATACAAACTGCTTATCCTGCTGTCAGGGTCGTGGGATGCTGGAGCCTCTCCCAGCAGTCATCGGGCAGGAGGCGGGGAGACACCCTGGACAGGCCGCCAGGCCATCCCAGGGCCGACACACACATTCGCACCTAGGGACAATTTAATACGGCCAATTCACCTGACCTACATGTCTTTGGACTGTGGGAAGAAACTGGAGCACCCGGAAGAAACCCACGCAGATGCAGGGAGAACATGCAAACGCCACACAGAGGACGACCCGGGACAACCCCAAAGGTTGAACTATCCCGGGGCTCGAACCCAGGACCTTCTTGCTCTTAGGCAACCGTGCTAACCACTGCACTGCCATGCCACTGCCGTGTTTGTCTTCAAAAAGTCAATAATGTGCAAGTCATTCTCTCCACTGAAACATATCTGGCCATTTTAACATGAGCAATTAAAGATGAGACAAACTGCAAAGGCCGCACAAATTTTTTTGCGACACTGACCACATCTAATTATTGACTGGCCCCTGCCTTCCAGCACAAAAACAAGAAAAAATGCCTTCATTATTCGTCCTCCCCCAGTAATTTGTATTTGCCTGACATTCATCATACATCATTGGTAACCTTTAATTCATCTACTGTTTGCACTTTTGTCTGCTGAAGTAAGGTTTTGAGCTGGCTGTGGTTTTTGAGGCAGAGGCGTGCGGTGTAAATTGGCTTTGCGGACCGCCTGCGACGCTCCTGTCCAAAGCCCCTGCAGCCCTGGGTCAACAAGCAGAAACGCCTGCTTTTTCCAAAATATCAAGACGGGAACGGATCCGTTTTTATTTGTCATGTGATCAATTTGGTTTACTTGTATGCAGATCAACTCTCACAACAATTCAACAACACGGTAACCGGGTCTGACCGGCGTCACAACTACAGCGGAATCGCTCAGCTGGCCTCGGTGCTGTTTTTGAATGTAGAAATATAAGGAGTTGGGTGCAGCGATTCATATCAACTCATATCATGAATTTACTCATCGTAATAGTATATTTATTAATCATTTTACTATATTTACTGGTCATATTATGCTACAGGGAGGTTTATATTTTACACACAGCTATTTTAACTGAACTGAATTTTCACACAACTACCGTTATGCTCCTCTCGCGTTCCAAAACGACTATAAGCCATTATCAAGAATGTTCCTTCCCCAGCTGTACAAAATCGATATGATTATCCTCAGTTGGTTTTCTTTATTGGAGAAGATGGAAAGCAGAGCAAGAATGATGAGCGAGGGAGGAAGCAAGACACAGGAGAGGTGGCTCTAACCGGTTTAAATCTGTCTGCTGTGGCAGAAGTCAGTCCACTGTCAGCAGGCATTTAATTCACTCTTTTGATCTTTGACATAATTAGGGAGCGTGTTAATAAGGAAAGGTGATCCCTTACCCACTAATCTTGGTTCACACTGTGATACACAAGCTAATCCGGGCCGCTGAAGGCCCCTGAGAGGCACAGAGCGAGGCAGGAAGTGGGAACAGACGGTATCCTTGCAGGTTTCCATGGAGTCATTGTCAAGGAAGTGATGACAGAGCTGGAGGATGATGATGATGATGACATTGTTAACACCTGGATGCAACATGCACACACCTTGCGTCAGGCTCGCTTCGGGTAACCATCTGTCTGTCTGTCAGTCCGTCTGTCTTTCTGTCCGTCTGTCTGTCTGTCCGTCCCCACTTAATCCAATTCGGGGTCGCATGCATATGTATGACAGTGTGTTTGTGTTGGTGCTGTTGACATACTTGTAGGCTTACCAGTTATCTTGCTTTGGTTTGATGTGGTGGTTTGGTTTGATGGGCATGTGTGGGTAAAATCATTCAAGCACAGTCAAACTCTTTTTAGTTGCCGCAGCAGCAGCCTGCAAGTTTTGAATTCCTGAACAGGCTGAGAAAGTGACGTAAAATCGCCCTGATATCCTTCGAGGTACTTGTGAGCAAGGCATGACCCCACCCGCTGCTGTGAAGCTGCTCAGCGGCTGACAGTAGAAGACTGTCGTTGAGCCGGGAAGCTCCTCGTGGCTAATAATAGAAAATTCTTCTTAATGGAGAAAAAAAAAATCCTAGTTGCCAGCAGTAAAAGACTGGTTTTACTGGACAGCTCGTGTGAGACTTTGAGAGTGTGAAGCAGAGCCAATTGACTTCCCTGAATAACTCTTCTTCTTCTTTCGGCTTATTCCCTGTTTCTCAGGGGTCGCCACAGCCGATTTTATACTTTCCATCGGTACTTTCTGAGGGCACAGCACGAATGGCGGCCGTTGTTAAACTGGGCCTTGACCGATCCAGTATGGAGCCTTGACTGATCCGGTATGGTCTTGTCAATCCGCGTAATGATTTGGCAAAGTTTTCCGTCGGATGCCCTTCCTGACACAGCCATTAACCGTATGGACGGGGGCACAGGTAAAGCGCTGGATGCCATCCCAGTATTCATGGACTTGCTCCCATGCCTGTCGCCAAACTTCTGGATAACTAAAGTGCTCAAAAGTTAGAGGAGCCAAACTTCATGTTTGGTAAGAGAAAATTAAACTTATTCTCTTTGAATATCTTAAAGAAACTGTTATTCCATGGGAATTTAACAATAACATGCACTCATGCACACACACACACGTACACACAGCCACCACTTGCAATTCATTTGGTGTTCACAAGGCAACAAACTTTCAGATGATAATGATGCAATGCCCGCCTCAACTTGCCCCTCAAGTATACAAAAAAACCCCGAGCACCACTGAAGAAGAGGTGTGTCTCGCCGAATGAAAATCCAATGCAAATAAGCTTTCACCCCCGTGGTACTTGAACTGTTTTCTCTTTGATAACCCAATTATTGTCTCAAGAGCTGTGTCAATTGCTCCAGCGATCTCTTCTTGAGCAAATCACTCCCGTAACCTCGAGCACTTTCGATTTGATTCTGCCATTTTTTGACAGTTCAAAGTAATCAGAGGAGGCCGCGGCTGAGGACTGCGGATTGATTTTGTGTTCTCGCTTATCATGCTAATTCCCTGAAAATCAGCCTTTTTCATCCCCCCTCTGCCTGATTACCACTCTTGGAAAAAGACCACTGAACTGTGTGCGCCTCTGTCATGTTACCCCCCGAGACCCGTGTTACCGTCCCCCCCGCACCAGCCGACCCAGTCCTGCCTTCTCTGTGCTTCAGCCGGTCCTGTCTCTCAATTAGATCCTGGCTTGTATTGTTTGTTTGCTCATGCTTTTTTTTTTATCCTATTGTTTATTTGCTCTTTTGTTTCTTTTCTTTTTGGGAAGGTGCCGATCGATGCTGTTGTCGAGAGCTGCGCCTGAACAGATTAACCCTTTCCATTTTATTGACATCCTATAACGGCACCATGACGACATACAGTATGTGTTTACTCAGGGTAGTCCATGTGTGAATGGAATTGCCAACCCTGGCAGTGTTAGTGCCTTGCTCTAACCAGGATGACTTAATCCGGATTGGAAGAAGAACTAATAGACAACAATTGGCCCCTCCATTATCCATCAGGTTAACAAACTCCATTGTGTTTCTTCTGACACTGTTTGCAATACAGTCACAGAGATCAGGATGCACTGAACTAGCTTCCCCCTCCCTTTTTTTCTCCCCCCAGTTGTATCCTGCCAATTACCTCACTCTTCCGAGCCGCCCCGGTCGCTGCTCTACCTCCTCTGCCGATCCGAGGAGGGCTGCAGACTACCACATGCCTCCTCCGATACATGTGGAGTCGCCAGCCGCTTCTTTTCACCTGACAAAGAGGCGTTTCGCCAGGGGGACGTAGCGTGTGGGGGGATCACGTTATTCCCCCCAGTTCCCCCTCCCCCTGAACAGGCGCCCCGACCGAACAGAGGAGGCGCTAGTGCAGTGACCAGGACACAACCACATCCTGCTTCCCACCCGCAGACACGGCCAATTGTGTCTGTAGGGACGCCCGACCAAGCCGGAGGTAACACGGGGATTCGAATCGGTGGTCCCCATGTTGGTAGGCAACGAAATAGACCGCTACGCTACTTGGATGCCGACGGCACTGAACTATCTTGTCATCGTCATCACCACCATCCTGTCATCCACAGCACAATGGGGTGGTTTACATCAGGCACGGTGCCGTTCCATATTCCTTTGATGTTTGCTTGTTTGTTACGGTTTGTAATGTCAGTGTTCCACCTTCAAGTTCGCTGTGTATGGGATGAAAATGCTCCTTATAATCACAAGACGCTGAGGTCTCAGCCAAGGCAGCCATCATTACAAGGTATTTAAGAAATAAAAGGGGAGAGGGAGACAAAAGCTGAACAAAATGTGCAAATTGCTTTCATTTACAAAACTACATCATCCGCCACACCTTTTATGAAGCACGCCTTCATTTTGACCCTTCTTTGTGTTTTTTAAGAAATAAATAATTGCCGGTGGAATTTGCATCCCCCGCCAAATGTTATCTGAAATTAAATAATTAAAAATGCAGATTTGGGTTGGAGTAATGAATCCCAAGGGGGTTTCGGGGGGGGGATCAGAATGGTTTTTGAGCTTAATTAAAGTTTACAAACCGTTGTGATGGGATGCTGCGTCTTGTTTTTTTAAGAAATATTTACAGAGCACGTTTCAACCCCTTTGTAAACATTTAACAGTCTTAATCAAGTCATTAATCAAGCAAATTGCAATCATAACGGCCAATTGTTTTCTGATGGATAAATAAATGATAACAGTCATTTCTTAATTGGACCACGCTGTGTTTAGAAGCCGCCACCTCGTTCCTTCCGCTCAGGAGCTCTGTAGGCCATTGTATGTTTGTTAGCATGATTACAACCATTTTTCCAGTCTGCATTCATTCAGAGGATTTTGATTTTACATTTTTTTCACCTAGGTGTGAGTGTGTGTGTGGGCCCTGGGATGGCCTGGCGGCCTGTCCAGGGTGTCTCCCCGCCTGCCTCCCAGTGACTGCTGGGATAGGCTCCAGCATCCCCGTGACCCTGAGAGCAGGATAAACGGTTTGGATAATGGATGGATTTTTTTCACCTACACATTTACAAAACTAGGAGCCTCCCAGTACCAGCACTTTCCCTTGCTGTTGGCCACTGGCCGCTGCCCAGTGCCAGTGGGGTGAGGGTGCTTCGTGTAGTGGTACATCGATGATGGTAGTTTTAAATAGACTGGTGAAATGCTTCTTATTCACTTTGCCCTCCCAAGTTTTTTCATCTTTGCACTTCCCACTGTCAGTCCCCTCTGTCTGACCTTTCGGCTGAAGGCTTCCCAACTGGCTGCTTTCTAGCAATACAAATCTTTCTCGCCGTGGTTAACAAAAGTTGTCATATTTCTTAACATCGCTCCGTCAGGGGGCTCAGGCCCACTGACCTCTAACAAACTAAATTCAAGTTATGTAATGTGTAAAGCTGACTAAGTCTCTTTGTGGCTCTGATGAGTGCACCAGTTCATTGCTGGATCTCAGTGTTGATGGATGCAAAAATAGCAAAAAAGCTAATAGGCATAGCATGTCACAAAGACGTAATTACAAGCTACGTAGTATCATTCCACATGCTGACACTAAAGCTGTTAGGACAACAGGACGTTGTACACTGTGTAAGGGATCAGTGTAAAACATAAACTCTGAAGATTGTGAATGCTCACCATCCAGATTAGTGTTTTTTTGGGGGGGGGGGATTTCCCTCTTATTCTCCCAATTGTACTTGGCCGATTACCTCACTCTTCCGAGCCGTCCCGGTCCCTACTCCACCCCGTCTGCTGATCTGGGGAGGGCTGCAGACTACCACATGTCTCCTCCGATACATGTGGAGTCACCAGCCGCTTCTTTTCACCTGACAGTGAGGAGTTTCACCAGAGGGGATGTAGTGTGTGGGAGGATCACGCTATTCCCCCCAGTTCCCAACTGCCCTCCACAAGCAGGCACCCTGACCAACCAGTGGAGGCGCTACTGCAGCGACCAGAACACATACCCATCCAGCTTCCTCGGCTTCCTCGGCTTCAATATGCACGACAATTCACCTTTGCACTATTTAGATATTCAGATCATAAAGGGAAATGTTGCATATTTGCATACATAAATGTAGGCTGGGTGACAGTGAACATATTACACAAATCTCTGTCTGGAGGCTGCAGCTGTTAACAGCAGGTCACCTTTTTGAGGAAACCGTTTGTTTTTTGTCGGATAGAAAGCAGAGAGGAAGACTTCAAGTACATCTCTTCTCATTTTTGATAAATCTGCAATGGTCTCCTGGGTAAATATACCTTCCCTGGCTCCTTTACCGATACACAGAGTTTAACAGGACACGGGGAGTCCAATTATTTGCCCACTTGTCACTTGTGCTCCTTGAGAGCCCTACTCAAGTGATTGGCCACTGAAATGCAAACTGACGTCTATTTCTCATTCATGTGCACCACACTTACTCCACCAACAGTAATTTCTAAACTGATTTCCTGCGCAGGCTCGCCTCGAGTGCCTCTAGTCACTTCTTGTCGGGGCATGAAGCCAGTACCGCCTTAGCACTGAAGGGGAAAAAATAATAAATTTTTAAAAAAGCAACCCAATTCCTAATCTCACACCTTGGCTTTTGATGAGCCCTGACAGAGGCGGAGTAATGCTGAATTAATATCGGACCTGATACCCCCGAAAGTGGATGAAAATTGAGCAGTGTGTTTTTGGAAGGCGCTTCGCCCTTAACCGGTCTTTTCAGTGGTTTGGGAAAAAGTGTCTTTCTAACAAACACGCTATTTGATTGACTTTTTAGATTGCATTAATTCACCGTTGAGCCAAATGTTTTCCGGTCATCACAGTGACTCTTTAGTCTTTGTAGCCAAAAAGGAAAAAGTGACGGGATTCAAAATCATTTGCAAATTATCGCGCAAAACGGCACCACCCTCAGATTATTTAAAGGAACTTCAGTGAAGCAGAAATGTCTCTGCTGCACCAGTCAGTCATTCAGTGAATGACATTTTTAAGTCCTCGGGTTCATTGAACATGTTGGTCAGCAACTGCAACTCTAGCACACACTTTTATTATTTTTTTGACCCCCCCCCTCCCTCTCCGTTTTCTCCCCAATTGTACTTGGCCAATTACCCTATTTTCCAAGCCGTCACTGCTCCACCCTCTCTGCTGATCCGGGGAGGGCTGCAGACTACCACATGTCTCCTCCGATACATGTGGAGTCACCAGCCGCTTCTTTTCACCTGACAGTGAGGAGTTTCACCAAGGGGACGTAGCGGTTGGGAGGATCACACTATTCTCCCTAATTCCCCCTCCCCCCTGAACAAGTGCCCCCTAGTGCAGTGACCAGGACACATATCCACATCCGGCTCCCCGCCTGCAGACTGTGTCTGTAGGGACGCCCAACCAAGCCGGAGGTAACACGGGGATTCTTCCGCTAACCTACTTCCGCTTCCAGTGTGGGAGGATGTTGGCGTGAATTTGCATTTGCGGCGGCCTCACCCAGTGCCGGTGTGGGAGGATGGCGGTGTGAATTTGCATTTGCGGCGGCCTCACCCAGTACCATCCGTGCAGCGTCTTTGTCTACGTCTGCGTCTGGGTTTTGTCTTCGTTTTATGGCTGGGAGAGCCGGTGCTGGATCGGCTGGGGGAGCTTGGTCTGCTGCGTCCTGTGGGCCCAGGGACCACGGCCTTGCCCAGAGCTGCACCCGGGGGAGTGGCACTGAGGACGGTCTGGCGGGGGCGGGCTGGGCTGGCTGCCGGCTTGTGCAGGCCGGCAGTTCTGATGGCACCGAGGGCGGTCTGGCGGCAGCCCCACCTGGCGTTGACTGTGGTATTTTTGGTGTCGTCGTGTGGAGTGCATGGAGGTGTGTCGGGGCTGTCTGGCTGGGAGAGCTGGCGCTTGATTGGCTGGGAGAGCTTGGTCTGCTTCGTCTGGGGCCACGGCCCCTGCCTAGAGCTGCACCCGAGGGGGGGGGCACTGAGGGCGGTCTGAAGGGATGCAAAGGCGGGGCGGGCTGGGCTGGCTGCTGGCCCCTGTGGACCGGCGGTTCCGGCGGTTGTCCTGGCTGGCATTTGTTCCCTTTGACAATGATTTTTTTTTTGGATATATGTATGTGTCGGTTTGGATATGTGTGTTCTTGTAGTTTTTGAATGTCTTTTTGTCTTTGTGTTGTACTGCTTGGGGCAGCGGCATTTCACTTGACAAAGTATTCCCGATTCCTGATTCGAAGTGCCGATCCCCGGGTTGGAATAGACTGCTAAGCTACCCGGACGCCAGCACACAAATTTTTATCCAACCCCCGCCCCCCACCCCACCCCCTCTTTTCCAATTCCCTCTCACATTCTATTAGAATTTCAATATATCCCTAACTTTTGGCTAAATTTGGGAGCCACTCAAGCGATAACATGCATAGTAGTGGAAGTTCAATTTAATGGACCATCCTTCCTTGCATAATATTTGCAGCACGATGACAGTGAAATGACATCGTGACAGTCATTTGATTGACAGTCACTTAGGGCTGTGCCATTTAGACACCATGACCTTCTGCACATGCCACTGCCCTTATGAAAAGGTCACCCTTGTGGCTGTAATGTGTCATCTGATTTGGAGACCACTCCACTGTTTTAAACAGCCACACAGTCCCTGAAATAAGTTCCCATTTTGGGGCAAGTGGTTGAAGAATCAGTGTATTTGCATGCAGTCAAAGAATTGTATGTGGGAATGTCAAAGAATTTAAATGGTAGTAGGATTTTGGAAGTATATGTATTTAAATTCGATTAAAGGGATGCTCTTTTTTCAGTTACACTCAGCTACATATTTATAGAGATACAGACATTCACACCAGGAAACTGCCAAGTGCAGCCTTGTTCTTTTGTTGAAGGCCACTGTGCAACCACACTACTACTGGTGTTCACTGAGCAACAACACCAGTGCAGTTGGGGGTTAAGTACCTTGCTCAAGGGCGTCTCACTAGTAGTTAAGGAGGAGAAGTTACATCTTCACTTGGTTTTGAGCTGCAGTCTGGTGACCCACTATTGACAGCTCCCACTAAACACTGGCCGTGGCCCTTTTCATGGACCACATGACCACTGAGGAGGAGAGTATTGGTTTCATCCCATGCTATCACTCAGCAGCAGTCTTTACTTTGCTGCAGGCTGTTGCGTGCTGTGTCATATAAGGTAACCCAGGAATGACTAGAATAAGCAGATATCGTCTTACAACTCCATAATGGATCGACATAACCAAATACCTCTAGGAAATTGTGTACACAAAAAGGAAACCGATTCCAGGCAAGCTGCAGGTGGACACTTAATTACAGGAAATTTATTAAGCAGTGTCCATTAATCATGTTGACATGGACTTATTAGAGGATGCACAACTCGCACACATGGATAATGCAATAACAATATGAGATACTAAAGCAATATTCTTCTAAACAGGATGCATT
This sequence comes from Lampris incognitus, assembly GCF_029633865.1. NCBI lineage: Eukaryota > Metazoa > Chordata > Actinopteri > Lampriformes > Lampridae > Lampris > Lampris incognitus. Next base: position 8,925,364 of record NC_079231.1, read on the forward strand.
AGCTAACAGGAGACCTGAAATTATTTAATTCGTATAAATAGGAATGTCTTGACTGTGGATATGGAATTTGCTTTAAGCGAATGTATAAACTGTGTATTAGGGTGCGCAGCGAGTGAGAATGGGTTCACTACTTAGATTACAGATACAGATATGTACATATCCATACACAAAGACAGTACATGTAGCTCATATCAAGACTATGTTACTACTAAAGGTGCTACCAGTGAGATATATAAAACACTTAAAAAGGCTATAATTGTACCAGAATCTTGGATAAGATTCCTTATTGGTATTATGACCTAGTACTGCTATAGTACTACTAATAATGCCACTGCTAGTAATAACAAAATTAACGCTAACAATAATAGTTATTGTAGTTAAAGCGCTGACAGTATTTTTTAAATCTCCTAAGCCATATTCATGTGTATGTTATAGAGGTACAATCCTGACGAGGACAATAATCCTTATTGATAGACCTCCTTTTCCAGGACCTGTCTGAGATCTCCTGAAGGAGAGACTCGGGGAAATTGGCCTTATTCCCTGTGCACTCAGAGGCAAGTGGCAATTAAATCGCTGATTAACGTGAAACGGCTCTCGAACACAACTTCATAGGCGTCTGACAGAACAGTGGGGAGAAGGGGAGATAATTTTGAAATCTCCTGACCTTGGGCTTATTATCTCTGGCTAATGACTGTTGCTGTTGCTATTACCCCGGCAGTGAAGTGGTCCACGGTCTGACCGCACCAAGTTACCACCAGGAATGTACACAACACCTCCTTTTTAATAGGTGTCTTGTACAACAGAGAGGAACCCTCTTAGCCGCTGTAGAAGTCCATCATGTATTCATCCTGCATCTGTGAAACACTACTTGATGTATTTTTCCAGAGGAGTGAATAGGGCTGGGCGATGTGGCCTTTTACTGATATCCCGATATTTGTAGGCCATGTCACGATACACGATATATATCTCGATATTTTGCCTTAGCCTTGAATTAACACTTTGATGCATACAGTATGATGTGCCAGTATGATGATTCTACGTGTCTACATTAAAACATTCGTGTTCATACTGCATTAATATATGCTGATTTTAAACATTCATGACTTACAACGTTACTGCGGACGTTATCTCCTTCTGTTTTTGACTATTTTTGTCGTATGGTGGTGTTCTGGAAAAAGAAGACACCAGACTCCGTTGCTTCGGCACTTTGTTCGATATGGCACCGGCCGGAGATGCGCTCGTGCGGAGTTTCAAGCACTCTTGGTTTTCTAGCGGGTGGGTTCTCAAATGGTGAAATAAATTCATTGTACTACCACCTTTTGTGGCGACGCTTTTGCGGCATACTTTACATATTACGTTTATTTGTTCAACGTCCTCCTTCTTGTACCCAAACCACCGCCGGGCGATGGATCCTGCGTTGTTTTTCTTGGGAATTAATTCTCCCTCCTCCATTTGTCATAGCACGCGCTGCCGCCGCTACCTGAGCTCTCTGCTGCTACCTGCTGCCGGGCGTGTGACGTTGCACGCACGACAGAATGTGACGTACGTAACTAGGTGCGCTTGTTTTATCTCTCTGTGCGGAGAGATGAGAAAGAGTGAGAAAAACCTGTAGTTCAATGCCCGCGACTAAAAGCAACTGCGTGACAGTTGAACGTATACTCGAATATTCGCGATATAATCATTTTCTACATCCCACAGAGAACAAGCCGCGATACATCGAGTATAATCGATATATCGCCCAGCCCTAGGAGTGAACCTTAAATGTCTTTATTCACGATTACATTTTTCTACTGGGGTGGACTTCCACTGACATCTTAGTGTTATCAAGAAGGATATATCATATTGTTACTTGTTTTCATTGATTCATCACTGAATGAAAGAATGAAGGAATCATTAAAGAAATCAAATCTATCGGGGCGTCCGGGTAGCATAGCGGTCTATTCCGTTGCCTACCAACACAGGGATCGCCGGTTCGAATCCCTGTGTTACCTCCAGCTAGGTCGAGCGTCCCTGCAGACCCAATTGGCCGTGTCTGAGGGTGGAAAGCCGGATGTGGGTATGTGTCCTGGTCGCTGCGCTAGCGCCTCCTCTGGTCAATCGGGACCACCTGTTCAGGGTTGAGGGGGAACGGGGGCAAATAGCGTGATCCTCCCACACGCTACGTCCCCCTGGTGATACTCCTCACTGTCAGGTGAAAAGAAGCGGCTGGGGACTCCACATGTATCAGAGGAGGCATATGGTACTCTGCAGCCCTCTCCAGATCGGCAGAGGGGGTGCAGCAGCGACCGGGACGGCTCGGAAGAGTGTGATGATTGACCGAGTACAACTGGGGAGGAAAAAGGGAGAGGGGGGGTCAAAAAAAGAAATGAAATCTATGAAAATAAGAAAATGATTGTGTGTCATGCCACATCATTTACCATATTGGTGAACATATGAGAGAGGCCTGACAGTAGAGGAGATGTTGAATGTCCCAGTCAGGGTTGGAGAGACTGCAGGTGAAATGCTTCTATCTAGTTTTATCATATTTGTTTTGTATCCATAGCATCTCTTCGCTATACACGTTTGATATATCCAATTAAACTGATGACTGGATGTTAAGTGTCTAATCTCACGTGAAGCGTATGTTTACCTGCTTTTATAAAGGCATCATAAGGTCTTTTCCTGCAGAAAGTCCCCCCCCCCAAAAATGGCAGAAGTGTCTTTTAAAATAAGTATCTTCTTTTTCCAGATTAAGGATGTTTACACCTACTGTACCTTTCAGGTCAGTGGATTTAAGAAGGATAGGAAGATAGCCAGTCTTTTTTGTAACCCCAGGTGGTTGTGTGTCTGTGTGTGTGCGTTTTTGTGTGTCCAGAAACTGAAGTCACTGCGGCTACCAGCGGTGGCCACAGACTACTCAGTTTGATCACATAACTGACTGATATCCCAAATAGGAGCTGACACGCATTGCTAAAGATGCCAATGGTAATTAATTAGCATCTCATTTTGAGTGGGGGAACAACAGGATGTGGGGCCTGCTCCTCCATGCCATTTGCCCCCCAGGCTTGTATTATCAGGGTCAGGATTTTAGCTCCGCCCTTCGTGGGCCAGTTAATAAATTGAGGAGGGCATCATGGTGCATCCTCATCTTTGGACCCCAGTGCCCCTGGCTAAGACAAATGGTTCCAGCATCACTGCAGCCGAATGCATCGTAGCGGATAGGAGGCCTACTGGAGAGAGGGGGGTATAATGGTGTGTTATTGGAATTGTTTGTGATTTATTTTTTGAGTTTTGACATTTGCCCTCCATTTCTAAATGAGATGGAAAGAGAGCCAAGACTACTGAGGAAATACAACGACCAATGTTTTCATTTGTTAATGTAGCAGTAATGTCAAGACCTCCCCTCTGAATAACAGCTCTATACAGCAATCCGAAAGAACATAATAATAGTTTCATTAATAGTTAAATGATAGCTAGCTCTTGGACTTTTGGTTCATGTGCTAATGGAGGATCTGGGACTATAGTTCAACTTATATAACACCCTGTACTGTCCTTTAAAATTAACTATTGATATGAATACTAAAAGATTTTACTATCACCAGCAAACGCAATGCAGTGCCAGCGGTGCCAGAAATGAGTCGTAGCACCCAGATAACAGATGGGAGGGGGGGTATATCTGATCTGATCACATCAGCGGCACCATGATAGAACAGTTGAAGGGGAAAGAAACGTACAGCTTAGGTAAGGCCCCGTGTCCGACCTGTTCCACACCTTTTTTTTCTTTTCTTTTGGATTTCCCCCCCTTTTTCTCCCCATTTGTATCTGGCCAATTACCCCACTCTTCTAAGCCGTCCCGATCTCTGCCGATCCAAGGAGGGCTGCAGACTACCACATCTCCTACGATACGTGTGGCGTCGCCAACCACTTCTTTTCACCTGACAGTGAGGAGTTCTGCCAGGGGGATGTAGCGCGTAGGGGGATCACGCTATTCCCTCCAGTGCCCCCTCCCCCCTGAACAGGCGCCCTGAACGACCAGAGGGGGCGCTAGTGCGGCAACCAGGACACATACCCACATTTGGCTTCTCACCCGCAGACACGGCCAGTTGTGTCGGTAGGGACGCCCGACCAAGCCGGAGGTAACACGGGGCTTCGAAGTGGCGGTCCCCATGTTGGTAGGCAATGGACTAGACCGCCACGCCACCCGGGCACCCCCTGTTCCACACTTTCTGCATGGCTGCTGCTTTAACCCAAGATGACTGTTTGCAGACAACACGTGGCCTCTTCAAAGAACGTATTTTTGAAGTTTCTCATCTGGGTCAAAGGTCACAGAACTTTCAACAAACAAATTACTGTGGTAACCTCCATTCTGATTATGACTGTTGCTTCTGGGAAGCAACAGTTATTGATTTCTGTTTCCTCTGAAATTTTTCTCTTTTTTGGCTCGTCTAAACTCTGTGTGTGTACTGTTTGTATGTGCAAATCAAGTAAACACGAAGGCGATCTTATCAGGGAGTGGCAAAGAGTCAAAAGGCAAAGAGGGCGGGGACGAGAACCACAATGTAGAGTGATTTTGACCAGATTATGTGGTTTGTCTTCTGGACCCACCGCATAGTTTAGCGAGATTCCTGCGGTGTTGAATTTATCATACCTGACATATCTTTGGCTGAACGATTACAGCCCTCCTGTCGGACCACATCCATGCTGTATTGTGTGGGGAGTGCATTTCTAGTCCTCACAATTTATGAAAACGGTTCCCACAGCTGTAATCACAAGGCCCACACTGACGGAGGCGATCGGTTACACCTAATTCTGACTTCTCCAGGTTAAATGGCATTGTACCTGTGGCCTGCAGTTGACCTGTGCAATTGCAGTATTCTGTCATAGAGAATTTTTTTTTTTAATTTATTTTCCAGGACAGGAGTTTTACATCAACAAAAGCGGCGAGGGGCTAAACAACTGTTGTGAATTAGGAGCGTTAGGGGTGAGGTTTCGGAGAGAAAAAGAGCTCTAAGTGCACCTAGGCCTCAAAATGATTGGCAACACATAAGTATATAGATCCAAGCAACCTAGCTCTGCCCACCACCTCGCCACACTGAGATACAGGGTTATTGGATCCAGGTTTCTGGGTTTGGGGGGAAAAGCACAGTTTGCCCGCCCTAAAAGGCACAGTCAAACCACAAAAGAAGGCCTGAAAATCAAACTCTGCAGAATAGAAATCTCCTCGGTAGTTCAAAGACTTTTGATCCTTCCTCGATAATCAATCTTGCTTAAGCCGCCAACCGACAACACACGACAACATACGAACGCACAATTTGATCAAAATCTAACGAGAGACTCAAGTGGAAAAAAGGGGGGGGGAGTGACTATGAATGACAGATCCTTGGAATAGGACAGAATAAAAAGATGATGTACATTACAACAGAATGAATACATAATAAGTGACTACAATTAGCCCGGACCAGCCATTGGCATATTGTAATTAACGTGTGCTGGCTGTATGCTGAAGGAGTCGGAGGAGCGCCATTATAATATGGGTGTCGGGACGGGAGGGAGGGGGTGCAGATCAGATCCTGGGATAATTGTAGGTGACTCTGAGTCTCTCCTCTACACCAGTGTGTGTTGTGGGGGGGGGGGGTGCTGTGGGATAGGACCCAGGTCTCCAGAGAACGTTAAAAAAAAGGTAATCCCCTTCATCATTTGAGCATGTGCCCTCCAGAGCCCACTGCCACGGCTGTGCCAGACACGATGGAGAGAGAGTGAGAGAGAGAATGGAAGATGGGATGGGGGAGGCAGTTTCACATTCACAGATGATCCTAATTTGGTGTGGTTTTGAGTGTAATTTAGATCAAACATAGCCATGTAAATGAGTCAGGGTTTTTATAATTAGGTGCCTCTGACGGGTTGGGGTGGGAGGGGTGGAAAAGCTTGGACCACATTAGTGGGTGTGGCACCCGCAATCTGTACATACTGTACATAATGTACAGCATACTGTATTCTACACTGTAAAAAGTGTCTTATTTTATCAAGTCATTTAGACTCTCATTCAGACTTAAAATTCTTTTTTTACTTTGAATAAGTGTTAAATTGTAAGCGGTGGGATAATCTCGCTTTAATATTGGCAGCTGTAGTTTGACGTGACCCAGGAACCTTGCAGATACAAGTGTATAACAAGGCAGAATTAAGCAGATCATTGCAATTAATGTATTGTCATCAACGTGATGTCGGTTGAATCGAAAAGATCCATGAACCATAGAGTTGGATTTGAAACAAGTGCAGTTACCTTAAACCGATATCAAATTCTTATATTCTTTTCATTTTCAAAGACATTTTTGACTCGATGCTAGAGCTAAATATCCCTCTGCCGTGTGGCGGTTCCCCCCCCCCCTCTCTCTCTTCTGTGCACATGCACTCAGGAGCGATCTTCAATTAGCGTTTTCTCTGACTGTTTCCAGAGCGCAGGGAAGAGCAGGCCTACATTTTTGGTGAGCAGACAGGGGTTAGTTTAGGGAAAAATACACTCCCAACAGCACAGTGCAACAAAATAGGTCACTGTGCTCCAGTGTGGCTCGTCTGTTTCCACTTACCAGCCGGCTCCGCTCGGCGTTCGATGCATCGCAGAGGAACTGGCTCCATGCCAACGCACAATAACACAAACCCCCACCGTTTTTGATTTTTTTTTTTTTTTTCCCAGCGTGGGCTGTTGATTGTGGGATTACTGGATTGTAGTATTAGGTGTATTGTTTAGGTGTTATGTTTACATTCAAATGTTGAATATTTAGAGGATGTTCCTACCCGGAACAGCTTGTAATTGAATTGAGTTCAACGGTAAAATATGTCTGAACTCCGAGATCCTCAATGTTATAACCAGCGAATCATAAAGAGGGCACGGTAAACTGCAGAAGTACTTTAGATGAGATTAGTTCTGTGAATGACGGAAGTTTAAAACTGTAAAAACAAGTCTTACAGAATATGACAGCATTCTGTCAATAAGCAAAGTGAACATAAAACATTCATGAGACGTTAAACATGACCAATATATAGATAGGAGTGTAAAATCATAAGTTTGACCATGATGCGATATTATATCAATTCTTTGGGCAACAACATGATATTTGCTGATATCACAGTCAGCCGCGATATGTTTTCAGTTCAGTTCAGGGGCCTGCGATTACCATACCATACTCCCATTAAACACAATCACTTACATTTATATCAAGTCACAGAAAGGTTACTGAGCTCTTCCAGACATTGAAATAAAAAAAAACTATTCTTTTTAATAAAATAAATAAAAATAGACCTGTTCACTTTAAAGTGCCACATAGACCATGCACATGTCTTCATCAAGAAATTCGCAACATTGACTCTCTTTCAATCTTCAGATCCCATCTCAAAACGTGCCTTTTCAAACTGGCATATTCAGTCTGATCCACGCCTCACTAAGTTTTGTGCAGATGTTGATTTTATACGTATATGTTGTGTTAACTTTTTATTGTCTACCCTTCTTTGTTTTGATTTTACGCTGTCTGATACAGTGCTGTTTTTTTTTTTAAACTGTTCTGTAAGGTGTCCTTGAGTGTTTTGAAAGGCGCCCACAAATAAAATGCATTATTATTATTATTATTATTCATCGCCGTGGATCAACACGGTTCTGTGTGTGTGCTCGGTGGGTCGGAGATACTGAGCTTTAAAATTCTCACATCCAGTGCGTATCTTAAAGATGAAGATATGTAGCGATGTTTTCACTTTGCATCGATAACAATGGATCGTTGATCATTGAATCGATACATGGATCCAAATCGATGGATCGTTTCAGCCCTACCAATATGCATGCGTGTAGCCGTTGCCGGTGTTCACTTCATTTTGAGTGAAAGGTAAAGGAAGTTTAGCCAGGAACAACGGCTCTCTGTAGGTGTACTGCTTTTCTTTTCTTTCTTTTTTTCCTTTTCTTCCGCTTTTTCTCCCCAGTCGTATCCGGCCAATTACTCCACTCTTCTGAGCCGCCCCGGTCGCTGCTCCACCCCCTCTGCCGATCCGGGGAGGGCTGCAGACTACCACATGCCTCCTCCAATACATGTGGTGTCGCAAGCCGCTTCTTTTCACCTGACAGCGAGGCGTTTCACCAGGGGGATGTAGCACGTGGGAGGATCATGCTATGCCCCCCAGTTCCCCCGACCGGCCAGAGGAGGCGCTAGTGCAGCGACCAGGACACATACCCACATCTGGCTTCCCACCCGCAGACACGGCCAATTGTGTCTGTAGGGACGCCCGACCAAGTCGGCGGTGACACGGGAATTCGAACCGGCGATCCCCGTATTGGTTGGCAACGGAGTAGACCGCCATGCCACCCGGACACCCCTAGGTGTACTGCTTTTTATACATTGTTGTTTGAGCGAGGAGTTGACGGATTATTGGCCTGGTGTTGAAAGTGTGTAAATATACATGCGTGACCCTGCGTGAGTCAGGGCAATGCCGGAAATAAAAAACTAAGAAAGAATCTCGTACCTGCGCCGTAATCCTCGTCAGTACTCGTTTTCACCTATAAACGGCGTCTTCCTCTCAAATGACATGAGCTCACACCGAGCAGGCCCGGATACACCACGACAAAAGCTGCTTTGAGTTTTATTTCGTGGAAGCCCGACAGAAGCACTTGGTTGATCAGAGATGGGTTTGACACCCGTTGATAAGTTAGCTGACCAACTGGCGCCACGCAGCAGCCGACAGACTGCAAACGATTTTAACACGGCTGGGCCTTTGGACTTAACTCTGGTAATCGACAGTTATGGGCCACTGGGGCCACCTGCACAGAAGGTAAATGCAACATGGCGGGATTCTAAATCTCCCCATGGGATCTGGGATCGCCACATGGCCAGCCCGATCTGCCAGGGTGGCCCCAGCGACGTGGGCTGGGCACCCCGCTGGGCTACACGCAGCTAAACCCGGGGATTAGCACATAGTGCCACCTATCTGATGAGACCAGAGCCAATATGATTGTCCTCTCGCTCTCTCTTTCTGTCTCTCTCTCTCTCTCTCCATATCTATCTATCATTCATACACACACATTTTACCTCTATCCCTTCTTATTTAATGCTGAACCCCTTCTTCCACCCCTTTTTCTTTTTCTGTTCATGTCAGCCCTTCCCTCATCCCCCCTTCCCCGCTTTCTTTGTGTTTCGCTCTGTCCCTCACTTCCCCCTCTCTCTTTTTTTTTTTCTCTCTCTCTCTCTCTCTCCCCGTCTCGCTCATCTCTTCTTGCTTCCTCCTTTGTCTCTGGCAGCAGAGTGGAGAACACACACATCCCTGCATGCTGGTAGTAAAATGCGTTGTTGGCTCATGGTGGATTTTGAAGTAGAGCACGCCATCTTCTCCAAGGAGGGGGAACAAAACCACACAAGGCGCTGAATCCAACAACACCCAGAGATTTTTGGTTCCTAGTTATTAATTCAACCATTTAAATGAAATAAACGACTGGCGTGGTCTCACGGTTGATGATGATAATGATGATCAACAGCACACATTTAAACCCAGTGGTAGTACTTTTCAATCAGCCGTGCATAAATAAAAGTCAGTTTTGCAACAAAATATGAAGATATTAAGCCAGACTGCTTCTGCAGTATTGGAAGCAGATTAAAAAAAATTTCTAATAAATTATTTCCTAACATACATTTGGAAATGAATTCCTGGGCTGTTATTCCAAAGCGGTGTGAGGATCAGTGCTAAATCCACCTGTTTCCTCTGGCTGCAGGGCGCGATTACTTCACTTTCCGCTTCACCACACGTGGAAGTGCCAAAAGAGAACGTGGCAATGGAGAAAACCCTGACAACTACCGTTTTCATGTCTGAAGGTGATTGTTACGGCTTCACCCAAACTGACGGTTTATGTTGCCTCGTGGATAAAGATGTACCTGCAGACGGCAGGTTTGATGACCGCATCCATGAAACCTGGTTTAACCCAAGATGAGACTGCATTTCACAGTCCTGCCATTAAAGAGCTTTTGGAGAGGCCAGCGTTTTGTTTTGTTTTTTGTTTTTGTAGCTGAAGCTGAAAATAACGTTAAGAAAAAAAGCCCTTTAGTTATTTGACCTACAAGTCTTTAAATCATATCTTCTGCTAAACAGGCGCCAAAAGGATGAGATAATTCTACTTGCTCCCAACAAAAATCAACTTGATTTGGGAATGTTGTTTAATTAATTGATGTTATCTTGTTTTAATCGGTGTAATAGTTTAAAACTGCAGTGATTAAAAAGAGGAATTATCAAACCCCACTGGCGGACCTCCCCCCACTTATTTAAAATAAAACAAGATTTCATAAATTAATACGAGGCAACGTGACTGGTTGATTCTGAAATGTCATCGTCTGTGCGGTCCTTCCGCCCCGCACAAAGCGGAAACTTCCCTCTCATCAAACCTCACATCCAAATTCAAACTTCTGATTTCTCCACCACTTTCTTTCTAATTAACAGAGCTTTACGTCTTCCTGTCAAGCGAGCGGACATCTCTGGACACTTGGAATGAATCGGACAGGAATCCCATTGATAATAATGAGACAGGCTGAAGGATCTCCCCTGCGCTGTATAATGATGTGTCACAATCCTTCTGCTCTCCTTCTGCGAGGGCACGAGAGGACGGGGTCGTTGTCATTTAAGGCCAAATGACTCCATGAAGCCATAGGAGTCCTCCGACCCGCAGTATCTCTGTATGAGTCAGGTGGCCTGGCTTGTCCTTCTCTAATTAAAAGACCGGCCGCTCACACCGGTACCCTAGAAAACAAACGAAATCGATGCTTCTTCAGGACAGCAGAAAACCAACAGCATTTTAAGTGAGAAGTAAATGAAAACTGGTCACCGGATGTAGGAAAGAATTTTTTTTTGACCCCCTCCCCCCCTTTTCTCCCTAATTGTAGCCAATTACCCCACTCTTCCGAGCCGTCCCGGTCGCTGCTCCACCCCCTCTGCCGATCTGGGGTGGGCTGCAGACTACCACATGCCTCCTCCAATACATGTGGAGTTACCAGCCACTTCCTTTCACCTGACAGTGAGGAGTTTCACCAGGCAGACGTAGCACGTGGGAGGATCACACTATTCCTCCAGTTTCCCCTCTCCCCTGAACAGGCGCCCTGACCGACCAGAAGAGGCGCTAGAGCAGCAACCAGGACACATTCCCACATCTGGCTTCCCACCTGCAGACACAGTCAGTTGTGTCTGTAGGGACGCCCAACCAAGCCGGAGGTAACACAGGGATTCGATCTGGTGATCCCTGTGTTAGTAGGCAACGGAATAGGCCGCTACACTACCCGGACACCCCACAGAACAGAGAATATTTTGATCCAAAATGAGATTACAAAAATGGGTGACATATGTCGTGAGTTAGAATCAGATTCAGTTCTGTGAGCCAACTAAATTTCAGTACAGGTACAAAAAATTGACATGTTGCACACCTGAAAAATACAAGCTATAACATGTAAATAGTCTTGAATGGTATAGTAACAGTGTATAATAATAATAATGTACTTGGGTTATATAGCGTATGTATATATTGTTTTGACATTACACCCAATTCTATAACTGATAAAGTACATTAGCTTCTGTCTCACAGCAGTTTGGACAGCAGTGTAGTGTATAAAATATAGAAAAGTGTGTGTGTGTGTGTATAATACCTAGTATATTTTCGAGGTGTATGTTGCTGAGGATGGTGAAAGGAAGGGGAAATGAACATAAAGGGAGAAGTGGTCTCTGTTCGGGTGGATCTGTGATAAAAGTGACACGAGTAGATGTTTGAGGGAGGCGTGACATCACAGCTTTATGAATAGGAAAGAATGAATTGTCAGGGGAAGTGAGGTCAGACTTACTTACAAAGCACTTTTACCTAAACAGGATGGTCACGCAGCTCTTCACAGAGCAACAAAGGACATGCAGCCACATGAAATGACTGAACAAATACATGACACTGGCGTTTACAGGGAAATTGTGTGTGTGTGTGTGTGTGTGTGCACCAGCAAACCTGACAATTCTCTCAGTATTTTAATTTACAGTGTTTCCCGTCAGCTGCACAGTTTTACGGAGATTGTAAAGATATTTTTCAAAAGCGGGGGTTCTTTAGACTCGATCAGAATCAGTTTTATCTGACAAACGTGTTCTCACATAGAGGAAACTTGATTTGGTGTGTTGCCTAAAGAAAACAAATAAGATGTAACACAGCACTTTGAAAGCAGAATCAGTTGGCAAGAGAAGTAAAGGAAATGTACGTGATAATCACTCCTCTATCTGGTGTGCAAATAGCTTTCATTCCACTTTGTTATTCTTTTATCATTATTCTGTGTCATTCTATTATTCTGTTTCATCTTCACTCTGTTACGGTTTAATCTTTTGAACTTTAATTTTGCTGATTTACTATGTTTTCTTCTTACATCATTACCTTCTTTCTATCTGCAAATTCATTTAACGTAAAGCACATTACATTGGACTTGAATGTGTTAAGTGTGCTATATAGTACATGAAGTTTGATTAGATAAGAATCCAGATATCTTTGCAAGTAAGAGGCGTTTTGTAATACGTCCACTCAGTATATTATTCTGCATGTGTGCATCAGGAGCAGAAAACAAAAGCAAGTTACAGTTATGTGTTGTTTCTTCTGAGACAGCGAGGTACCATATAGAGATCCACAGTTGAGGGGTTGCAGTCTCTGCTCATGGACCAAGATAAATCAACATCTCCCCCACTTATACCCACCCCCCATCTCCATCTCCCTCCTTAAGCCAAGCCACTCTGCCACCCATCTCTCCCTTCTTTCCCTCAGAACTACTCCAGGCTGAGCACAGAAGGGGCTGCCAAGCACACATGGCTCCAGGTCTCCTCTCCACGCAAGGGGACGACAGAAGTCAAGGTCCCCACGGGGCCCCTCAGCGCTAGCAAGGCTGTGGCCTCCCCCAGGCTCCCATGGAAAGCACACAGCCGACCCCTCAGGAGAGGAGAGACAGTAGGTTCTGTGACTCCTCCAAGCTAGACTCTCTCTCTCTCTCTCTCTCTCTCTCTCTCTCTCTCTCTCTCTCTCTCTCTCTCTCTCTCTCTCTCTCTCTCTCTCCCCCTCTCCTGCACATGTGATGCGACAGACGTGCTCACGCCACATTACCCGCATACCTCTCTGTCCCTGTCCCAGGACCTTAAAGGCAAACTCCGTGATACGCCATCAAAAGTGGGACACAAACACGACTGTCAGCAATGTTAGAAGGAGAGGGAAAGAGAACAACCTGATCTTTTATTTTATTTATTTAAAATGTTTGCTGTATTTCTTTTATTGTGTGAAACGTGTTTCTTGGTGTTTTGAATGGGCTGGTGCCATCTCAGGCCAGTCTTCCCTTGGAAAAGTGGTCTTCAATCCAACTCAGAAAGATGAAAGATTAAAACAATTGATTAGCTACATCGATAAGTAGATCAGAATCAGAATCATGTTTATTGGCCATGGATGGATGGATGGTGAGGCGGGTGGGTAGACAGACAGATGGATTGATTGATTTGTGCTGTGGTTTAGGAACCAATTAATGTCCTTATGAGCTTAAGCATATTAGGTGGCATGCCTCAATAGAGGACAGTTTGATCACATCGTATTTTATTTTTCATTTTTATCGTGGAGTCCATTTTTAGAAACATTTGTTTTGGCTATGATAACTTTTCCTCTCATAACTAAACATTTAAGTCGTTTACTTTTTTCCCTTTATTTTTTATTTTTTTACTGAGATAAAAGTGTAGGTAGCCTCTCTTTGTTATTAATTTCTCAAAGCGTGCACATATTTCTGACAGTGTCTTTACATATCCTTTAAACATCCTTATCTGCAGCGCTGTCACCGCCGTTCCCAGGGGAACTTTAAAGTCACATCAACCGGTGCCTTTATGAGCCCGTCACGGAGCAAAACGGATGACACTGAGTGCACAAAGATCCAATATTCTCCAGGCACGAGACCAATATGTGCCATCAGCTGCTTGTATTCGCTTTTACAAGTATTAGTTTTTGTATTAGATTCCCTGCTCAGTAAGCGCTTGTTTCAAAGTAGTGTCACGCCCTTCCCGAACGCTGAATACTAAATATTTGAAAGCTGTAGACTACCCAACCCTCCCCATAATTCCTTGCTTGGTTGCAAATAAGATATTGAGATATTTTGATAATCTTTTGGATGTAGCTAGTCTTTGTTGATGTTTGATGTCCTGAGGTTTTCTTGTATTTCCCAGTTTAAAACTGTTTGTTTTCTTTTGTCTAAATGTAGAGCATGGCAACAAGACACTTATGTGCAAACTTTCTTTGCTATTTCATAAAATTGAACTTGAGGAACATGAACTGGCAAAGTTGGAGCGAAAGCGGCGGAGATCTCCAAGGGAGCCAGTTCGAAAATCTCCCAGAGTTCATTAGCCCTCTCATAAAAAAACAAGCCCAAAGAAACACATTACAGCAGAAACCAGGCCTTTTTCCGACACGCCATTAAACAGTGATGCATGACCCTCTCTGGGATGAGTCTTAAGTATTTCCAGTTGAAAGGTCAACAAATTGGGAGACATGACAGGGTGACAAAAAGGCTTGCCGTTCCTCTTGCTCTCCCTGCGGTCATTAGTACCTATCAGTTCACGAAAAAGCTGAAGACACTAGCAGGATTTCTCATATTTAAATGTCTCGTACCGCCTCCGAAAGTTGGCACAAAGATGGGAGATGCAGGAGTGCGGGGAGGTGCAGGCAATGCTTTCAAACCTTTGATTTGTCGTACAAGGGCAGCTCTGCTACGGCACAGCTCCACGGAGCTATTTTAATTGACATAACTTGTTTATCTACAATAGACCTTGAGCCCTTGGTAACCTCACAATAGAGAATCCTGTTCATTTTTCTACCTTTTCTTTCTTTTTTCTCTCCCCACAAAGCCAAGTTGTTATTACAACATATGAGCATTCACTGTATCTTCCATCACGACTACCTCTAATGGCTTTTAAAGTAGTTACCTGCGAAGTGTTGACATTTATTAACATCATTTCCACGGCGCGGGCTGGCGCAGCGCAAAGGTCTGCTATTGGGAGGCGACATCATTATGAATTATTGTTTGTGGACAAGGTAGAAAATTGTACTTTGTGGCTCTGTTTCCCCCGTGATAAATCAACCGGTCACATCTTCTACTCTCAAAGCTGCTGAGCACAGTCTCCCCCCACCACCACCACCACCACCACACACACACACACACATATTGTTTGTTCGACCATTCCCTTGTTCTGTTTGTGCCGTCGTGACAAAAAGTCTCTGCAGGTTACGTGCCATCGCAGTGACTATGTTTAATTTCTCAGCCAAAGACTGCGGCTCATTTGCGGTTGTTAGCACCGTCCGGTGGTTCAAATTAATGGATCTGCTTAGGAGCTGCTTCCTAAAAATGTTTATCCAAAACGCTGTGCTTTAAGCTTTAAATAAGATATGTTCCTGCACGCGGGACACTCTGTAAGGGGAAGAAAAATAAGAAAACAAAAGAAGTGACAGGGAAATAAGTAGACAAAGAGGGTGTGTATTTGTCAGGTCCTATCTGATCGCTGCTAACTTGGTTCCTCGACTATCTTTTGGCTTTGGGGGAATGAGAGGTGAAACGGTGCAGAGTTATCCCCAGCCACATCTCCTCTGCTAAAGTAATCCTCTGTGTTGTGGAGGAGAGATAAGGCCTGGAAGGGGAGTGCCTAACACACACAGACACACACACACACCTCCACCAGCAGGCAGTCAGGACCCCTCAGACGTCGCCTGGCACTGGGGTAATAGAGGTGATCATTAGTCTGGAGAGCCGGCGCGATGGAGTTCACAGACCAACAGGCCTTAACACAGTATACCTATCTTCAGCTGTCACCGGCAGGGTCATGTTTGCTTTATAGATCCCGGAAGAGAGACGTGCATTAGAGAGGGAGAGAGATTGAGAGAGAGAGGAGAGAGAGAGAGGGGACCGATTAAATAAGAGAAAGAAAATACAATAAAAGGGAAAGAAAGGGTTACGGATGGAGGGAACAGGGCTGGGAATGATGGAGGAGGAAGTTGATAGGAAACAGTCTAGTGGGAAAAGTGGATGGGAAAAGTTATTTGGAAAAATGCAAGTAGAAGAACGGAGAGATGGAGTAGATGAAGACCAAAATGAAAGTGAGAAGCGAGAGGGAAAGACCAGGTGAAGGAAGAGAGGGAAAGGAAACGAGAAGCGAGAGAGAGATTTCATTTCAAATGGCTCTTTTTACAACACTTGAAAGGATACAGAAACCATCATCTACTCGAAATCACCAGTTACAGAAAAGGTAAACGAAATAAAGGGAAAAAAGAGCAAAAACATAGAATTAACACTGATTCCTCTTCATCATATTATCAGAAACTTAGATCAGATCTCAATCGGAGATCATGTGTGAGAGAGGAAATACAAAGATAGGGATAGAGGGAGCATAGCTGGAGCTGATCGACAAACAGGAAGAAGGAAAAGGAGAGGAAAGTTAAAGACTAGGAGGCTCCACGGAAACAGAATTGCATTTTAGAAAGACCTTTATTTACAATTTACTCACGCTATCCAAACCAAAGTGTCCGTGTTAAAAAACAGAACAAAACAAAAATAAACATAACCAAATAAAGCCAAAAATTATTCATAAATTAGTAAACAAATCCTCAAGAACAGAACACAGCACCTCCCCAACACCCCAAATGTTCATAAAGGCATCAGTGTTGTCTGTCAGTTTATATTACTCAAATTTCCCTCTGACTTGTGCAGCCCATCAGTCCAGTTATCATCAGAACAGTGTCCACTGACCCCTGACCCTGTATCTGGTTCTTTCTGGTTTTCCAAACTAACAGTTTAGCCACTCCTGACACTGTGTTAATGAACACACGCACAGAATGTTGCAGCTGAAAATCGTGGCCCACAAAATGTTCAAAAGAAAAACTTTCCACAAGACCCTGAAACCATGAAACAAATTGACTAAATAAACCCTAAAGACTAGGACACAACAAAAAAGGTGATGTAATGACTCCCTGCTAGAACAGAAAGGACATCCCTCCCCTATGCTTGGATCCAGGTGCACCAGATATCTCTAGCTATAACCTCATGTACAATCCTCCGCTGGAGGTCCCCCGTCCATTTGTCAATGATGGGCTTGTACAGGGACTGCCAGCAGCTTTTCTGGGGAAGAATCTGGGCCAAAAAACTCAGTTCACCTCGACGCCTTTGTCACTACCAGAGAGCATAAATGTGACACTTTAACACAGGAGTAGGAAGCTGCTTTCTTACCCATTGTCTCAAATTCCCCCAACTCTGGAGTTCTGAAAGATGTAAAACTATCCTCATCCTTCTGCCGCTCCCCAACAATAGGAAAGACAGTCAGAGAGGTAATGATATACTCACCTTCATCATCCCACTGTTCAGATAGAGTATGGTTTTCAGCAAATGCTCCAAGGGGCCCTGGCAAGGACCTACAAACCTCCTCCACCAACCTGTACAGAAGTCTAAAAGACTTGATTCCAGTCAGATCTGCAAGATGTTCAACAGTTGTTTTCATGAGGTCGCCAAACTTTACATGAGCAACGCACATTGAATTGCAGGCTAACAGACGACAAGACCTGGGAGTGAGTTGATTAAAATATTTAGTAATTCTTGTCTGCACGGTGCTACAGACGGGCGGCACGGTGGTGCAGTGGTTAGCGCGGTCGCATCAAAGCAGGAAGGGCTTGTGTTTTGAGCTCCGGGGTAGTCAAACCTTGGGGGCGGGGGGTAGTCCCGGGTCGTCCTCTGTGTGGAGTTTGCATCATGTTCTCCCTGTGTCTGTGTGGGTTTCCTCCAGGTGCTCCGGTTTCTTCCCACAGTCTAAAGACATATAGGTCAGGTGAATCGGCCATACTAAATTTCCCCTAGGTATGAATGTGTGTGTGTGTGTGTGTGAGCGTGAGCCCTGTGTGATGGCTTGGTGGCCTGTCCAGGGTGCGATATTATGAACCCTACATAGCCCTCGCCAAAATCCCGTACCCTGTCCCAAATCTCGCGAACGGACGCCGGATTTCCGCGAACGGACGCCGGATTTCCGCTGCGTTGCTAAGGAAACAATCAACTATCAACTCGGTGCGAAGCAAAGCTAACGTTAGCTACCTTCAATTTGAACTTATGAATCGTCTAAAAAGTGAACCATGGGGTTGAAATTATGATTGTGAGGGAAAGAATAGCCTTAAGTTGACTAACCTAACAATTTTAGGTTACAAGGTCTGCCTCTGCTCCTTGGATACGTTATTGGTATTATAATTGTGATGCATTTGAGGCTTGATGAGACAAAGAATCAGAATGAACCCCAGCTAAAAGGTTACATTGAGTAGTACATCACGACAGAGTCAAATATGTCATCTTCCTGAGGGTGGCGCTAATGTGCAAGAGCTGAAGGTGGCGCTAATGTGTAAGACTTGTAAAAGTCATATTACTACAATATAGGAGCTCGTTTTGTTTGTAGTCATGATAAGGGGTGAAGTATCCTATGCTCAAACGTGGAGCAAGCAAAGATTGAGTTAAAAACGTTAATGTTGATTGTGGATAACTTAGACAGGTTAAATTGTGGGTGTACAGCGTTTCCTTGATGAGCGCTAACCCCATAACAACATATTTTCGCGTTGCTACGGTGGCGCACACGTGACAAAGCCAGAAACGGGATTTTGGCGAGGCCTATGTAGGGTTCATAATATCGCGTCCAGGGTGTCTCCCTGCCTGCCGCCCAATGACTGCTGGGATAGGCTCCAGCATCCCCGCGACCCTGAAAGCAGGATAAGCGGTTCAAATAATTGATGGATGGCTCCTCAAAAATCCACATCCCTGGTGTCATAACGGGTGCTCGGTAGAAACTGAAAATCTGCAATGATTGCAAGACTGATTTATAGAAGGGTGTCCACCCAGTAAGGTCCATAACCTCAGGCTGGAGCAGGAACAGTTGCTTATCGTAACCAAGTCAGCCAGCCCTCTTCAGTAACAATCGAGCTGTGTCCTGCCAGCTGAATTGAAAGTTGTATAGTAGTCGCTGTGCACTCTGGAGCCTGAATGATGTTATCCTGGATGGGATGTCCATGAGGTCTTGTCATCCCTCATGTACCGGTAGGTACAATGCAGCTGCCTTAATCCAGTGTTGACCTGACCAGAAAAAGAAAAAAAAATCCAAAATGGTTTTCTGGATTTCCCCAATAAGGCTCCTTGGTGGAGCTAGGACTCTGTCTGTACCATAGGATTGAGACAACCAAGTTATTGACATCCAGAACCCATCCCTGATAAGAAAGCTGAGGTAGCAACCATTTCCATTTAGACAGCCTGGCACACATCCTCACCACTACATCTTCCCAATTCTGCTTTTGAAAGTCCTCTGTTCCTAGGAACACACCTAAAACCTTCATCCCTGTCCTCCCCCACCTAAGACCCCCTGGCAGACTGGGAGAATTCTTCTCTCCACTGA
Source organism: Lampris incognitus (assembly GCF_029633865.1). Classification (NCBI taxonomy): domain Eukaryota; kingdom Metazoa; phylum Chordata; class Actinopteri; order Lampriformes; family Lampridae; genus Lampris; species Lampris incognitus. The sequence goes on from NC_079231.1 coordinate 8,944,798, forward strand.
CCTACCTGTAAGGCTTTACTGTTTTCCCAATTAACATTTGCCGAGTAGGCCTTTTCATACAACCACAAACACTCAGTTAAAACCCATATGTCACTGATCTTTTATGAAAACATTTATGTCATCAGCATACGCTGATACTATCAGCAGGGAACTCTGTGGCAACCTTGGTAGGGAGAGCCCTGTTAATTTATACTTAAATCTATTTTAAAACGGTTCAATAGTCAGCGAGTACGGTTGTCCAGAGTTTGGACATCCCTTCCTGATTCCTCTCTGAACAGGAACTAAACAACTTAACCCCCACCCACCTTAACCATGCATGAGACCCCCTTATATAACAGCCCCAACCATGTCAGAAAACCCTCCCCAATGCCAAATGCCCTCAAAGTAGAAATTAAAAACATATGGTCTACACGATTAAAAGCTTTCTCTTGGTCCAGAGATAAAATACCAACATCAAGATTATACAAATCACAATATCCAACACATCTCTAATTGAAAAAAAGATTATCCATGATGGATCTGTCTGGCACACAATAAGACTGATCTTTATGGACCAGCAAATCTTAAAAAAAAAAAAGTGTCGGCCATGACTTTGGAGAAAAGTTTGTAGTCTGTGCTTGAGTGGAATCGGTCTCCAGTTCTTAATGAGGACCAAGTCTCTTTTCTTAGGAAGGAGAGACAGGGAGCTGCACAGTGACAGGACACTGGTAACAGGCCTGTCTGGGCACACTCCTGCAGCAGCTCCCATAGGCCAATACCCAGATAGCCCAGAAACATTTAAAAAAGTCTGCAGGCTGCATGCAGTCTGTCTATACCAGGAGCCTGACCAGGTGCCATGGGTCCCACAGCAGCGGTGAATACCTTCAGAGAGATGTTAGTATCCAGAGCAGTTTGCGCCTCCTTTCCCAGCTGGGGCAGCCCCTGAATAAGTTCAGCAGCACGCCCTCTTTCACAGTCCTCCGCCCTTTAGAGGGCAGTGTAGAAATCCACTGCATGCTTCCCCATCTCAGCTGGGTTTGGTGGTCACTCTGCCATCTGGCAGGCAAAGACAAGCCATCTGTTTGGTCTGGGAGACAGACTTCTCTAGGCTGAAGAAAAAGGAGCTGGGAGCATCCGTGTCTCTGGTGTTTATAAAACATGCTCGAATCAGAGCCCCTTTAGCTCTCTCGCACAGAAATGAGCTCAGCTCCTGTCTCTTCCGCTGAAGCCTAACATTATCAGAGCTGTTATAAATGACAATGATATTCTCGATGTCTCTTATTTCCTGCTCTAAAGAATGGATAGCTTATTTGACCTTGATTGTGGAATGAGCTGTGTACTGTTGACAAAAATGCTTATTTTCCTGCTCCTCCAGACCTCCAAAAAAAAAAAAACCCTCTCAGGAAAAAAGTGCTGTCTTGTAATAGTTTTACATTACAGTGCCAATAAGTGCGACATTTTATGATAGTTGAAACATCAACAAACCCTTGATCACATTGTTGTCATGCATCCTTGAATTTTTTTAAATGTCCCTTCTCTCTGAGCCCTGATTAGGAGCATATACTTTAGTAAAACAGAAAATAAGACCATTTATTTCTGTCCTAACCACTACAACCCTCCCTTTCACTACATCTGTGTTAGATATACGTATTTACTCCGCACCCTTGTGAAAAAAGAATTGCTGCTTCTGCGCTGAAATCCATGTCCCATGGCACAAAACAATACTGACCCTTCCACCATAAACCCCATTCTACTTAACTTGTGCTATCAGTGTGTTCCCTGTAAAAACACGATATCTAGTCCTTTCTGCTGACACATTTCAGAATCTATAGCTGTCTTCTCTCCCATCATTAATATTTAGAGACACAATTCTCAACCTCTGCATAGAAAAATTAGTGAAAACAAAGAGGCAGACAGAAAAAACAGTAGTATAAGAAACACCCAGTGCAACACATTTCGTTTTATATTTTTGTTTTTAGTCTTTTAACATCCCCCCCCCCTTTTCATCCTAAGCACTTTCCTTAATGTTGTAAGGTGTTTTCTCAACTGGTACTTATTTTTGTTTAGTAACTCATCAACTAATTTTGGCAATGTCACCATTGTTTTGATAAATTTATCAGCATCAGAAAAGTAATCCTTTACCTTGACTGACATTCCAAGTGTTTCATGAAGGAAATCAATAATTTCTTCTGATGTGTACAGCTCACCACTGGGAAGCTATGAGTCTGCCACAGACATGCCATCAGATTCAGAGCCGTATTCCATTTCCTCATCATCATTATCACTTAAAGTGCTCTCTTTAAGAGACGGCTGGACTACCACTGTCTCTTCACCAGCTGGCTCCCCTTGGTCAGATTTGGCTACTGCCTCCTCACCTGCACTGGACTTCGTGACCTCCGCCATCAGCGGACCCACAGCTCCACCCTCGCCCGCTACATGCGCTGCACTCGGCTGTCATCTGCCGCTGCATCAAACAAGTTAGAGTGATGTTCCTCAACTCATTTATCTGATGTACTAGATGACTGGGCCTCTTTTTTTTACTTGCCCACTCTTTCCTTCTCCTGCCCGGGGGTCAGCTCACTAAGCACCGGTTATTGTGCGCTCACTATCGCGTCTATGTGGACAGACAAGACGCTTATGACCAGCGTCCCCACGCTCCAAACACTGCATACTACCTGTGCTGGCTTAAACCATGGAAAACCCTTCCTCATGTTTAACTCTGAAAAACATCTCTAATGATCATGTTGGTGAATTTAAAGACATGAACACTCAGCGCCTTAGTGACTGTACATGTTTAAGTTGATCATTTCTGCACCCTAACCCATGGTTTTAAAACTACCTGCCATTTTACCAAAGCGATGAAGCTCTCGCCCCAGGGCTTCATTGGGGATTAATGGGGAAACACCTGATATGGTAACCCCGGCGGATGGCACACCCAGGGGTGTAACTTGCAAGTAATATCATTAAGAAAGATGCTGTTCTCAGTCAACTAAGCCACAAAGTGTTCTTCAGAAATACAGCCACCATTTTAATCATTCGAGAAGCATAGGACAGATTTTCATGGCCAACTAAATCGTTAACAGCGAGGAGAACTTCCTTCACCATTACAGATGGGTCGGGCTGAACCCGGATGGAGAAGATGCAGTTGCCCTCACCAAAAGGAGTCACACATGCCCAACTCCCAGCATGCAACAGCAGAGAGAGAGAGAGAGAGAGAGAGGGAGGGACGCAAATCGACAGACGCAGGGCTGGTTTCTTTGTCTAGACGTGCTACAAAGAGCGTAATTAACAATAACAAAAACCTGGCTTCCCCTCACCTTCTTCAAATACATCGCCGCGGGTTAGTGGGAATACAACGTACCTTGATGTTGCATCGCTCGTGCGCACGCTGAGTTTGCCCGGAGCGCCGAGCTTTATGTTCTGCTGCTTCCTGATCACTCCGGCTCTCCAGCCCTATTAGGACTATTAATATTAATGGACGAGGAGCTCTCTCGCTCTCTCTCTCTCTCTCTCTCTCTCTCTCTCTCCTGATCATCCTGATCACAGCGCAGCGCTGACTGCTTCCCAGCAGGATGCCACACCTTGCTGTAGGTGACTGTCAGATGTGATTATAGACAGATTAAGGGCTCTGTTTCCTGCCGCTGGTTTGATTCGATTTGCCCAGATAAGCTGCATAAAGTGACGGACGATTATTCACTGTCAAAGATTGTGCGTGTTTTAACAACGTGCAATTTCACTCATCACACTGGAGAAAGTGTCAGTTTTGGGAAAAAAAAACCCACGTCTGGTTTGATCGTTGGTTTTCTGGTCTAATTTTCTTTTTAGTATGTGTAGAGACCTGCCAGTGGGATGCTGCAATATCTCTTGTTTTCATCACATGACAACTTTGACCTTCAAACACTTTGAGAGAAAGAACCAGATTTCAAAATCAGTGGGATTATCTCGCCCCATTGACATTTCTTTTTCACTTGTTTTTAATGAAATTTAAATCTTAAGGCTAAATGGATGTTCTCTATTCATACCTATCCCGTCACCGCTCTCCACACAGTCACCGTCAGGAAACATCTCTCTGGATTTCAAGTTACGTTCAAGAGTCAGTGTTTGAAGTTTTGTTGTCTGCGTGGTCGGTTCATGGAGAGGTCATGATGCATGATGGGCAGTTGAGTTGCACGAATGATGATGGCACCTGTTGTGGTTATTGTTCCATTGAAGTCTACGGGGGAGTGCATAAAATGTCTTTCATGGAAATAAATACAAGTGAATACTTGCTAAACATAATTCATACTTAAACATATTAGTGGACCAGTACATTTGGCAAGAAAAGAGCTTAACTACTACCGACTCTTTTAATATCAAAATTGTTATCGTAAGTGTAACATCGAAATGAGAAAATTGTCATGATCGATTACTGAAAGAAACTAATCCCAGTGGCGCGGGGATTCGAACCGGCGATCCCCGTGCTGGGTGATGCTGGTCGCGTACGCAGCTCAGGTCCTGGGCTGTTCCGATGGCATCTGGGCACTGCTTGGCATCCTCCTCATCATATTCTTTATATAATTCTGTTAACCTCTTTGTGTTGTTTTGTGTAAATTGTGTCTTATTGTGTAAACTCAACATCCATTGCCCGTCTGTCTGTCTTGAGAGAGAGACCCCTCCTCTGTTGCCCTCTCTGAGGTTTCTTCCTGTTTTTTCTCCCTATTAAAGGGTTTTTTTTAGGGAATCGTTCCTTATCTGATGCGATGGTCTAAGTACAGGATGTTGTGTTGCTGTAAAGTCCCCTGAGGCAAATGTGTAATTAGTGATATTGGGCTACACAAATAAAATTGACTTGACTGCGTTTTAGTGAACTGAGTGTTAGTTTGGCTAGACTGGCAGTTCATAAAAGAGGTCATTTACAAAAAAAGGTTGGACAAAACAGGATATTTCCATCACAACAAAACCATAGAAACAAAATGTTGTTTCTGCGGATGAGCTTTTTTATTTTGATAAAAAGGCAGATTTTTGTCATCTTCTCAGATGAATTGAGGAAGCGTGATGACACACGACTGTGACAAACGTGGAAAGGTGAACATCTTTGCAGCTGCAGCCCTGTTGTCCCTGTGATGGATGAGGCCGAGAGCGGCTGAAAGGTGAACGCAGACTGAGGGAAAGTGTACGTCCACAAGGCCTTTCCTAGTCATTTGTAATGCATTTACTGCTGAATAAGCCTCTCTCTCTCTCTCTCTCTCTCTCTCTCTCAGCACCCATCCTCTCTCTCTCTCTCTCTCTCTCTCTCTCTCAGCACCCATCCTCTCTCTTTCTCTCTCTCTTTTTCTGAGCACCCATCCACTCTCTCTCTCTCTCTCTCTCTCTCTCTCTCTCTCTCTCTCTCTCTCTCTCTCTCTCTCTCTCTCTCTCTCTCTCTCTCTCTCTCTCTCTCGCGCACTCTGCCATCTCTTGTGATTTGTGCTGCCGGTTCTCATGGGCAAAATAGGGAATCTAGGCGGGAAAAGACGACTGAGGCTCTCACTCTCGATCCATTCAAGGTCTTAGGGCTTGGTGTGTGTGTGTGTGTGTGTGTGTGTGTGTGTGTGTGTGTGTGTGTGTGTGTGTGTGTGTGTGTGCGCGCGCGCGCGCGCGCGTGCGTGTTCGCGTGTGTGTGTGTGTGTCTACAAGGGGTGATGAATGAAGCGAATCATAGAAACACTAGTTTTGTTTTAACCAGGGGATCACATTGGGTTTTTATGTTATCTTCTTACACGACAGAACTAAACATTAAACTTTAAAAGAATTGCATATTGACTTTCACCGGTAGGTCTGTTGTATTCCTGTTTTCCAAACAGAATCCGCGCAACACCAACCGCTCTGACAGTAATTCCAGAAACATTGTCCGATTGTATCACCGCATGGCTTTAACCATTTAATGTCTGTCTGTCTGTCTGTCTGTCTCTCTCTCTGTCTCTCTCTCTGTCTGTCTCTCTCTCTCTCTCTCTCTCTCTCTCTCTCTCTCTCTCTCTCTCCCCCTCACTCTCTCACACACACACACATACACCAAATCAGATGGCTTATGGGAGAACAGAAAACAAGGTTGAGGGAGCAAGGTGTCTGGCTGCCAAGCCCAACCTCATCTATCTTCTTTTGTGGAGGGGTGGGGGGGAAGCAGTGCCTGACCTTTGACCCCTAGGGCCAGCCTCCACATCCATCACGACATGTTAGGTTCCGTGGTTAACTACCTACTTCCTCTATCAGGACCAGGCGTGGTAGGGCGGTTGGGGGTGGGGGGGTTGTTTTCAGGTACAGCAGGAGTGAGGCACACCAGCGGGGACCATCAGTCTTTCAAAGCAGCTCTGACAAAGAGATCAGGCTCTTTATAAAGTAGTCTGTTGTCGGCCAGGGGGAGAGACGAACGTACTCCATCATGGAGGATGTTGGCGGGAGTTGTTTTCTCTCCTCCTCGGACTCTGTTGTGCTTGTGCTGTTGTCGAAAACGTTAAATGGTTTGCGTGTGTGCGAGGAAGAGAGGGAGATGGTAGGAGAGAAAATAACACATTCACCCATGATGTGTACTTAAGCTCCCTGTCTCTAAGAAGGTGCCTATGTAAATGTGTGTGTTTTATAAGAGTGTATTGTTAATTTGATATATTAACCAGAAATCAACAATTTCCAGTCACTCCATTTTAAAACGTTAAACCTGTAGACCGCTCTGTAAGATTAAAGGGCCTATCCCCAAGTCATCGGGTCAGCTCTGAAAAGTAATGGGGAAAATGGATATACCAAAAAGCTTTGAGCTTCACATTCTCAATTTTGGAAGAACATTTGTTTAATTTAGTTCAGTAAACTTGAATTATTCCATCTGGTCCAATTGTCATGTTGAACTTGAAAACAGATGTAATGACGGGGCGTCCGGGTAGCCTGGCGGTCTATTCCGTTGCCTACCAACACGGGGATCGCCAGTTCAAATCCCTGTGTTACCTTCGGCTTGATCGGGCGTCCCTACAGACACAGTTGGCTGTGTCTGCGGGTGGGAAGCCAGATGGGGGTAAGTGTCCTGGTCGCTACATTAGCGCCTCCTCTGGTCGGTGGGGGCGCCTGTTTGGGGTGGAGGGGGAACTGGAGGGAAGAGCGTGATCCTCCCGTGTGCTATGTCCCCCTGGTGAAACAACTCACTGTCAGGTGAAAAGAAGTGGCTGGCGACTCCACATGTATCGGAGGAGGTACGTGATAGTCTGCAGCCCTCCCCAGATTGTTGGAGGGGATGAAGCAGCGACCGGGATGACTCAGAAGAGTGGGGTAATTGGTCAGGTACAAAAGGGGGAAAAATCCAGAAAAAAAAAATGTAACAAAAATAATAACGCAGCAAATGACAACTCTCCTTCCTGACCTCAAGGTCCCTGGTTTGACCTCACTTCCTGTACTTACTTCCTGTATTCAGGGTAAGTAAACTGAGCCCCGGGCCTGCTTACCTGTGCCTCGTCACAGCTCCTTCCCGTGGTGAAACACTTCCTGTTTGGAGCTGGCGTGTTGCTACTGTAACACACAGAGGACATAATTGATTCTGTGCAGTTTCACAGGCTTAGCATCTGGCACTTGTGATAATCCCCCTCCTGTCCTGCACCAGCCACGTGTATTGATGAAGCACTCAGGGCTGCAAGGCTGCATTTACCCTGCACATTAGCCCATTAAAGTTATGGACACACAAGGAAAGTAGTGACTCTTTACCTGAAGATTAATGGTGTCTCTGTAGAGACCCACGAAGAAGATGAAAATCGCTCCCCGTGTTGTATAAAAATGACGGATTGAATAAGAAATGAAACGCAGTATTTTGTTCAAAAACAACCATTCGAAGAGCGCCCACCACACAATGTGATAAACCGATCCAATATTGTTTTAGACCAGACGAGCTCCTCCATACGTAACAAACATTGAATTATGAACTACAGGTAATGATTTTCTCTCATGAAATGATAAATACCGTTTTGGCCTCGTCATATATTTCACTCTGTGTCTTTTAACTGCCATTTTGATAAATGGTTATGGGCACTTAGGGGGCTCCTCACATTGAAAAGTTGTCGAAACGCCATTTTCGCGTGGAAGGTCTCCCCGTTTGCCTTGTCAATAAACTGCCACCTAACACCCCACAGGACTCCGGCAAACACCACTTGGTCTGTGGTGCGAGGACCATTAGGGCCAGGTATATTGATGGTGGTGTGCGAGCGTGTGGCATGTGTGGAGGCTCACCTAGCGTGAGGCGGACTCCATGCAGGGAGGACACTTGTTCACTGTGGGTTTCCAATCACATGCCGGCAGTGCTGCGATGCATAATGGCCTCACACTCAGCTGGTCGCAGGAGAGAGCCCACGCGCACGGCGCATGCATGCATGGTCGGCCTCTGTCCCGCTGGGTGCAGTTGGGGTGCTGGGGCAGATGGGATACAGGCAGTGGGTGGGATAGTGGTGGGGTGTGGGGAAGTTGCAGGGGAAATTGAGAGTTAGGGCGAGAGAGGATAGGCAAAGGGATGAGTGGGGGGGGGTCGCTGCTCAGTGCCGTTTCTGCCAAACCGTGCACTAACATGCCACCCAGGGACCCCCTTTTCACGAATTGCCCACACTCCATTAGGATGCCAGGGTAATGGCAAGCTAGCACGCGCCGTGACACCCCATTTCCTGTGCACTCAGCTCTCCAACCAGGACAGATGTCAACTAGGCCGATCCTGCCGCTACCAGAGGCCTCTTACACTTCGTCCCTGCTTATGTCCCACCCTCCCCTACTGTCCGTCCTCTTAATGCCAGGGTCGAAGGCACAGGGGCAGTACATGTTAGCAGCAGCCATACTAACGTTAAGCACTTTGGCTTTGGGAAGTTTATAGTAAATCACTGATTTAGTGCTGAAATGCTTGGCATTCCAGCAGGGCCCAGGATTGCTTACCTCACCCCCAACGCACACACATGCACGCGAAATCCAAATGATGTATCTGCAAGCAAAACATGAACAGATGTTTCAGTGGCAGTTAGGTGTCCTCGTAAGGGGCTGGTGATGGCGGGGAGCACTGTGTGTGTGTGTGTACTTGTGCACATCAGTAGGGGACAATGTTGTTTTAAAAGGTGTTATTATGTGTTGTAGCGTCTGTATCGTAGCATGTGTATCTGTAATAACACAGTTTAAATGGAGAGAGAGAGAGCAAGGAGAGAGAGAGAGAAAGCTGTCAGGGCCACATCAGGAGAGGGAACAGGGGCCACGGAGCGATGCTAATGGAGCTAAAACAACCGCCAGCTCTCGCCCCGCTGTCCAAAAAAATCAGCTTTTAGTGGGAAAACACGGGCCGGCTCTCAACACCGGCGCAACACGATACGCGAGTGCGAGAGGCAGTGTAATTCCTCATTTGAATATGTATTCCCTAGCACCTCCCCCCTCACCTCCTCCTCTCCTACTGCTCACAACCCTTTTGAACCTCGACCAGATTTCAGGCCCAGGGATTGGGGGTTGAGGGTCATGAGGGAGGAAATTGTTGTACATTTCCTGACAAATTGAGTTAAACGGACATTAAGTAGGGCTTTAAGAAAACTAATGGGCGTCTTTATCACAGGTGGACAGTGATGGCTTAATGGGGGCCTGCGAGCTGATCGTATCAGCGGCTAATGGCTTGACAGGACGCATTAAGGTTTTTGTGTATGTGTGCGTGTGTGTGTGTGTGTGTAAAGAACTGGCGAGTGGGGCCAGGCAGGCAAAACATGGACCTGTCAAGTCCCTCTTTGTGCAGGGAAGCAGATGTTTGTATGTATGAGGTGAACTGGCAGAGGGGAGGCAGGCGGCAGATGCCTGTACCGGTGCCAAGGTTGTGGACTGTACAGGCTGAACATGCTCTGTGTGTGTGAGAGAGAGAGAGGGAGAGAGAAAGAGAGACTCCCAGTCATAACTGACATAGGTGTCTCTCCAGCTGAACTGCCCCCCCACCCCACTTTTATTTATTCATCTATTTGTTGAATTATTCAGTCATTCCATTGCTCATTTGGCCGGTGTAACGCCCCCCCCCCAGCCCCAGATAGGAGGGGCATTTACTTCAGGGACAGATGACCATTTACTCTTCCTATCAAAGCCAAAAACAACAAAAAATAAAAACACAATCCAGGCCTGTAATGTGTGGAAAATCATGTCTTCTTCTGAAATCACACATTCAAAATTGTCATCTACTTTGGAGAAATGCTCAGCGGTGGTAATAACTGCAGTTACCAATGATGTAATACAAATGCATGTTTGTGTTATTGTATACAGCACGCTGAATTGAAAGTTGGTATCATCTTTTCCTTCAATTCAAAACAGTCCTCCAGAAATGTAAGCGTCATGCATTTATGTGAATAAACTTTGAAATTACACATCCAGGGTGATCGCTGGTTCAAATCCCTGTGTTACCTCCGACTTGGTCAGGTATCCCTACAGACACAATTGGCCGTGTCTGCGGATGGGAAGCCAGATGTAGGTGTGTGTCCTGGTCGCTGCACCAGCGCCTCCTCTGGTCGGTCGGAGCGCCGGTTCAGGGGGGAAGGGGAACTGGGGAGAATAGCGTGATCCTCCCATGTGCTACGTCCCCCTGGCGAACTCCTCGCTGTCAGGTGAAAAGAAGCGGCTGGCAACTCCCCGTGTATCGGAGGAGACAGAGGGGGTGGAGCAGCGACCGGGATGGCTCGGAAGAGTGGGGTAGTTGGCCAAGTACAATTGGGGAGAAAAGGGGGGGGGAATCCACCCCCCCACAAAAAAATAAATTACCCATCCAGCATTTAAATAATGTGTCGCCTGCTATACAAAATGTTTATTTGCAGGTGCCAATGCTTATATCCCCAAGCTTTCCTCTACATGTAAGTCATGTGACTGAAACTGGAGTCATAGTTTTTACTCATTGACTGTAAAAACAAAAATAAAATGAAAGCCATGACACACGCTGGAGATTTGAAGCTGAGCTTTGGGTTCAAAAAGGATTTCATTCACAAGGAAAAGGCAATGGCTGCTCTTTCAGAGAATGATGATGATACTCTTAAAAGAAACACGCCAACTTAGATGCTGGATGAACCCAAACAAGGGCCGAGTCTCAGTGTATCTGTTATTAAAGTCCGCTGAACAGATACGCCGGAGTATTCATTCCGCAGAGTGTAATGCATTAAAAGGGGAAAACCAGAGCCATTCATTGAGACCAGTCTCACAGAAGGGTAGAGAAGCAGGTCATCGACACTGATAATCCCTCCGAGCACACCGAGCTCAGGGGTGTGTTTTGTTTCTGATTCGCCACATCCCAATGGGGCAGAGGACCATAGTGTCTGTGCTGACCCCCACCCCTCTTTTCCCCATCATTTTGACACAATGAAAGACCTCCTCCTTTCGACCTTCCCCCTCCACCTCTCACCCCTGTCCTACACCCCACCAGCTCCACCATGGTTCTTTCCCTTTGGAAATAAAACTGCTCCTTGCAGAAAAAGGTACAGCTAGTTTTATTAACATCAACAGCGCCCGCGGGGGGGAGACGGGGTTGATCAAATTCTCCTCTAATTAAAACGAACCTGGGGTTGAGATTGTTGTGTGCTGTTTAACATGTACGGAACGTTGTCGGTTGCACAAAGCAGCTCCTCCTTTTGTTGTCGCAGATAATACCAGAGTTGGGTTGGGGGAGCTCTGAGATGGTGACATGGGTGGAATCATACCTACGGGATGTCCTCACCGTCTCCGTGATGCCTTCATCGTCAGCCCGCTTGCCCGAGTCGGTCGTCGAATACAGTGCCGAGGACATTCTTAAAAAGCCGGCGCTTTGCCTCTTTAATTTGGAGAGTGATTGATGGAGCTGGAGGCAATATTCCAGAGCACTATCTCTTGTCTAGGTTGCCTGTAATTCGTCTCTTTACCGGGACTCCTCAATTTGGCACTTTGTCCTTGCCCAGGTTTAACAGACGGGGAGTTTGATTGGCAGTTTGTCCACGACTAGTTCAGTCAGTAACACCACAGCTGTGCGATATCGTATTTGCAAATAATTTCCCTGTGGTTGGTTTTATTCTCAATGGGTGCACCAATGGTCAAGTTGCTAAGGATTTTTGAATTATCCGTGTGTTTGACAGGACATATACGATGTATTACAGTTGATATTCAAAATATTTTCAGAAAACCTGCTTCAGGAGTTAAATGATGTGTCAAACTACACACAATCATCCTTTTTGAGAGTATGGTGGTTTACTCCATTATTAGGATGAGTGACAGGAATTTTAGCCAGTCATAAGATATTATTTGAAAGCCATGTTAGTATGGTTTTTATTGTGACTAACAGCATCTCAAATAGCATGATAGTCAGTCCTTGCCTTTTTGATGTTCCTCAACTTTTATAGGACATTCACTAGATATTGACAGGATGTTGTTGAATTTCCATGTCCACTACCCACAAAAGTTGTAGACAACTTTTCAGCCCCCCCCCCGCAGCATTTCCCAGTGTCGCTACGGTCACACAGACAGTCGTATTACTTGGCTGCTGACCAAAGGCAAGAAACAACCTCAAGAACCCAATTCGAACTCGGTGCTATGATAAAAGCAGAGTAATACATCCAGTAGTATTAATACATTGGCAGGTTGTGTTACTTACTGATCCAGTTGAAGAAAAGAAAAATAATGCCAACAAGAGTTTGATACAACACCCGGGCTTGAGAGGGTTCCAAACCGACATTCAGTTTCCCTATTGAGTTCTGTTTCACTCTAGCCAGAGTTCGATACAACACTGGGATACTTGATTAACGTTAACCTAACCTCAACCTAACCCAAAGCTTAACATCACATTGACCTTAACCTAACCGTAACTCATAGCTAACCTGTTTCCATGCGAATGCTTTTGTCTGGCTAGGGGGAAACAGAGCTCGACGGGGAAACAGAGCTTGATACAACACCGGAGCTGTCTCCATCAAGTGACTGCCTGTCCGAGGTTCACTCTTGTTTTACCTGTTTCTTTCACTCTCCTGCTTCACCTTCTTTGCATCGTCCGTCAATGTAGTTCTTTTTCTTTTGCCGGGTAAAGTTTTCACTGTCACCTCGGTTGTTCCACCGTCCGTCATTTTCTGCTACTGGGGATAGTTACCAATAGCTACCAGAGAAACCAAAAGCGCTATCCTCTTCCTATTTTGGTTGCACAATGGTTGACACACATCCTTTGTGCCATAAATTGAGCCTTCATTTTCCCATGAAATCGTACCTAGTGGCAGACAGAATTTGGTTCTGTATTAGCCTGAAAGCAAGGCTTATAAGGCGGTCTGACAGGATGCGGAAGTGGGGTAGGCTAAGCTAACTGCTAGCCCGTGCAGACCAGCAGTCCCGACAGTCATCCTGGCTGGCATTCGTTCCCTTGGACAGTGATTTATTTATTTATTTTTGTTTGGATATATGCCCTGTGATGGCCTGGCGGTCTGTCCAGGGTGTCTCCTCACCTGCCTTCCAATGACTGCTGGGATGGGCTCCAGCATCCCCACGATCCTGAGAGCAGGATAAGCGGTTTGGATAATGGATGGATGGATGGATGGATATATGTGTTAGTTTAGATATATGCATTAGTATGTGTTCTTGAAGTTGTTGTAGTTTTTGGATATGTGTTTTTGTCTTTGTGTTGCACCACTGTGGGCTGGGGGAAAATGATATTGTTTCATTTCATGTACTTTGGTACATGAAACGAAATGAAATGACAAAAAGTGTTCCTGATCCCTGATAAGGAACCAGTCTAAATGCCGATGGTGTCATTATTCTATAGCCATTACACTGTGCAATCAATGTTTTGTCCACACTATGGTAAAGCAAAAAAAATTTGTCTACAGCCGCTTTTAACGACATGTAGAAATTTCATCTGTGGTAAATCACTCAACATAAGGGCATCAGCTACAGCAATACAGATGAGGACAGTGTATCTGAGGTGTTCTTCAGCCTCCGTGTTCCTCAAAGTAACTTTCTCCATTTACAAACCTTTCGGGAGAATCAACCTTTTCTTACAGTTAAGTCACCACCTGTGACAGGAATCACAATTTGTAAATAGAATACTGAGGCCCGATCTTTTTGGATGTCGCCTCTTGCCCCAGGGTTTAGGATTTCGGTGCGGGCTCCGTTTATGATGATACAGGGTTTGTGGAGAGGTGAGACGAGGGATACAAATTCAATTTAGACGTTTCTGCCGATCAATGACAGCAATCCAACCTTGATCTTAGGTTATGAATACCTGAAAAGATGTTTCACGCAGCGCATACAGATCTCACCTCCAACTCTACCTTTTAATATAGAAAAGAAAAAAAAAGGAAAACGAAAAGGTTCTCTCGGTTACTTCATTCTTTGTTAGGGGTTAGTAAACTTTTTCATTATATCCACACATAATGTGTTTAAGATTATCCCACAGAGTTTCAACTATAATACCCTTTGACCCCATCCAACACTACAAACACTATTTGTTGCTATGGTCATATAATATGGTGATTTTACAATGTAGGAACACGTGAGGCTTCTGGGACTAATGTAAAAGTGTTAGTCCGGTTTTAGTCCACAAAGAGATGCACCCATTTAAGAGAAGTTTAATTTTCACAACCACTAATTTGTACAGCTGATAGAGCACATGTGAAGTGTTGTTCGGTCATTGATTTGCCTCACTTGGGCGTCCAGGTAGCATGGCGGTCTATTCTGTTGCCTACCAACACGGGGATCGTCGTTTCGAATCCCCGTGTTACCTCCGGCTTGGTCAGGCGGCCCTACAGACACAATTCGCCGTGTCTGCGGTGGGAAGCCAGATGTGAGTATGTGTTCTGGTTGTTACATTAGCGCCTCCTCTGGTCGGTCGAGGAGCCTGTTCAGATGGGGGGACTGGGGGGAATAGCGTGATCCTCCCACTTGCTTCATCCCCCTGGTGAAACTCCTCACTGTCAGGTGAAAAGAAGCGGCTGGTGACTCCACATGTATCGGAGGAGGCATGTGGTAGTCTGCAGCCCTCCCCGGATCGGCAGAGGGGGTGGAGCGGTGACCGGAACGGCTCAGAAGAGTGGGGTAATTGGCCAAGTCCAAGTCGGGAGAAAAAGGCGGGGGGGGACCCCCCCCCCCCAAAAAAAAGATTTGCCTCACTTACTATCCTTTGAAGGGGTTATAATTAGTTTATTTGTAATTTTTCACACTTTTTTTTTTAAGTGAGGAATCACTATTTCAGTCAAGTTGTGGAAAGCTTATTTTGGAATAAAAATTTTGAAACGTGCCCCCCACATTACCATGTCGTGTAGCTTTCAAAGAACAAAATCAAACACTTACATCACTACTGCTAAACAAAAGAGAAATCCTGTATTTTGGAAAAAAAAACAAAAACAAAACAAAACAGTGGAATAATCAACTACAGGTATTGACATTTCTCTGAATTAAAAATGCACCGTTGCGCAGTGAGTCTCCTCTCCGTGTGTGTTCACAGACATCCTTTAAATTAGACAATGTGAACGCTAAAACACAAACATGTGTAATGCAAACCACACAGTCTTCAGACGGCGATCAGGCGTTGGCTTTTTACAACCCTGCTCTCGCCCCCAGGAGCAGGTAGCTTGTACTCCATTAAACAAACACTGTGGCCCCTCACTTTTATTTGACATTTTATTTGGCTGTGACAAACGAGTAGCAGTTGGATTATAACATAATTTGTCTCGTCTTTATTACCCACACAAAGGACAACATTCATTAATTATTCTGCCGTTGCCGCTCAACGCTAACTGGAAAGATCCCTCTTTGGGCAGATGGTGAGGACAATGTTATTTATATCAATCAGTCCAAAATGTTGGGCCAGGATTACTATTCCTTGGACCGCTTTGATTTATGTGCCTGCACCTCACCCTGTACCCTGCCTCGCCGGCTCCTGCAGGGACACGTTAATCGAAAGAGAATTGAAAACAGACTCGAGAGGCAGGCGTTACGTTTGGGCATGTTCACTCATACGCCTAACTTTTTCGTTTTTTGTGTTTTTTCCCATCATAGTTCACCGAAGTGAACGGGTCTTTCTGCTGTTTCTCTTGAATGGAAGTATTCTGCTTGTGATGCTCTCTAAGCCTGACAAAAGAGTTCGGCGATGATTGCGGTGAGATTTTGTCCGGATCGGGAACCAAGAGGGTTTTTAACATGTGCAAAGATGGTGAGGAAAATCTTTTTCAACGGGAGACTCATTGGAATCCTGTGGATGGTTTTGAAATCAGAGTCTTGCGGTAAACTTGGTGTTCATAGAGAACTGTCTTGTGTGACTGTGTAAATCTGTACATAGCTTCTCATTCGTAGCTCTTCATCACATCACATACCCCGCTATGTCTTTGTTTGAACTTCAATATCCAGCATATTTACAGGATTTAAATTAATATTTACCGTCCCCCCCTCCTTTCTCCCCAATTGTACCTGGTCAATCACCTCGCTGTCTGAGCTGCCCCAGTCGCTGCTCCACCCCCTCTGCCGATCCGGGGAGGGCTGCAGACTACCACGTGCCTCCTCCGATACACGTGGAGTCGCTACCCACTTCTTTTCACCTGACAGTGAGGAGTTTCGCCAGGGGGACGTAGCGCGTGGGAGGATCACGCTATTCCCCCCCAGATCCCCCTCCCCCCCGAACAGGCGACCCGACCGACCAGAGGAGGCGCTAGTGCAGCGACCAGGACACATACCCACATCCGGCTTCCCACCCGCAGTCACGGCCCATTGTGTTTGTAGGGACGCTCGACCAAGTCGGAGGCAACACAGGGATTCAAACTGGTAATCCCCGTGTGTTGGTAGGCAATGGAATAGACCGCCACGCTACCCGGACTACCATTAAGATTTACATTCGACCGGCTATCGTATGACTAGTAGAATCCCTCAGGTTCAGTATGTGAAGTCCTGTCGTCTCTGTATCGTGTCGTTTCACAATACAACACTGTGAAGTCTTGATTCAACTACCTGTGAGTCCATTAAATCACATCTCAGAATCTGTACTGCAGTTCCTGCAGGTTCAAGTACTGAACGAGAGGTTGTGAACCACTTCATCAGGTGCAAACAGAGAGACAGATCCATGAACTCCCCATTTCAGAAAAACCCCAATGTCTCATTAGTACCTTTCCTCTCAGCAAGCCAACTGGTCCCAGAGCCACACTGGGTTGCCCGGGTGCCATGATTTACGTGGCGTGTCAGAGAGAAATAAAGATATATTTTGAAATGAATACCATTTACGGAGTAATTAGTTTTATGCAAACTAGCAAAGATGAAAGCAAAAATCTTTATGAATTATGAATCATGTTATAACTTATCGGGGGTGCTTATCATTGCTTCTTATAAGTCGGCGCACCTCCCCGTTAATTAAAAATGCTCACACAGAGTCAAAGGAAGGGAGATAGTTTGCATCAGGTAGCCTTGACTCAAAAGAAAAGCAATTCTGAGCAAGGCTTTCTTCTCAGAGGCCGCTCTTCAAATCTCCCATCACGGACACCTCTCCTCTTTGGTGGGCGAGAGGTAAATAACAATAAGGATACAAAAGGGAGAGGGAGGGAGGGAGAGAGAGAGCGAGTGCAGGAGAAACAAACAGTGACAGGTGTAAGAACATCCTCAAACACAGGAGGAAACGCATTTTACATCAACAGGAGCTCAGCGGAAACAAAACCAACCCTGACGCGAGCCTCCAGTTGTAGGTAAAAACCCACGCCTTATCACTCTTGCTGCCCCCAAGCCCTACATTCTTCCAAACATTTGCCTGTCGCCTAGAAAAATCTCACAGGGGCCCTCGATGTCCCCGGTTTGGCGTGAGGGACATCTAGGCGCCGCGGCAAATGCTCATAAAAACTCAATTCATCAAGACGAGAGTAATTTGCTCCGAACGGAAAGCTCACAAAAGGGGTGAGCTTGTCAGCGAGACAGGTGGCTGGAGATCTCGCTCTGATACTGAGCGATATGAATAATAGATTCTGCTAAATGTACGCCAGGACCCGGGCTGTAAACACAGCTGCCTCCTTTCCCTTCCAAAAGAACAGCTTGGCTGGATGAGAAGCCCGAGCGCACAGCCTCCACCTGAGGACTGGTCGGGCGGGGGGAGGCGAGGGAGGAGGCCGATTAACTAATCAAATGCACAGGCTAAATAGGAGGCAAGGAGAGAAAGAGGAGACAACAAAGGAAAGAGAGAGGGAGAGGTGATGGGGCCTCTCCTTTGCACCAGGGCTGTCTGCAGTAAACGCATGTGGGCACTGAATGGCACAAAGGATCCTGATTAGGGAGAAATTGGCGTCAGTCTAAACACTCAAAGAAGGGGGTGTCGGTGGTTAAGTGGATGCGTGGGGAGGCCAGGGTTTACTGATGGTTGGCTATGATAATACTAACTATCTGTGTCCCCAGAATCCTCTTTTTCTTTTTTCTTCTTTTTTACCAATCTCTTTTTGATGATCTATCTCTCTTGCAAATGCTTGCACATTGCCTTGAATAATGCAGAAGGTATGAATGGTGTGTTTCTTGGCGGGGAGTTTGCTGGCTATCGCAGAAAAAGTCGCATGTCGTGCCGAACATAAAACCCCTCTACTCATGCGGGCGTTTCACTCATGAATAACAAAGTGTGTCTTGCCCTTGTTGTCACACAGGACTACATTTCCTCTGCTGATGTCATTGTCCTGCGCCAACCAACACCACCACCCACTCTCCGACACTTCACGGAGGGCTGATGTCTCATCTGATGACTCCCCAGATGAAATTTAGGGGATTTTGCCCAGCCGAAGGTAATTAATTCTTCAATTAAAATGTTGTTAAACATTTTTAATGAGTAATTGGCACTGGGGAATTAGATAAAAACTATGGTTAACCATGAGACAGACAACACGGATGATTCAAAGTTGGTCTCTGCAAATCTGCTCGTTGACCCACTTTTTGCGGGTATTGCACCAGCGCTGAAATATAAATAAAAAATCAAATAGGATCCGTCTCCTGGCACAGAGGAGGTGTCCTTCATCTCAGGTGACTACTGCTTCATTTGGCTTTTTTTCATGTTCTCTAATTAGGGCAGAAGATGTCTCAAAACAACATGCAATACAATACTGCAGTATCCATCGAAGTATCATAGGGCACACAAGCTGTACTTGGCCTTGTTCTTTTCACTCTGAACAAAGAGCAAATAGAAAACAGACTAGTACTTTGATGAATAGATAATACATACATACGTACATACACAGATAGACCGTTTCCATCAAACTGGAAAAGTTACTCATTTTTGATCATGGTTTAATTTTCTCATACTCATACTTTTGCAGTATTTAATTCAAGGTCATACAGATTCCACCACAGTCATCACTGGGGTATTTGAAGCCTCCTTTACTGGGGCAGAGTGGCAGAACGATGTGTACATTAGAGCGACCTGCAATGTCGGCTGATCGTAAAACGAGTTCAGGGAGCCACAGTTCATTTACGGGCCCTGCACTCCGTAGGTTCTTGGCGTTGTTCTCTCAATTAGAGGCTTGTAAATGTGTTGGTTGCTTAATCACCCAAAACTGGCCCCTAGGACTTCCCCCTAATGCAACCCCATTAAGAGGGGCCATCAAAACAAAAGATCTGCCTCTAATGGCAATAATCCCTCACTTCTGTCACAGCCAAGCCAAACTTGTATCTTAAATGAGTATGATGGATGGGAGCGGACCTCCGTGTCGAAGAGCTTTGTTACTAGTGATGGATGCACTGGGCCCTCGTGCGTGCTAAACCCTCGATCGGGGCCTTTCCCCCCAAAACGTAGCCTGTTCCAAATTTTTCTCCTCAACCTGTACTCTTCAGAAATCAGATGCCCGTTCACAGCACGAAGTGGAAACGGAGGGCCGCGGAAAAAGGCTTATCCAAACAACCTCATTAACACAATTAACACTTGTTTCCTGTCGACCCCTGGACCTCTTCTAAGCGTCGACTGTGTGCCCTAGTGACTCAGTCGATTGGCATCTGAGTTTCAGAGGAGTGGCTCCCCTCGCTAACATGATGTCAGTGGAAGGAAACAATGAAATTATGAGTCAGATTCACATGATGACTCACGTGGTTAGTCTATCTGGCAGATTTTGGTTCAGAACTAATTTATTTGGATCAATTACAAGGGCTCTGTTAGATTGTTAGCCAGACCTGGGTCAAATATTTTATGCAAATACTTACCATGGCTTGTTCAAGCCCTATGACTATGCCAGACATTTGGGGTGTGCCACACAAACCATGACTGATGGCGAATTAAACCAATCAAGGGGCAGCATGTGATAGACAGTTTAGAGGCTTATACTCATCTTCTTCATGACTGACAGCTGCCCTAACATGATCCGTGTTGTTTTGATCAAGTGAATCGCACCCGTCTGATGTGCCCTGTCACTCAACCCCCCCCCCCAAAAAAAACCGCTCAGAATTATTTAGATAGTTGTAGACTATTTCTCTGTTGGTAGTCAACAGTGAGGTGCAGTGCTGGCTAGCTAATTTCTAGGATGACAGACCCTCCAAGACTCACAGGACATACTGTATTGTAACCTAAGAATCATGAGGATTATCTGTAAATGTTGATGTTGAGCAACGCCTTAAAATTCCTTAACTCGATGCCATTACTGACCGGTCTTCTGTGGCTTCACATACGTGTAGTCGGTCAAGAGGCCGAGTGTACGCACAAAAGCTAAGCTCAGTGCTTGAACGCATATGATTATGTGACCAACGGATAAGACACAAAGATATCGATGAATTTTCCCCCGCTTCCGGTGTGGGAAGATGGTGGTGCGAATTCACATTTGCAGCGGCCTCGCCCAGTACCATCCATACAGTGTCTGTCCGCGTCTGCGTTTTAAGTTTTGTCTTCGTTTGATTGCTGGGAGAGTTGGTGCTGGATTGGGCGGTGGAGCTTGGTCTGCTGCATTTTGTGGGCCCATGGACCACGGCCCTGCCTAGAGTTGCGACCGAGGAGGTTACACCGAGGGCGGTCTCATAAGACGTGGAAGCGGGGCAGGCTAAGCTAACTGCTAGCCCATGCAGACTGGCAGTTCTGAGTCATCCTTGTTGTCGTTCGTTCCCTTGGACAGTGATTTTTTTAGTTATTTTTTTAGGTATTTATTTTATTATTTTTTTAGTTTGGATAGGTATGTTTAGTTTAGATATATGCGTGAGTTAGTATGTGTGTTCTTGAAGTTCTTGTACTTTTTGGATATGTGTTTTTGTCTTTGTGTTGCACTGTTGTGGGCTGGGGGAAGCAATATTTCATTTCATTTCGTGGACAGAAGTCCACGAAATGAAATGACAGTGTTCCTGATCCCTGATAATTTTGGTTTCTGTCCTCTGATGTTCCTTCTAGCCAGCGACAAGGTTCAAAGTTAAACCTAGGTAATCCTCAGTAGGGTTAATATCTCCATACTGACTGCAGTCTGTACGTGCATAACTGGGTACATGAATGACTATTTTTTTATATGAAAGTTGTTTTCCATTTTAATTTTGTGACTAATGTTCTAGTGAATCTGTGCATAGTAATGAAGTAAAATTGGAGGTGTTCTTGCTTTACTCCTACTTTGGTAACCCACTGCAGAACAGGATGACATAACTAAGGCAACAGTCTTGATGAAGGATTTTTGGTTCTTTTGTTTTTGAAATACAATGGTTGTAGTTGTAGTGTTTCTGAAATACGGTGCGAGATAAATGCTTGAATATTGCAGTGATTTAATTTTCCTAGTTCATATGAGTGAAACTGCTCCCTACTTTCAGCGTACATTTGTGTGCTCATAAACACATGACCTGGGAAAAAAAAGGCTTGTGGCACCCAGGTCTAGCTGCAGGGAAAACCATTTAGTCTCCAGTCTCTCCTATTGCCACCAAAGCAAAAGATGGTAATTAACTGGATAAAACACATTTAATTTTCTTAAAGAAGAACCATAAGTGCCATGTAATGGTGCTTATATCACATCACTTTGTGATCTAGTTCTCACCATTAACAACGTTTTTCAACCTATCTCATATTGCCTTAAAGAGCACGTCTTATATGCGTATATTCTGTGGCCGTTGGAATATTTGTTAAATTTCTTGATGGCCGTTGTGGCTTTGGACCCCTTACAGTTGGTTACTTGTGTTGGTGATTTGAGAAGTGAGGGTTGCTCCACAGCTACACTTATCGTAAGTCGCTCTCAGTAAGTGCATCAGCTAAAATGCCTGAAATCTAAAACATATCGTCCGTGTTAGCATTACTAATTAAAGCCAGCATGTCTCCTTTCAGCGGAGGACCAGCCATTAAGGCACAAAGACATACAAACCTTTCCTCTTAATTATATATGGAATCCATTATATTCCCCAGACAGCAGGGTGTATTTAAAGAAAAACCCAGACAGAGTCCTTTCAACGTTTCTCCTCTCAGGGATCTCATAGTTAACAGGAGATGTTCTCTTATGGGAGCCTCCTCTGGGTACAGGGGCTCTAAAGAGCCAATCCGTGATGCCTACACCCTGTGCCAATATTAACTGTACATCCAATGCAGTATGAGATAGGGACTCTAATGTGATAAATAAAAATAGCACCTTATTCATTTTTGTGATGTACAACATAGAAGGTACAGTTTAGTGTTATTTTATCAATTAATAGCTTTAGTTACCCGCAACACTTAAAACTGACCTAACTCTTACTGCTTCACTACTAGGTAACACAAGGGTGGTGAGATAATGGTTTTCTCTATGACCGAAGTTCCCTAATATTCCAGTACAAAACTCTTTAAATAATCTTTTTTGTCATCACTGTTATGGGAACGATGTTATATGGCCTCCACTAGACATTTTTGTCATAAGTTCATAGTTGAACGCAGCTTGCCTTTTTTTTTTCCCCCTTGCGGTACCGTTATTGCTTGTGAAACTGAACGGTGTACTTGAAAACAGACTTTACAGATGTGAATCTTTAGTAGGACACAAGGTATAGAGAAAATATTCCCCTTATTTAACTTTCAAGTGATTTTAGGCTGAATTGCATTCAGACAAAGTTGATAATTAGACTCTAGAAGCATAAAATTGTATTTTCAAAGCAGCAAGCACCTTTACCTCAAACTGTAATTAAAAACATGCCAGGGCCGGGGTTTTCATCTGCATAAGCGGGCATTTCCAGTGACAGGTAATAAAGCAGATTGGTTAATTGCAAATGAATGCACACCCCCATTCCATTAGGCATAAATAATTTGCCCACATGGGTATGTGCCTTCCAAATTACTTATTCTTTTTGTGTTCCAGATTACCTATTCTTTCTGATGTTTCCTTTAGTTGATTAGCGCGCTGTGGAACTAGCCATTGGCTTCTTCCAGGTTCTCGGTCTGTTTTAATTGTTTATAAAGTGAAAAAGTGAACAGATCGGGCTGGGAGATCAGTCTTGGATTCTTTAAAGGAGAGAAAGAGAGGGAAAATCTTTATTATCCCCACAGGGGCAATTCATTTTGCAGCAAACAGTTATAAAACATAAAGCACATTAAGATTAAGTCCTAAAACACATACAGCTAAAAGGACATACAGTTTCAGTACTATATAGCTGAAACGTACAAAAGTGCCTATCAGACATAACGGTAACAAAAACAATATCACCGTTGATCAATTCTAGTCCACATACCCTGTGGTTACAAGTTCAAATTGTGGCTAGCCTCTGGGACAAAAGAGGGACCATATCTATTTCCATTTTGTTTAGGCATCCCATACCTATGCCCAGAGGGAAGGAGGGAAAACTCAGAATAAAGAGGGTGTAGAGCAGGGGTGGGCAATCTTATCAAGAAAGGGCTGGTGTGGGTGCAGGTTTTTGTTCCAACCAAGCAGTTACACACCTGATCCCACTAATCAACCAGTAGAGTCATTGATGAGGAACTTAATTAGGAGACACAGGTGTGTAATTGCTTGTTTGGTACAAAAACCTTCACCCACGCCGGCCTTTTCAGGATAAGATTGCCCACCCGTGGTATAGAGGGTCCTGAAGAATATTTTGCGCTTTCCTAAAGACCCTCCTCTGATAAACAAGACAGAGGTCATTCAGATCACAGCCAGTGATTTTAGAGCGCATCCTCACTATTCCCCTTAGCATATTCTTTTTCATCAGGTTTAGGTTCCCAAACCAGCATATAAAAGCAAAGGACCGACTCAATACAAGATGAGTAAAACATTGTCAAAAGGGATTTGTCTACATTAAAACTTATTCATTTATTCATTCATTTACTTTTATTTAACCAGGTTAGTCCCACTGAGATTAAAATCTCTTTTACAAGAGAGACCTGGCCAAGAATGGCAGCAGTACACCAGTTTCAGCACACACTCACACGAAGACAACAGAACAGCTCAAAGTGCAAAATGGTAAAAAAAATGAAGGGAAAAGATGCAGACCTGTTATCAATTGAAACATTTACAATAGACTCGGATTCCATAGACTTAATCATACCTTTAAATTCGGTATGGTTAGTCCCCTGATACGCTTCCTTAAAAAGAATAGGTGCTGGCGACCTTTGTTTAAAATTGTTTTCACATTAGGCTCAAAGCTTTAGTTTTTCATCCACAATTGTGCCAAGATATTTTTACTAGGTAACCACCCCTGCCAGTTCCCCATTAATGAGGGTAGGCGATGGGGCAGAAGCCCTTCTGCGAAAGTCAAAAGCAATTTCTTTTGTCTTTGATACGTTGAGTTGGGCTATGGCATACAATTGAACTATGGCAAAATTCATCGTCTTTGAGATGACTCAATATAACTGAGTCATCTGCAAATTTGATTATGCCTGGACCCATGCTGGCTCACAGAATCACTGGTGTACATAACAAACAGTAGGGATGAGCGAACGTACCCTTGTGGTGAACCAGTGGAAGATTTAAGAACACTAGAGAGTCCCATTTACTCTCACCCTTTGGGAACGATCAGTTGAAAAGCTCATAAGCCAGCATGCAGTATTAAAATTCATAGCAAAGTTACTCATAAGTCTGTGTGCGAGAATGTGAGGCTGTATGCATTTACAGGCACGAGGGAAGTCAATTAAAAGCAACCGAGCATAGTTTTGACTACCTTCTAGGTGTTTCACAATGAAGCTAAGAAAGGTGACGGTGGCATCCTCTACCCCCCTCCCCGCTCTGTAAGCAAACCGTCAAGCTTCATAGTCAGAGAAGTAAGGGCCACAGGACCATAGTCATTTAGTGATTTGAGAGTGCTGTCCTTGGCCACTGGCACTACAATAGAGTCGTTCCATATTTTTGGAAACTCTCTGAAGAAATTAACACTGGAATATAAAAGAAAGTGCCACGTAATTGCCTGGCACGGTTTTTGAGTAGCCTGCCCCCGATGCCATCGGGGCCGGGACTTTTCCTCTCCTTAGTGTGCATGAGAGATTTCAGCACTTTCTCCTCGTCGATGATAACACTGCTCTCCAGGGCTCCACTATCATCTCTAAGAGCTAGATGTTAATTTTTAAAATCATGCTCATCAAAGTGTAAGTAAAAGTGATTGTTCATCGACCAGCGCTATATCAAGTTTGTCAGATAAAACAGCTTTCTTCCCTTTCCTCTCCATCCTCACCATTGACTTGTTCCCCTCCCATGTAACATGGAAGTTACCCTTGACAAAGTTTCTTCTGTACTTTGTCTTTATATTTCAGTGTAGCTTTCCTTATTTTTCAATTTTTTTAGCGCTGCTTCTCTTTGGGTGGCATCCCCCTTTTCAAAGGAGATCTTTTTTTTTTAAATTTCATTGCATTTATTCGTTTATTTAAAACAGATAGTGTACAATAAATGTACTGCACCAGATATAGCACAATGCTAAATTCAAAACTATTTATTCAAAACAGATTTGACAGATTTAGTTATCCAAGGCTTGTTTTTAGGGAACACTAAACACAATTTATGAGGGAAATTTTCGTCA
This sequence comes from Lampris incognitus, assembly GCF_029633865.1. Lineage (NCBI taxonomy): Eukaryota > Metazoa > Chordata > Actinopteri > Lampriformes > Lampridae > Lampris > Lampris incognitus. The sequence continues at coordinate 8,970,607 of NC_079231.1, forward strand.
CAGAAGGTCATATAAGCAGTAACAGTCTGTCAGTTCATCTAGGTGACTGCAGGCATACTTAAAAACATCCCAATCTGTACAATCAAAACAACCCTGAAGGGTCATAGTGGAAGCCTCGTTCCAAAGGGGAACCTTCCTTTGCTCAGTTATTCCCCTCTTAAGAGCCGTTCTTTAAGGTGGAGCGAGGACATTATGATCAGAGGTGCTTTAGAAATAGACCTGTAGGCTCCTTTAATAGAGCCATAGCATAAGTCAAGGATCCTGTTGTACCTCATCGGGGAAGTGACATATTGATGAAGGTTACATAGAGTCTTTTTTAACGGTACAATGGTTGAATTCGGCCGTGATCAGATTGGGTGTATCTGGGGCGATGGACTGCAGGTGTTGTGCCATCTCCGCCATAATCTCTGCTGCTGCATCTGCATTAGCTTTCGGCCGTATGTAAACAGATTCAAACAGCTGTGGGAACTCGCGAAGTAAATAAGAAGCTCTGAGCGAGACAGAAAGCAGTTCAGGGTCCTGATTGCAGATAGTCTCTCTTACCACAGCAAGCTTACACCACTGCTTGTCTATCTTTAAGTACACCCCTCCATCCAGCGCTGTACCAGTCTGCTGTGCGTCACGGGTCCAGGTGCACCGGAGTTCCAAACCCTTCAATCTCCAGGTGCACATCCAAATCATGTTATTTCAGCCACGTCTCAGTAATAGCAACAATGCAAGCATTCCTGTACTCCAGCAGGAATTTAACATTTGCTTGCCGCTCGTCCGTCTTATGACAAAGCGATGCCAAAATTTGGGAGAGGAATGCGACGAAGTTGTCTCCATAGCCTTTGGTGAACGCCTCTTTTCCTCCCTCTCTTCTGTAGCTTCCCTCTTTTCCAGGCCTTAATCCTCCTGAATTCAGAACATCCCACATAATGATGTGGGAAAATCATCAGGTTGGTATAATGGCTTAAGTTACAGGAGACTACATGCAATGCACTGAATTTTTGCAGTGCATTTCTTGTTTGCCACAGCCATGCCTATCTCAGTCATATGGCCTATATGATTTTGCAAGCCATCAGAAAGACCAAGACGAAGCGTAATCCACAGTTAGTATTAGCCATATTCATGATTAAGCATTGTTGTCCTTTATGCTGTTTGTATTAAGACAAAACCGGACAAACAAAATGAAGACAGGAGACAAAGACAGATTGCTGCTGCTGGTCGCCACAGTTCCAGCACCCCTCCTGTGATCGGGAGTGCCTCTCTGCAGCCCAGAGAGAGAGAGGAAAATACTTTCTTGTTTTTGTTTTGCTTTTGACCCTTTGTGGTCTCACAGGTGGGGACAGCTGCTTTAAATACAGCAGCAGGGAGTCATTTATGTTGTCATTTTACCTTTGATAAAATTGCTATTCATAAGATGGGAACAACTCGGACCTTTCACCCCAAGGACCTGGAAATAAAATTCAGCAGTGTGGCATCATTTTGTGCCATATCTCACTGCTCAGTTTTCATCTGAGGTTGTGCATGACCCACATCACACACACACAGAGTAGTTAGATGACACATTTTTCAGGAAAACAATTTCTTAACCCATATTTCTTCATTTGAACAGTTCATAAACAGCTGGATGCAGGATGTCACTGTTTATCTAACAGACAAGTCAGTTTGCACATACCAGGAGTTTATCTTTGGGGGGGGGGTGCTCAACATGGCTAAACATCAATTCTTATCTTTAGTAAAGTATCAGAGAGTATGACTATGTAGGTGTGAATTATACCATCACATTTTTACCGTAATGTGTGAAATACTGGAGCAGATGGGTCAGCATAATGACAGTTTGTTTTATGATCTTATTCATCTGAAATGATCAAATATGCTTCAGTAGCCAACAACCACTGGAAGGTCCCGGGCACCAACGTCTCTTCATGTGCGGCGTTTCGTCATCCAGTTTTTCACGGTTTCATTTCCACGAGGAGGCGCATGGGATTGACCAGAACCCCACTGCCCCCCACCAATACCCCAGCCCCCTCTCACTCCACCAATACCCCTCACCCTCCGTCCCCCTCCCATGTTGACAACCCTAATTAAAATGTCCTTCCTTATTATTGTACATTGCCCCGCGCATTTCTGGAAAACAACTCCGGCACGGCGCTCTGGCAGTGGGCAGCAGGCAGTGGCACGTCCAAATATAGACATGTGACACCGGTCCTCAGCCCCCTTCAGATGGTCCCGGTCCGACATGAAGAAAAAATAGAAAAAGTAGGGCAACAGCCGACTTTTCCCAGTGGACACTGGACCATGGGTCCTCCTTGTGCATGCTCTCTCTCTCTCTCTCTCTTACGTTCACTCAAACACAAGACCACAGATGGCCGGTGCCCCATTCCAGGGTTCATCAGCCATGAGAGAGGGAAACAAAAAAAACAAAATTAACTTCCAGTTGCTAATGGTATGATTTATTCATAAACAAGTGTGACTGGAGCTGTGTGTGTGTGTGTGTGTGTGTGTGCGCGTGTGTATGTGTATGGGGGCGGGGCTGAGGACATGAGTGACAAGTGTCAAGGAAGTGCAGGGCTGCAACTTGGGCCTCTGTCAGTCTTACTGGACAGATGGATGGATGAGCAGACAGACATGTCACAAGAGGAGAGGAGCATGCCGGCTGGCAAGGGAGGCGACTGGGAGCATCTGCCCGGTGGTTTTGACGAGCAGCCGTGGCCTTCTGTGAGTCGGGCCATCCCACGATGCCAGCGGCCGGCCAAGACGGGCCAGGCGCCGTTTTACAAGCGGGTCAGAGAAAAGACAAATGCTTTGGATATCATCACCTTATTTAAACATGGAAGTTTATTTATCATGTATACCGCAACGAGACTGTAGCAAAAGCTCAATAAAATGAGTAAATAGATATTCAAACAAACAAACAAAACAGAAAAATAAGCGAAGGTTAATAAAATACGTGATATGATGAAATACATTTCTAATGAACAACAACAATAATAATGGGATTATCACCTCCCAACATACATTTGCCGGAGTCCCTGGTAGATTTACAGATTTACATTGAATGTCAAATTTAAGGGAATATTTTCAGTTCAACGTGGCATACATTTAAACATATTGTACATTTTGGGACGTTAGTTGTTTTATTGTTATTTTACATAGGTTTTTGTTTTTGTGTTTGAGCTCTCACTAATACAGTGGCAGCCTGTAAAAAAGATGCAGACTTGTAAACAGCGTTGATGCCGAAACTTCTGATATCTATCCATCCATCATCCAAACCGCTTATCCTGCCGTCAGGGTGGCGGGGATGCTGGAGCCTATCCCAGCAGTCATTGGGCGGCAGGCGGGTAGACACCCTGGACAGGCCGCCAGGCCACGACAGGGCCGATACTTCTGATGTATAAGTTCATATTCAGTCATGAGGTTTAGTTGTCTGTTAGAGAGACGCCGTCTCCTTCAGGACAAAATAAAACACTTGGTTAAATAAGTTTTATCAGGACACAAATGCTCCCTTCTGTCCTTCCATTACTCTCACTTTTGTCCCTCCATTACTCTCACTTCCACTGCTGTTTACACATGATGAGTTTCCATGAGTTTCCATGGTACATGTATGAGTTTAATGTGAGGATAGTCTGCGTCTAAAGACCTATTTCGAGTTTCATGATTTTGGTGAGTTTTTTTTAATTATTTTTTATGACACATCCCTTTGTGGAAAAGAACCTGTCTTTTCCTCTGTCTGTCGTCTGTCATCAGAGGTTTTTTGTGTTATCCAGTGCACGCACGTGTGTGTGTATACCATGTTCTTCCCTCCTAATGGGGACCAAATGTCCTCATTAGGTTGGAAAAACCTGAAACCACCTACCTTGTGGGGACATTTTATGGGTCCCCATGAGGAAAAGGGTCTATTTGAGGGTTAGGGTTTGGGTTTACGGTTCAGGTTAGGATTAGGTTAAGGTTAGACATGTAGTTATGATGGTGTCCCCACAAGTGTAGGGTACCCCGCGTGTGTGTGTGTGTGTGTGTCTGTGTCTGTGTGTGTGTCTGTGTTTGCTGATGGGGGTAACAAGACCATTTTGGGGATGTTATTTGTTCGCTGTGGCCTGAGCGTGTCGGTCATCTTGCCATCCTCACTTCCTTTCTGTGTATTTGGCAGAGGAAAGGAAGACTTAACAGTGGGTGGGTGGAGGGGTTAAAGGTTAGACGAAAGAAACAAATAGAGGGTATGCGGGTGACGTCACAGATGCGGAACTCAGAGTGGTAACGTGGCACTGAGTGGCAAAAAGACTGAGTGGCAGCGTTAACGTCCAGCTCGAATACAGCGAAAACGCATCTAAAATGGGAAAGAGCTGTTGTTCGATAGACTGCACTAATAGATGTCACAAGACATCGGAGTTTTATCTTTTTACAGACTACCCAAAGATGAGGTAAAGAGAAACAAATGGATCACTGCAATTCGCAGAAACAGCTGGAATCCAGGCACCGAATCGTGGATTTGCGGTTCCCATTTTGTGTCAGGTAGGCTAACGTTAGGCTATGTTGGATTTTTGGGTAACGTTAAATGATAAAATCATAAAGTCATATATTGTATTGACTACTCATCAATTAAATATTTAGCATCTCTCATAAGTTTTTGTCAGCATATTTTTTTTTAAACGTCCTTGTGTTGTGTTCTACGAACAAAGGGCAGAATGGTTGGCTTAACGTTACAGTTTTCACAGTTGTAACTTAATAAAATAAAATAAATATTTGTACAAACCTGTCCACATACTACCGGAATGTCCATCATGTCCTTGTCACTTTAATTTCGCCAACAAATCCCGCCTTGAAGTCCGACCAAGCGCCAAGACTTTTGTGTACCTTCGGGCTTTGCTTTGTGTATTTCCCTGGCGTAGAAATCAAGTACATATAAATATCAGGAAACTCAACTGTGGCCAAATGTTAATGTCCATGGACCACTGGTTATTTGGTAAGCTGTACAGCTCACTGTCAAATCCAACTTCCTTTAATTTAAGCAGATAATCTTGCGTTATAATCCCGGTTTCACTGTTTCCCCTACTAGAAGCAGCCATGTTGTGGGATGTTTTGCCGCTCACTGCCACTGAGGGGGGCGTGCTCCAGTGGGAAAGTGACGTCAATGCGTACCCTCTATAGGAATGTAGTTATCGCTGTCTCTCTCTCTTGCTGTTTCAGTCTCAATGTCTTTCTCCTTTTGTCATCAGCTCCTATCAAACTGAGAGGGAAGTGACAGGAAGTGATTGACAACAGTTTTACCACTTACTGTTGTTTAAAGGCACATCCATGTTTTAAAGGATGAGGAGCTACTACAGTCGTATTCCCCTCATGACATCTCAATAATCCGAAACAAAAAAATCTGCTCAGGCAAAACTGATACCGCAGAATTAGAGCAAGTTTCTTTCACTTTACATGTTGAATGACAAAAGCTGCAGCTGTGATGTCCAACATAAAGAGCACTTGGAAAACTGTTCACTTCAGTTGTTTGGTCGATTCTGCAGCACAAAGCCCGTGTTTCCACAGCCGGCGGTTAAAGTCCATGCCAGCGGCAAATAAATTCGAGACACATGAGAATAGGAATCTGTATCCATTGCTCCTTATATTCAGAAGGTCTTTTCCTCATCAGTTTACATGTAAAAACATAATATGTGTGAAGTCATACTGAACATCCTGAAAATCCCTGTTTCATCACGACAAACTGCAGGTGTGTCATCACGACAAACTGCAGGTGTGTCATCACGACAAACTGCAGCTCTGTGTCATCACGACAAACTGCAGGTCTGTGTCATCACGACAAACTGCAGGTCTGTGTCATCACGACAAACTGCAGCTCTGTTTCATCTCAACAAACTGCAACTCTGTTTCATCACGACAAACTGCAGCTCTGTGTCATCACGACAAACTGCAGCTCTGTGTCATCATGACAAACTGCAGCTCTGTGTCATCACGACAAACTGCAGCTCTGTGTCATCACGACAAACTGCAGCTCTGTGTCATCACGACAAACTGCAGGTCTGTGTCATCACGACAAACTGCAGGTCTGTGTCATCACGACAAACTGCAGCTCTGTGTCATCACGACAAACTGCAGCTCTGTGTCATCACGACAAACTGCAGCTCTGTGTCATCACGACAAACTGCAGCTCTGTGTCATCACGACAAACTGCAGCTCTGTGTCATTACGACAAACTGCAGGTCTGTGTCATCATGACAAACTGCAGGTGTGTCATCACGACAAACTGCAGCTCTGTTTCATCACGACAAACTGCAGGTGTGTCATCACGACAAACTGCAGCTCTGTGTCATCACGACAAACTGCAGGTCTGTGTCATCACGACAAACTGCAGCTCTGTGTCATCACGACAAACTGCAGCTCTGTGTCATCACGACAAACTGCAGCTCTGTGTCATCACGACAAACTGCAGCTCTGTGTCATCACGACAAACTGCAGCTCTGTGTCATCACGACAAACTGCAGGTCTGTGTCATCACGACAAACTGCAGGTCTGTGTCATCACGACAAACTGCAGCTCTGTGTCATCACGACAAACTGCAGCTCTGTGTCATCACGACAAACTGCAGCTCTGTGTCATCACGACAAACTGCAGCTCTGTGTCATCACGACAAACTGCAGCTCTGTGTCATCACGACAAACTGCAGCTCTGTGTCATCACGACAAACTGCAGGTCTGTGTCATCACGACAAACTGCAGCTCTGTGTCATCACGACAAACTGCAGCTCTGTGTCATTACGACAAACTGCAGGTCTGTGTCATCATGACAAACTGCAGGTGTGTCATCACGACAAACTGCAGCTCTGTTTCATCACGACAAACTGCAGGTGTGTCATCACGACAAACTGCAGCTCTGTGTCATCACGACAAACTGCAGGTCTGTGTCATCACGACAAACTGCAGCTCTGTGTCATCACGACAAACTGCAGCTCTGTGTCATCACGACAAACTGCAGCTCTGTGTCATCACGACAAACTGCAGCTCTGTGTCATCACGACAAACTGCAGCTCTGTGTCATCACGACAAACTGCAGGTCTGTGTCATCACGACAAACTGCAGCTCTGTGTCATCACGACAAACTGCAGGTCTGTGTCATCACGACAAACTGCAGGTCTGTTTCATCACGACAAACTGCAGCTCTGTGTCATCACGACAAACTGCAGCTCTGTGTCATCACGACAAACTGCAGGTCTGTTTCATCACGACAAACTGCAGCTCTGTGTCATCACGACAAACTGCAGCTCTGTGTCATCATGACAAACTGCAGGTCTGTGTCATCACGACAAACTGCAGCTCTGTGTCATCACGACAAACTGCAGCTCTGTTTCATCACGACAAACTGCAGCTCTGTTTCATCACGACAAACTGCAGCTCTGTGTCATCACGACAAACTGCAGCTCTGTGTCATCACGACAAACTGCAGCTCTGTGTCATCATGACAAACTGCAGGTCTGTTTCATCACGACAAACTGCAGCTCTGTTTCATCACGACAAACTGCAGCTCTGTGTCATCACGACAAACTGCAGCTCTGTGTCATCACGACAAACTGCAGGTCTGTTTCATCACGACAAACTGCAGCTCTGTGTCATCATGACAAACTGCAGCTCTGTTTCATCACGACAAACTGCAGCTCTGTGTCATCACGACAAACTGCAGGTCTGTGTCATCACGACAAACTGCAGCTCTGTGTCATCACGACAAACTGTAGGTCTGTGTCATCACGACAAACTGTAGGTCTGTGTCATCACGACAAACTGCAGCTCTGTGTCATCACGACAAACTGTAGGTCTGTTTCATCACGACAAACTGCAGGTCTGTGTCATCACGACAAACTGCAGCTCTGTGTCATCACGACAAACTGCAGCTCTGTGTCATCACGACAAACTGCAGCTCTGTGTCATCACGACAAACTGCAGCTCTGTGTCATCACGACAAACTGCAGGTCTGTGTCATCACGACAAACTGCAGCTCTGTGTCATCACGACAAACTGCAGGTCTGTGTCATCACGACAAACTGCAGCTCTGTGTCATCACGACAAACTGCAGCTCTGTTTCATCACGACAAACTGCAGCTCTGTGTCATCACGACAAACTGCAGCTCTGTTTCATCACGACAAACTGCAGCTCTGTTTCATCACGACAAACTGCAGCTCTGTGTCATCACGACAAACTGCAGCTCTGTGTCATCACGACAAACTGCAGGTGTGTCATCACGACAAACTGCAGCTCTGTGTCATCACGACAAACTGCAGGTCTGTGTCATCATGACAAACTGCAGCTCTGTTTCATCACGACAAACTGCAGCTCTGTGTCATCACGACAAACTGCAGCTCTGTGTCATCACGACAAACTGCAGCTCTGTGTCATCACGACAAACTGCAGCTCTGTGTCATCACGACAAACTGCAGCTCTGTGTCATCACGACAAACTGCAGCTCTGTTTCATCACGACAAACTGCAGCTCTGTGTCATCACGACAAACTGCAGCTCTCTGTCATCACGACAAACTGCAGCTCTGTTTCATCACGACAAACTGCAGCTCTGTTTCATCACGACAAACTGCAGGTGTGTCATCACGACAAACTGCAGGTGTGTCATCACGACAAACTGCAGGTTTGTTTCATCACGACAAACTGCAGGTCTGTGTCATCACGACAAACTGCAGCTCTGTGTCATCACGACAAACTGCAGGTCTGTGTCATCACGACAAACTGCAGCTCTGTTTCATCACGACAAACTGCAGCTCTGTGTCATCACGACAAACTGTAGGTCTGTGTCATCATGACAAACTGCAGGTCTGTGTCATCACGACAAACTGCAGCTCTGTTTCATCACGACAAACTGCAGGTTTGTTTCATCACGACAAACTGCAGGTCTGTGTCATCACGACAAACTGCAGGTCTGTGTCATCACGACAAACTGCAGCTCTGTTTCATCACGACAAACTGCAGGTCTGTGTCATCACGACAAACTGTAGGTCTGTGTCATCACGACAAACTGTAGGTCTGTGTCATCACGACAAACTGTAGGTCTGTGTCATCACGACAAACTGCAGGTCTGTGTCATCACGACAAACTGTAGGTCTGTGTCATCACGACAAACTGCAGCTCTGTGTCATCACGACAAACTGCAGCTCTGTGTCATCACGACAAACTGCAGCTCTGTGTCATCACGACAAACTGCAGGTCTGTGTCATCACGACAAACTGCAGGTGTGTCATCACGACAAACTGCAGGTGTGTCATCACGTCAAACTGCAGGTGTGTGTCATCACGACAAACTGCAGCTCTGTGTCATCACGACAAACTGCAGGTCTCTGTCATCACGACAAACTGCAGGTCTGTGTCATCACGACAAACTGCAGCTCTGTGTCATCACGACAAACTGCAGGTCTGTGTCATCACGACAAACTGCAGGTCTGTGTCATCACGACAAACTGCAGCTCTGTGTCATCACGACAAACTGCAGGTCTGTGTCATCACGACAAACTGCAGCTCTGTGTCATCACGACAAACTGCAGGTGTGTCATCATGACAAACTGCAGGTGTGTCATCACGACAAACTGCAGCTCTGTGTCATCACGACAAACTGCAGGTCTGTGTCATCACGACAAACTGCAGGTGTGTCATCATGACAAACTGCAGGTCTGTGTCATCACGACAAACTGCAGGTGTGTCATCACGACAAACTGCAGGTGTGTCATCACGTCAAACTGCAGGTGTGTGTCATCACGACAAACTGCAGCTCTGTGTCATCACGACAAACTGCAGGTCTCTGTCATCACGACAAACTGCAGGTCTGTGTCATCACGAAAAACTGTAGGTCTGTGTCATCACGACAAACTGCAGCTCTGTGTCATCACGACAAACTGCAGCTCTGTGTCATCACGACAAACTGCAGGTCTGTGTCATCATGACAAACTGCAGCTCTGTGTCATCACGTCAAACTGCAGGTGTGTGTCATCACGACAAACTGCAGCTCTGTGTCATCACGACAAACTGCAGCTCTGTGTCATCACGACAAACTGCAGCTCTCTGTCATCATGACAAACTGCAGGTCTCTGTCATCACGACAAACTGCAGCTCTGTGTCATCACGACAAACTGCAGGTCTGTGTCATCACGACAAACTGTAGGTCTGTGTCATCACGACAAACTGTAGGTCTGTGTCATCACGACAAACTGTAGGTCTGTGTCATCACGACAAACTGTAGGTCTGTGTCATCACGACAAACTGCAGCTCTCTGTCATCACGACAAACTGCAGCTCTCTGTCATCACGACAAACTGCAGGTCTCTGTCATCACGACAAACTGCAGCTCTGTGTCATCACGACAAACTGTAGGTCTGTGTCATCACGACAAACTGCAGCTCTGTGTCATCACGACAAACTGCAGCTCTGTGTCATCACGACAAACTGCAGGTCTGTGTCATCACGACAAACTGCAGCTCTGTGTCATCACGACAAACTGCAGGTCTCTGTCATCACGACAAACTGCAGCTCTGTGTCATCACGACAAACTGCAGGTCTGTGTCATCACGACAAACTGTAGGTCTGTGTCATCACGACAAACTGCAGGTCTGTGTCATCACGACAAACTGCAGCTCTGTGTCATCACGACAAACTGCAGCTCTGTGTCATCACGACAAACTGCAGCTCTGTGTCATCACGACAAACTGCAGGTCTGTGTCATCACGACAAACTGCAGCTCTGTGTCATCACGACAAACTGCAGGTGTGTCATCATGACAAACTGCAGGTCTGTGTCATCACGACAAACTGCAGGTGTGTCATCACGACAAACTGCAGGTGTGTCATCACGACAAACTGCAGCTGTGTCATCACGACAAACTGCTGCTCTGTCATCACGACAAACTGCAGCTCTGTGTCATCACGACAAACTGCAGCTCTGTGTCATCACGACAAACTGTAGGTCTGTGTCATCACGACAAACTGCAGCTCTGTGTCATCACGACAAACTGCAGCTCTGTGTCATCACGACAAACTGCAGCTCTGTGTCATCTCGACAAACTGCAGCTCTGTGTCATCACGACAAACTGCAGCTCTGTGTCATCACGACAAACTGCAGCTCTGTGTCATCACGACAAACTGCAGGTCTGTGTCATCACGACAAACTGCAGGTCTGTGTCATCACGACAAACTGCAGCTCTGTGTCATCACGACAAACTGCAGGTCTGTGTCATCACGACAAACTGCAGGTCTGTTTCATCACGACAAACTGCAGGTGTGTCATCACGACAAACTGCAGGTCTGTGTCATCACGACAAACTGCAGGTCTGTGTCATCACGACAAGCTGCAGCTCTGTGTCATCACGACAAACTGCAGGTCTGTGTCATCACGACAAACTGTAGGTCTGTGTCATCACGACAAACTGCAGGTCTGTGTCATCACGACAAACTGCAGCTCTGTGTCATCACGACAAACTGTAGGTGTGTCATCACGACAAACTGTAGGTCTGTGTCATCACGACAAACTGTAGGTCTGTGTCATCACGACAAACTGTAGGTCTGTGTCATCACGACAAACTGTAGGTCTGTGTCATCACGACAAACTGTAGGTCTGTGTCATCACGACAAACTGTAGGTCTGTGTCATCACGACAAACTGCAGGTCTGTGTCATCACGACAAACTGCAGCTCTGTGTCATCACGACAAACTGCAGCTCTGTGTCATCACGACAAACTGCAGCTCTGTGTCATCACGACAAACTGTAGGTCTGTGTCATCACGACAAACTGCAGCTCTGTGTCATCACGACAAACTGTAGGTCTGTGTCATCACGACAAACTGCAGCTCTGTGTCATCACGACAAACTGCAGCTCTGTGTCATCACGACAAACTGCAGGTCTGTGTCATCACGACAAACTGCAGCTCTGTGTCATCACGACAAACTGCTGCTCTGTCATCACGACAAACTGCAGCTCTGTGTCATCACGACAAACTGCAGCTCTGTGTCATCACGACAAACTGTAGGTCTGTGTCATCACGACAAACTGCAGCTCTGTGTCATCACGACAAACTGCAGCTCTGTGTCATCACGACAAACTGCAGCTCTGTGTCATCACGACAAACTGCAGCTCTGTGTCATCACGACAAACTGTAGGTCTGTGTCATCACGACAAGCTGCAGCTCTGTGTCATCACGACAAACTGCAGGTCTGTGTCATCACGACAAACTGCAGGTCTGTGTCATCACGACAAACTGTAGGTCTGTGTCATCACGACAAACTGCAGGTCTGTGTCATCACGACAAACTGCAGGTCTGTGTCATCACGACAAACTGCAGCTCTGTGTCATCACGACAAACTGTAGGTGTGTCATCACGACAAACTGTAGGTCTGTGTCATCACGACAAACTGTAGGTCTGTGTCATCACGACAAACTGTAGGTCTGTGTCATCACGACAAACTGCAGGTCTGTGTCATCACGACAAACTGTAGGTCTGTGTCATCACGACAAACTGTAGGTCTGTGTCATCACGACAAACTGCAGCTCTGTGTCATCACGACAAACTGCAGCTCTGTGTCATCACGACAAACTGCAGCTCTGTGTCATCACGACAAACTGTAGGTCTGTGTCATCACGACAAGCTGCAGCTCTGTGTCATCACGACAAACTGCAGGTCTGTGTCATCACGACAAACTGTAGGTCTGTGTCATCACGACAAACTGCAGGTCTGTGTCATCACGACAAACTGCAGCTCTGTGTCATCACGACAAACTGTAGGTCTGTGTCATCACGACAAACTGTAGGTCTGTGTCATCACGACAAACTGCAGCTCTGTGTCATCACGACAAACTGCAGGTCTGTGTCATCACGACAAACTGTAGGTCTGTGTCATCACGACAAACTGTAGGTCTGTGTCATCACGACAAACTGTAGGTCTGTGTCATCACGACAAACTGCAGGTCTCTGTCATCACGACAAACTGCAGCTCTGTGTCATCACGACAAACTGTAGGTCTGTGTCATCACGACAAACTGCAGCTCTGTGTCATCACGACAAACTGCAGCTCTGTGTCATCACGACAAACTGCAGGTCTGTGTCATCACGACAAACTGCAGCTCTGTGTCATCACGACAAACTGCAGGTCTCTGTCATCACGACAAACTGCAGCTCTGTGTCATCACGACAAACTGCAGGTCTGTGTCATCACGACAAACTGTAGGTCTGTGTCATCACGACAAACTGCAGGTCTGTGTCATCACGACAAACTGCAGCTCTGTGTCATCACGACAAACTGCAGCTCTGTGTCATCACGACAAACTGCAGCTCTGTGTCATCACGACAAACTGCAGCTCTGTGTCATCACGACAAACTGCAGGTCTGTGTCATCACGACAAACTGCAGGTCTGTGTCATCACGACAAACTGCAGCTCTGTGTCATCACGACAAACTGCAGGTGTGTCATCATGACAAACTGCAGGTCTGTGTCATCACGACAAACTGCAGGTGTGTCATCACGACAAACTGCAGGTGTGTCATCACGTCAAACTGCAGGTGTGTCATCACGACAAACTGCAGGTGTGTCATCACGACAAACTGCTGCTCTGTCATCACGACAAACTGCAGCTCTGTGTCATCACGACAAACTGCAGCTCTGTGTCATCACGACAAACTGTAGGTCTGTGTCATCACGACAAACTGCAGCTCTGTGTCATCACGACAAACTGCAGCTCTGTGTCATCACGACAAACTGCAGCTCTGTGTCATCTCGACAAACTGCAGCTCTGTGTCATCACGACAAACTGCAGCTCTGTGTCATCACGACAAACTGCAGCTCTGTGTCATCACGACAAACTGCAGGTGTGTCATCACGACAAACTGCTGCTCTGTCATCACGACAAACTGCAGCTCTGTGTCATCACGACAAACTGCAGCTCTGTGTCATCACGACAAACTGCAGGTCTGTGTCATCACGACAAACTGCAGCTCTGTGTCATCACGACAAACTGCAGGTCTGTGTCATCACGACAAACTGCAGGTCTGTTTCATCACGACAAACTGCAGGTGTGTCATCACGACAAACTGCAGGTCTGTGTCATCACGACAAACTGCAGGTCTGTGTCATCACGACAAGCTGCAGCTCTGTGTCATCACGACAAACTGCAGGTCTGTGTCATCACGACAAACTGTAGGTCTGTGTCATCACGACAAACTGCAGGTCTGTGTCATCACGACAAACTGCAGCTCTGTGTCATCACGACAAACTGTAGGTGTGTCATCACGACAAACTGTAGGTCTGTGTCATCACGACAAACTGTAGGTCTGTGTCATCACGACAAACTGTAGGTCTGTGTCATCACGACAAACTGTAGGTCTGTGTCATCACGACAAACTGTAGGTCTGTGTCATCACGACAAACTGTAGGTCTGTGTCATCACGACAAACTGCAGGTCTGTGTCATCACGACAAACTGCAGCTCTGTGTCATCACGACAAACTGCAGCTCTGTGTCATCACGACAAACTGCAGCTCTGTGTCATCACGACAAACTGTAGGTCTGTGTCATCACGACAAACTGCAGCTCTGTGTCATCACGACAAACTGTAGGTCTGTGTCATCACGACAAACTGCAGCTCTGTGTCATCACGACAAACTGCAGCTCTGTGTCATCACGACAAACTGCAGGTCTGTGTCATCACGACAAACTGCAGCTCTGTGTCATCACGACAAACTGCTGCTCTGTCATCACGACAAACTGCAGCTCTGTGTCATCACGACAAACTGCAGCTCTGTGTCATCACGACAAACTGTAGGTCTGTGTCATCACGACAAACTGCAGCTCTGTGTCATCACGACAAACTGCAGCTCTGTGTCATCACGACAAACTGCAGCTCTGTGTCATCACGACAAACTGCAGCTCTGTGTCATCACGACAAACTGTAGGTCTGTGTCATCACGACAAGCTGCAGCTCTGTGTCATCACGACAAACTGCAGGTCTGTGTCATCACGACAAACTGCAGGTCTGTGTCATCACGACAAACTGTAGGTCTGTGTCATCACGACAAACTGCAGGTCTGTGTCATCACGACAAACTGCAGGTCTGTGTCATCACGACAAACTGCAGCTCTGTGTCATCACGACAAACTGTAGGTGTGTCATCACGACAAACTGTAGGTCTGTGTCATCACGACAAACTGTAGGTCTGTGTCATCACGACAAACTGTAGGTCTGTGTCATCACGACAAACTGCAGGTCTGTGTCATCACGACAAACTGTAGGTCTGTGTCATCACGACAAACTGTAGGTCTGTGTCATCACGACAAACTGCAGCTCTGTGTCATCACGACAAACTGCAGCTCTGTGTCATCACGACAAACTGCAGCTCTGTGTCATCACGACAAACTGTAGGTCTGTGTCATCACGACAAGCTGCAGCTCTGTGTCATCACGACAAACTGCAGGTCTGTGTCATCACGACAAACTGTAGGTCTGTGTCATCACGACAAACTGCAGGTCTGTGTCATCACGACAAACTGCAGCTCTGTGTCATCACGACAAACTGTAGGTCTGTGTCATCACGACAAACTGTAGGTCTGTGTCATCACGACAAACTGCAGCTCTGTGTCATCACGACAAACTGCAGGTCTGTGTCATCACGACAAACTGTAGGTCTGTGTCATCACGACAAACTGTAGGTCTGTGTCATCACGACAAACTGTAGGTCTGTGTCATCACGACAAACTGCAGCTCTGTGTCATCACGACAAACTGCAGGTCTGTGTCATCATGACAAACTGTAGGTCTGTGTCATCACGACAAACTGCAGCTCTGTCATCACGACAAACTGTAGGTCTGTGTCATCACGACAAACTGCAGGTCTGTGTCATCACGACAAGCTGCAGGTCTGTGTCATCACGACAAACTGCAGGTCTGTGTCATCACGACAAACTGTAGGTCTGTGTCATCACGACAAACTGTAGGTCTGTGTCATCACGACAAACTGCAGCTCTGTGTCATCATGACAAACTGCAGCTCTGTGTCATCACGACAAACTGCAGCTCTGTGTCATCACGACAAGCTGCAGCTCTGTGTCATCACGACAAACTGCAGCTCTGTGTCATCACGACAAGCTGCAGCTCTGTGTCATCACGACAAACTGCAGCTCTGTGTCATCACGACAAGCTGCAGCTCTGTGTCATCACGACAAACTGCAGCTCTGTGTCATCACGACAAACTGCAGGTCTGTGTCATCACGACAAACTGCAGGTCTGTTTCATCACGACAAACTGCAGCTCTGTGTCATCACGACAAACTGCAGCTCTGTGTCATCACGACAAACTGTAGGTCTGTGTCATCACGACAAACTGTAGGTCTGTGTCATCACGACAAACTGCAGCTCTGTGTCATCACGACAAACTGTAGGTCTGTGTCATCACGACAAGCTGCAGCTCTGTGTCATCACGACAAACTGCAGGTCTGTGTCATCACGACAAACTGCAGGTCTGTGTCATCATGACAAACTGCAGGTCTGTTTCATCACGACAAACTGCAGGTCTGTGTCATCATGACAAACTGCAGGTCTGTGTCATCACGACAAACTGCAGGTCTGTGTCATCACGACAAACTGTAGGTCTGTGTCATCACGACAAACTGCAGGTGTGTCATCACGACAAACTGCAGCTCTGTGTCATCACGACAAACTGTAGGTCTGTGTCATCACGACAAACTGCAGGTCTGTGTCATCACGACAAACTGCAGGTCTGTGTCATCACGACAAACTGCAGGTCTGTGTCATCATGACAAACTGTAGGTCTGTGTCATCACGACAAACTGCAGCTCTGTGTCATCACGACAAACTGCAGCTCTGTGTCATCACGACAAACTGTAGGTCTGTGTCATCACGACAAACTGCAGGTCTGTGTCATCACGACAAGCTGCAGGTCTGTGTCATCACGACAAACTGCAGCTCTGTGTCATCACGACAAACTGCAGCTCTGTGTCATCACGACAAACTGCAGCTCTGTGTCATCACGACAAACTGTAGGTCTGTGTCATCACGACAAACTGCAGGTCTGTGTCATCACGACAAACTGCAGGTCTGTGTCATCACGACAAACTGCAGGTCTGTGTCATCATGACAAACTGTAGGTCTGTGTCATCACGACAAACTGCAGCTCTGTCATCACGACAAACTGTAGGTCTGTGTCATCACGACAAACTGCAGGTCTGTGTCATCACGACAAACTGTAGGTCTGTGTCATCACGACAAACTGTAGGTCTGTGTCATCACGACAAACTGCAGCTCTGTGTCATCACGACAAACTGCAGCTCTGTGTCATCACGACAAACTGTAGGTCTGTGTCATCACGACAAACTGCAGCTCTGTGTCATCACGACAAACTGCAGCTCTGTGTCATCACGACAAACTGCAGCTCTGTGTCATCACGACAAACTGCAGGTCTGTGTCATCACGACAAACTGCAGGTCTGTTTCATCACGACAAACTGCAGCTCTGTGTCATCACGACAAACTGCAGCTCTGTTTCATCTCAACAAACTGCAACTCTGTTTCATCTCAACAAACTGCAGGTCTGTGTCATCATGACAAACTGCAGGTCTGTGTCATCATGACAAACTGCAGGTGTGTCATCACGACAAACTGCAGCTCTGTTTCATCTCAACAAACTGCAGGTCTGTGTCATCATGACAAACTGCAGGTGTGTCATCACGACAAACTGCAGCTCTGTGTCATCATGACAACCTGCAGGTTTGTTTCATCACGACAAACTGCAGGTCTGTGTCATCACGACAAACTGCAGCTCTGTGTCATCACGACAAACTGCAGGTCTGTTTGATCACGACAAACTGCAGGTGTGTCATCATGACAAACTGCAGCTCTGTTTCATCACGACAAACTGCAGCTCTGTGTCATCACGACAAACTGCAGGTCTGTGTCATCACGACAAACTGCAGCTCTGTTTCATCTCAACAAACTGCAACTCTGTTTCATCACGACAAACTGCAGGTCTGTGTCATCATGACAAACTGCAGGTGTGTCATCACGACAAACTGCAGCTCTGTTTCATCTCAACAAACTGCAGGTCTGTGTCATCACGACAAACTGCAGGTCTGTGTCATCATGACAAACTGCAGGTGTGTCATCACGACAAACTGCAGCTCTGTTTCATCTCAACAAACTGCAGGTGTGTCATCACGACAAACTGCAGCTCTGTGTCATCACGACAAACTGCAGCTCTGTGTCATCACGACAAACTGCAGGTCTGTGTCATCACGACAAACTGCAGGTGTGTCATCACGTCAAACTGCAGGTGTGTGTCATCACGACAAACTGCAGCTCTGTGTCATCACGACAAACTGCAGGTCTCTGTCATCACGACAAACTGCAGGTCTGTGTCATCACGACAAACTGTAGGTCTGTGTCATCACGACAAACTGCAGCTCTGTGTCATCACGACAAACTGCAGCTCTGTGTCATCACGACAAACTGCAGGTCTGTGTCATCATGACAAACTGCAGCTCTGTGTCATCACGACAAACTGTAGGTCTGTGTCATCACGACAAACTGCAGCTCTGTGTCATCACGACAAACTGCAGCTCTGTGTCATCACGACAAACTGCAGGTCTGTGTCATCATGACAAACTGCAGCTCTGTGTCATCACGTCAAACTGCAGGTGTGTGTCATCACGACAAACTGCAGCTCTGTGTCATCACGACAAACTGCAGCTCTGTGTCATCACGACAAACTGCAGCTCTGTGTCATCACGACAAACTGCAGCTCTCTGTCATCACGACAAACTGCAGGTCTGTGTCATCACGACAAACTGCAGCTCTGTGTCATCACGACAAACTGCAGCTCTGTGTCATCACGACAAACTGTAGGTCTGTGTCATCACGACAAACTGTAGGTCTGTGTCATCACGACAAACTGCAGCTCTGTGTCATCACGACAAACTGTAGGTCTGTGTCATCACGACAAACTGCAGGTCTGTGTCATCACGACAAACTGCAGCTCTGTGTCATCACGACAAACTGTAGGTCTGTGTCATCACGACAAACTGCAGGTCTGTGTCATCACGACAAACTGCAGGTCTGTGTCATCATGACAAACTGCAGGTCTGTGTCATCACGACAAACTGCAGGTCTGTGTCATCACGACAAACTGCAGGTCTGTGCATCGAAACCTCTAAAAATAACTTTTTTGTTGTAAAACTGCAGATCGAATCAAATCCAGTCTCAATCAAAGCTGCTAGTTAAGTGACTGTAATTTTTTTCTCCCCAATTGTACCTGTGCAATTACCCCACTCTTTCGAGCCGTCCCGGTCTCCGCTCCATCCCCTCTGCCGATCCGGGGAGGGCCGAAGACTACCACATGCCTCCTCCCATACATGTGGAGTCACCAGCCACTTCTTTTCACCTGACAGTGAAGAGTTTCACCAGGGGGACGTAGCGCGTGATGCCCCCCCCCAAACAGGCGCCCCGACCGACCAGAGGAGGCACGAGTGTGGCGACCAGGACACATACCCACATCCAGCTTCCCATCCGCAGACACGGCCAATTGTGTCTGGAAGGACGCCTGACCAAGCCGGAGGTGACACGGGGATTTGATTTGGCGATCTCTGTGTTGATAGGCCACAGAATAGACCGTTATGCTACCCGGACGCCCTGGGTGACTGTATTTTGACAGCGAGTGTCATAAGGGCACAATGTGACACCGTCGTCAGTGTGACGTTCCTCTTCTTCAAACCGTGGTTTTCTAAACCCACAGCATGCCCGAACACATCTCCTACTCGCCCGTTATCTTCCCAGAGCCACCGAGACGAGAGGAGCAGGCATCCCAAGCGCCACCTCAGCCTGTTTGACCACAGGGGACGCCTGTCACTGGACCAGATAGTTCTGGTAATTTGTCGCGTGGAATTCGCGCTCTCGCTCTCTCTCACTGTCGGTGTGGGGGGGGCCGTTGTGCACTTTTATATATTCAGAGAGGGAATTGAATACGGGGGGACTCCCTTTGTTCTGGTGCACGGTGAATTGCCAGGGCAGAGGCCGCGCTCATCTCGGTGGATTCACCTTGAAGTTGAGAAATTCACAAAACAAGGTGTTTGTGTTTGTAGAAAGGAGAGAAAAAAGACAAAACACAACAAAAAAAACAGGAATAAACAGGATTTGTGTTATCAGCAGTGCTTGTATGGACATGTGTTTACCACCCCCCCCCACACACACACACACACACATTTAAGGTGGTAGCTCAGATGCACTTTGATGCAGGTTTCAGGACTTGCAGGTGTAGCATGAAAAGGAAAGTAAGAACACGTCCACTTGATGTACTGCTGTCTGTGCTGCAGAAGTAGTACCACCACACGCCTCGGCCCGCTCTGTACGCCACTGGGAGTGTTGTCTGCCGTGTACGCAGTCACATGATGCTGAATCGGATGGTAATTGATCTAAATGCTGCCATGTGAAGTGAGCGACAGGGATTCATAGCTGCCACCCCTGCAGAAGTAGAGGCTAAACACAAGGGAGAGGTTTTCAGTTGCGACCAAACAGGCCATCTTTCTCAAATTAAACTCATCCAGCGTGCTCACCCCATCAAAACAGCAGAAAATCATTGTCTATGTACCCCCCCCCCCGCGCAATGCATGAAGAATGAATGTGATATCCACGTGTTGTGTGAATATCAGACATCAGCAAACCGTTACCGGGTGTACAGGCGGCGGATGGTGCTAATTTCGGAAAAAAGGCAACAAACATCATCTCCTCTGTGGCGCTTCAGGAAGTTGATTTATAGACGGCGCTCACAGAGTTAATTGCAGTGCAGAACACCAATCAGTCTTTTATTTGGGGGGAGGGGGTTGAAAGACACAGAGGCTAAATCGATTCCCACCATAAACAAACAAACAAACATATTCATATCCCTCGCATTTATTTATTCGTCGATGTTTTAGACTGCACTACGCTGGCGAGATTGCCCCCTCCCTCCCTCTCTCCCTTCTTCCCCGAGATTCAATAAGTTGACAGAAAACATTGTCAGCGTGAGTCTATCGCTTTATATCAGCACTGCCAACAAATCTGTTTTCAGGAAAATGGAAATGTATGTGCTAAATGCACCCAAGTGATGTAGTGAGCGCCCCCTGCAACAACCCAAGCGCGCGCGCACACACACACTAGATTCTGAGAGTCGCTCAAGCAAATGATGGGCATTGTATTCGTGGGCATTCGTCTTGATTACAGCAGAGAAGGCGTTGATATTCATCTGTAGGAGACGGTCCTCACAAGTTTCTATGAAAGAAAGGAAGAAAAAAATTAAAAATAGCTTATTGTCACATCTCTGTTAGTTGTGTCTTAACTCACAGACCCGGACGCCCCCTCAGGCTGCCTGCAGCACAGAGCGAGCCACTGTGAAGTGTGCCTCCTGTTGGATGGAGATGGAGAAAGACGTGTGGATAGCACGCCGCTCCAGACAGGCATGTAGCAGGCATATGTTCAGGGACACCGAGAGGCAGGGAAATGTCAGCCTCCCAATAGAAACGCACAGGTGTTGTCTTTCCCACAAAAAAGAAACCATGCAGGCAAGTGTGGCGTAGTTCAGTGTGCTGCAAAGCTGGTGGAGCAGGCGTGTCAGCCGGTGTTATACATGGTGCCACGTATTACTTCTGAAAAGCAGGAAAGCTGTAATGTATAGGTGTCATCTACACAGAGAGGAAAAAAGAAGATGGCTGAATGTGGTACAGTTTCAGCACCTTGCAGGAGTGGTCAGACAGGTTTCTGAGCTGTTGTGTATCCTTGGTGTGTTGCTTCTGGTGTTGGGAGGGAGGCGTGAGCTGTTGTGCATCGTCAATGTGTAGCTTCTGGTGTTGGGAGGGAGGCGTTAGCTGTTGTGCATCCTTGATGTGTTGCTTCTGGTGTTGGGAGGGAGGCGTGAGCTGTTGTGCATCGTCAATGTGTAGCTTCTGGTGTTGGGAGGGAGGCGTGAGCTGTTGTGTATCCTTGGTGTGTTGCTTCTGGTGTTGGGAGGGAGGCGTGAGCTGTTGTGCATCGTCAATGTGTAGCTTCTGGTGTTGGGAGGGAGGCGTTAGCTGTTGTGCATCCTTGATGTGTTGCTTCTGGTGTTGGGAGGGAGGCGTGAGCTGTTGTGAATCGTCAATGTGTAGCTTCTGGTGTTTGGAGGGAGGCGTGAGCTGTTGTGCATCTTCAGTGTGTTGCTCCTGGTGTTGGGAGGGGAGGCGTGAGCTGTTGTGCATCCTCGGTGTGTTGCTTCTGGTGTTGGGAGGGGAGGCGTGTGCTGTTGTGCATCCTTGGTGTGTTGCTTCTGGTGTTGGGAGGGAGGCGTGAGCTGTTGTGCATCGTCAATGTGTAGCTTCTGGTGTTGGGAGGGAGGCGTTAGCTGTTGTGCATCGTCAATGTGTAGCTTCTGGTGTTGGGAGGGAGGCGTTAGCTGTTGTGCATCCTCGGTGTGTTGCTTCTGGTGTTGGGAGGGGAGGCGTGTGCTGTTGTGCATCCTTGGTGTGTTGCTTCTGGTGTTGGGAGGGAGGCGTGAGCTGTTGTGCATCGTCAATGTGTAGCTTCTGGTGTTGGGAGGGAGGCGTTAGCTGTTGTGCATCCTTGATGTGTTGCTTCTGGTGTTGGGAGGGAGGCGTGAGCTGTTGTGCATCGTCAATGTGTAGCTTCTGGTGTTGGGAGGGAGGCGTGAGCTGTTGTGTATCCTTGGTGTGTTGCTTCTGGTGTTGGGAGGGAGGCGTGAGCTGTTGTGCATCGTCAATGTGTAGCTTCTGGTGTTGGGAGGGAGGCGTTAGCTGTTGTGCATCCTTGATGTGTTGCTTCTGGTGTTGGGAGGGAGGCGTGAGCTGTTGTGAATCGTCAATGTGTAGCTTCTGGTGTTTGGAGGGAGGCGTGAGCTGTTGTGCATCTTCAGTGTGTTGCTCCTGGTGTTGGGAGGGGAGGCGTGAGCTGTTGTGCATCCTCGGTGTGTTGCTTCTGGTGTTGGGAGGGGAGGCGTGTGCTGTTGTGCATCCTTGGTGTGTTGCTTCTGGTGTTGGGAGGGAGGCGTGAGCTGTTGTGCATCGTCAATGTGTAGCTTCTGGTGTTGGGAGGGAGGCGTTAGCTGTTGTGCATCGTCAATGTGTAGCTTCTGGTGTTGGGAGGGAGGCGTTAGCTGTTGTGCATCCTCGGTGTGTTGCTTCTGGTGTTGGGAGGGGAGGCGTGTGCTGTTGTGCATCCTTGGTGTGTTGCTTCTGGTGTTGGGAGGGAGGCGTGAGCTGTTGTGCATCGTCAATGTGTAGCTTCTGGTGTTGGGAGGGAGGCGTGAGCTGTTGTGCATCCTTGGTGTGTTGCTTCTGGTGTTGGGAGGGGAGGCGTGAGCTGTTGTGCATCCTCGGTGTGTTGCTTCTGGTGTTGGGAGGGGAGGCGTGTGCTGTTGTGCATCCTCGGTGTGTTGCTTCTGGTGTTGGGAGGGGAGGCGTGAGCTGTTGTGCATCCTTGGTGTGTTGCTTCTGGTGTTGGGAGGGGAGGCGTGTGCTGATTGGCATTCACTTCACCGCTGCATCATAATTGAGCAGAATTCCTCTTTAAAGCTAGTGAGACCAATATGAACTGCCCCATGTGTGCACATGCATGTGTGTGTGTGTGTGTGTGTGTGTGTGTGTGTGTGTGTGTGTGTGTGTGTGTGTGTGTGCACGTGTGATGGAGAGAGAGTGTGAGAGGGCATGTCCATTAAATTTACATGCTGCTCATATAAGAAGATTTTTCATGTTTGAGAATTTGCTCGTTCTTTACCTGCTTGTTTAAGAACACTATGTAAATGCACGATGCTGTTTCCTGTTGTAATCCCTGCAGACCGGGGGTTTCAGTATCCTCAGGTGGATTTGGAATAAAGAAATGTAACCCAAAAAAAAAAAACGGGGGCATGTCAGTTTATCTCATATATATTTTTTTAATCCATCCATTCCATCCCTCCATTATCCAAACCGCTTATCCTGCTCTCAGGGTCACGGGGATGCTGGAGCCTATCCCAGCAGTCATTGGACAGCAGGTGGGGAGACACCCTGGACAGGCCACCCGGCCATCACAGGGCACAAAACTGGGAGATATATATTAAAAAAAAGCCTTATACCCACATCTGGGTTCCCATCCATAGACACAGCCAATTATGTCTGTAGGCATGCTCCACCAAGCCAGAGGTAACACAGGGATTCAAACCGGTGATCCCCATAATGGTAGGCAACGGAATAGACCGCTACGCTATCCGGACGCCCCTATTATATTTTTGATAAGGAAAGCTACCCTCTCAAATTAATCTCACCGACATAAAATGGTTGGTCAGCTAGGGGTTTAAGTAGCGTGCTTTCTCTTAAAAAGTACCTCAGTGTGTTTCACCCCCAGGTCGCAAATGGTTTTTGAATGAGCAGGTTCGAACGTTTTCTGCCCCAAATGTTGAAAATGTAAACCTCAACCAACCGGACGACCCAACAACACCAATCAAAATTATTTACGGCCCCCTTTACCGAACACCCCAACTTAAAGCTCCGATAGCGATATTCTACCGTAAAGAAAACCCACCACATCCCACAACGTGCCTGCTTCCCCGCGTCAGGCCGCGGACACCTTGTCCTCGCATATGGCCGCCGAGCCCGTGCTACCTGGGAGTGGCTGCCGCTCGCTGCTGACAGGCTTCCTGGAGCAGAAGAAAAAATCTTGAGCGCGCGGCGCTAAACGCGGACCCTCCCGTTGGCTGACGTCCAAACTCTGTCTCCCGTCTACTGGGAGAACAAGAGGAGAAATGGAACAACTGGTTTTAATGAAACAATTACAAGACGCTAATTATTATGTTAATGTTTTGCTACTATCATCAGCCACCGCTAACAGCCTCCTGCACCTAGAGGTTCAGTCTGCTGCTGCATGTGTGTGTGTGCACGTGTGTGCACGTGTGTGTGTGTGCGCAAGCAGCTGCGTGCGTTTGTCATTCCTTTCATTTTTTTTTTTGTGGTTTTGTGATATTTCTTCCTTTTTCTTTTTCTTTTTTTTCCCCAGTAAGGTAGGAAGACGGCAGAAAACGGCAGGCATCTGTAGGAATGTGCTGGAAAATAAAAAGGGCCACAAAACACCGTCTGTTGTCGTAGACTGTCAGGTACATTAATTCCCATAATGCAAAGTGCAAATAAATTAGCATCAGGGATGCCAGTGATTCAAAGCCATCAGTTCTAGGTGTGGGATGATTGTGTGTGTGTGTGGGGGGTGGGGTGGGGGGGGCTGTGACATGCATGGCACGGCAGGCTCGAGAGGCGGGCCTCGAGGCGAGAATACGCACATTAAATACGCACACTCAAAACGTGCATCTCACAGACACGTGAACACGGGCACACGCAAACATATAAAGGCAAGGCATGCGTCATGTGAACACAACCGCGTTACTTCCTCCTTTTCCACACATGCACACATACAACCCACACACTCACACCTACAACCATGTATACACACATCCACAAACACATCACGACCATCTCCAGTACTGATATATGCACAAGTTCAACATCTGAGGATGACTCACGCTCTCCTGAGAACGGGCCGAGGCCTCGTGAAGCAGGAGTGTGTGGTTTGAGTCTTTGGTAGCAGCTTGTACGCAGCGTTTAGCCGCGGCTAATGCTAAATAAGGGCCGTTACAGTGGCTGCTTCGGCGTTTCTCTGATTCCAAACCCAAACAGCTGAAACCAACCTCAACCACCCACATGTCAACATGGGCAATAGTGTTGGTGGGGCTGTGGTACGCTTTTTTTCTTTTTTCACCTGGCCCTCGGAAATAAGAAGAAAAACCAAACATGAATTATATTTGAAGCTGTGAATATTAAGTACTTTGGGTGAGAAAAACTAGAAAGACCGGGGCTTGAACCCAGGACCTTCTTGCTGTAGGTCAGGTGAATCGGCCGTACTAAATTATCCCTAGGTGTGTGTGTGTGTGTGTGTGTGTGTGTGTGTGTGTGTGTGTGTGTGTGTGTGTGTGTGTGTGTGTGTGTGTGTGTGTGTGTGTGTGTGTCTCGACCCTGTGATGGTCTGGCGGCCTGTCCAGGGTGTCTCCCGCCTGCTGCCGAGTGCCTGCTGGGATAGGCTCCAGCATCCCCGCAACCTGGGTTGGGCTAAGTGGCATGGATAATGGATGGATGGATGGATGGATGGATATTCTGTCAAGATAAATACCCAGTTGAGATATTAATGC
The DNA here is from genome assembly GCF_029633865.1 of Lampris incognitus. Classification (NCBI taxonomy): domain Eukaryota; kingdom Metazoa; phylum Chordata; class Actinopteri; order Lampriformes; family Lampridae; genus Lampris; species Lampris incognitus. Next base: position 8,996,792 of record NC_079231.1, read on the forward strand.
ACTGCATATATTAGTATGTCTTTTAGGGAACGACTGGCATCAAAATTAACATTTTAACAACTTAAATACTATTTTTAAACAATTTAAACTTCAGAGAGACATGGTCGAACTTGAATTGCAAAATTGAAAAAGTGAAAATATTACCTGAAAAACAAAACGGAAAACACATATTGCTAATCTAACAAACGTAACAAGGCCTGTAAAACTTGAAATGTAAAAAAAGAACTGAAAACAAATATTGAACCAGTCCCAAACAACGACCAGAACTTAAAAACTACTAGAACGACTGTGGGCGGTCATTTTAACGGCCATGGTTTTTAAACTCCATATTCTGTCAAGATAAATACCCAATTGCGATATTAATGCATTACATATGCCGCTCATGGTTGTTTTAGGTAGATCTTACAATTTTTTTTTTGTACAATTGATCTAAAACTCAATTTAATGCAAATATATGCAATTTTAGGAGCATTCAGGGAGCGGCAGGTTTGTATCTTTTTTTTTTCACCACAAAGTTATTAAACTTGGAAAATCTAAAACCGTCAAAATGACCGCCTTGGTCATTTTGGTGTTAAAGAGCAGTCTATACAGTGTGTTATGATGCCTTGTTGGTATTTCTAGTGTTAAAGAGCAGTCTATACGGTGTGTTATGATGCCCTGTCGGTCATTCAAGTGTTAAAGAGCAGTCTATATGGTGTGGTATGATGCCCTGTCGGTCGTTCAAGTGTTAAAGAGCAGTCTATACAGTGTGTTATGATGTCCTGTCGGTCGTTCTAGTGTTAAAGATCAGTCTATATGGTGTGGTATGATGCCCTGTCAGTCATTCTAGTGTTAAAGAGCAGTCTATACGGTGTGTTATGATGCCCTGTCAGTCATTCTAGTGTTAAAGAGCAGTCTATACAGTGTATTATGAGGCTCTGTCGGTCATTCTAGTGTTAAAGAGCAGTCTATACAGTGTGTTATGAGGCTCTTGTCGGTCATTCTAGTGTTAAAGATCAGTCTATATGGTGTGTTATGATGCCCTGTCGGTCGTTCTAGTGTTAAAGAGCAGTCTATACAGTGTATTATGAGGCTCTGTCGGTCATTCTAGTGTTAAAGAGCAGTCTATATGGTGTGGTATGATGCCCTGTCAGTCATTCTAGTGTTAAAGAGCAGTCTATATGGTGTGGTATGATGCCCTGTCAGTCATTCTAGTGTTAAAGAGCAGTCTATACGGTGTGTTATGATGCCCTGTCAGTCATTCTAGTGTTAAAGAGCAGTCTATACAGTGTATTATGAGGCTCTGTCGGTCATTCTAGTGTTAAAGAGCAGTCTATACAGTGTGTTATGAGGCTCTTGTCGGTCATTCTAGTGTTAAAGATCAGTCTATATGGTGTGTTATGATGCCCTGTCGGTCGTTCTAGTGTTAAAGAGCAGTGTATACGGTGTGTTATGATGCCCTGTCGGTCGTTCTAGTGTTAAAGAGCAGTCTATGTGTTGTGTTATGATGTCCTGTCGGTCGTTCTAGTGTTAAAGATCAGTCTATATGGTGTGTTATGATGCCCTGTCGGTCGTTCTAGTGTTAAATATCAGTCTATATGGTGTGGTATGATGCCCTGTCAGTCATTCTAGTGTTAAAGAGCAGTCCATACGGTGTGTTGTGATGCCCTGTCAGTCATTCTAGTGTTAAAGAGCAGTCTATACAGTGTATTATGAGGCTCTGTCGGTCATTCTAGTGTTAAAGAGCAGTCTATACAGTGTGTTATGAGGCTCTTGTCGGTCATTCTAGTGTTAAAGATCAGTCTATATGGTGTGTTATGATGCTCTATCGGTCATTCTAGTGTTAAAGAGCAGTCTATACAGTGTATTATGAGGCCCTGTCGGTCATTCTAGTGTTAAAGAGCAGTCTATACAGTGTATTATGAGGCTCTGTCGGTCATTCTAGTGTTAAAGATCAGTCTATACGGTGTGTTATGAGGCTCTTGTCGGTCATTCTAGTGTTAAAGAGCAGTGTATATAGTGTGTTACGATGCCCTGTCGGTCGTTCTAGTGTTAAAGAGCAGTCTATGTGTTGTGTTATGATGTCCTGTCGGTCGTTCTAGTGTTAAAGAGCAGTCTATGTGTTGTGTTATGATGTCCTGTCGGTCGTTCTAGTGTTAAAGAGCGGTCTATACGGTGTGTTATGATGCCCTGTTGAGTGCTGATCTTGATATTTAGAATTTTGAGTTAGCTCTCTATAGTCACATGCCTTTGGTTGTGTTTTTTTGTCTTATGTGCGCCGTGGTGAGTTGTTTTATTGCAGGATTCTTGTCTGTGTCAGTGCCATTACCATGGCCAGCTTTCTCACAGAATAACAGATTATAAATCTCAGGAGGACTACCTGAATGAGTCGAGGTTAAAAGAAAAACGACAGTGCCAACAGTCTCCCACATCGCCTTTAAAGCCAGTCGACCATAACTCATTGATGGCGGTGTATTCGTGAACAGTCGGCACAGGGTCTTGGCGCAGACCCTTTGATTGAAACCTGTTAAGCAACAACTGCTAATTTCATTACATGGTGTTAACACACACTGAGCGGACCCCAAAAGGCCTACTTTGAACTCTCGGGGACCAAACAATGACAGGGGCCACTCATGGGGTCTGACGAGAGTGTGACGGGTCACTGGGGGTGGAAAAAAAAAAGAAAAATAGACCAAGGAGGTTTTTCATAATTCTGAAGTCTGTCAAATATTTTGATATGTCCCACACACCATGGGGCTGCTCCTCCTGAGCCCTTTTGGCTTTCAGCGGGGGGAACAATTGACTTTCTTGGTGATCAAATCGTTGCCCGCCCCCCAACTTGCAGTAGGCTGAAAACCTTTCATGAGGAGCCATGGCTCCCGGCTGCAGCTGTTCAGCTGCACTTCTTCCCATGGACGCCATGGATAGAAACTCTTTGAGGAAGTCACTTCAGTTGTGTGGCCTCACAGGTTTCTCTTTTACTCCCAAAACTTGGCACGCCACACATTTTTTTTTTTGTCTTTGGGTTTTTGTTTTTGTTTTTTGTCTTTGGTTGTTTTTTTAGCGTTGGTGTGGGGAATTTTCCCATTTCACCATTGATGACCAAGGACAATACTTGATGTGATGACACTGGTGTGGAGAAACTTTGACAAAGTTTCAATATTTTCCTTATGTGTAGATTTTATTGTTTGCATCGGCATCCCCCCCCCATATTTTGTTTGATTTATTTATTTATTTTGTGAACCTCTTGCAGTTCTCGGGGTACTTCTTTTTTCTTTTTTCTTTTTTTTTTTTATTGCTGAAAATGCACCCAGTCAAAGTGAAGAGCAGCAAAGAAGAAACCGTGGCGTGGTCACAGCTATGAAAGTTCACCGCGGATACGGGAGGCGTATGAATATTCATGAAAAATTACCCTGTGCCTGATAGCCAGCCTCTTTCTGGTTCGGTATTAGGCCTGTAGAAGAGATGAAAGGCGCGTGAACCATCCCCACTTCCTCGCTCCTATACCGGGACACAATGGCCAACCAGCCGCTCAATTAGTCTGCCATTTTAGACTGACTGCTTGACAGGTCTAGCTAATTGTTAATCCCGCCATAAGTGTTGCTCAGAGTAATTAATCATGTGACGAAAGGAACCTCGGTAAAACAACCCCAGTGGCCGCCGCTGTGAAATGTGTGTCAGACCATCAGAACAGGAAAACCGAGTCAGTCGGGGGAAGGAGACGGTAAAGGTTGTCCAATTTACCGTCGAGGTTGATCAACAGACATTTAATCTTCATTTGCGGCACCTTTAGCAGTTGCAGCGAGGGCATCACAAACGGCATTGCCAGTGCTTTTCTGTTTTGTTTTTTTTTAATTATTATTTTCTGACACGTAAACAAGACATGGGTGAGATCTGCTGGCTAACGTTAGCTCTGTGCCGTGCGAGCGCCAGGAAACGGGTCGCGGGGTCAAGTACCATTCATCACGGGATGAAGTGTCATTTTCTCCACTTCATACGCCGGCTAGCTGCTTGAGAGGAGGAGAAAGAAAAGGCAGTATTCTTTGTGGGAGAAAGAAAGGCGGAGGCGAGCACAATCCCAGCGCTGTGAGAGGAGATGGGACGGGTGGTCGGTGGTTGGGGTTGAACACAAGGTGCCACTGTGTCAGAACTGCAGAGCGTTCGGAGACGCGAGCGATGATGACATCTGTTTCTCTGAAAACTCCCCGAAACTCCCCGGTCATGAGACAAGCGACATTCTTGGGAATATTAAACTGACACAAAGGCCCACCGTGTTCAGCCACTCTGAGTCATTTAGCCGTGACCCAGAAGTGATTTCTTATTTTTGTTGTTGGTTTTTTTTTTTTCTTTGTCTGTGTCCAAGCTATGATTAATATCTGCTTGGTGGCTGCCAAGAGCATCTCTTCTTCAGATGAGGAATTCTCGCCACAGACTTTGGGATCTCATAAAGTCCAAATACACGGACAAAGTCAATAAAAAGATAGTGTGACAGTACACTGATGCTTATATTTCCATAATTAACCCCAAAAACCTATTTCTCGCTAACAGTAAAAACCATGTTAACAGTTCTGTCTCGGCACAAAGCGGTGTGACTGGTACGTCCCGGGCCCACAAAAAAACATCAATATGAGCAACGATGACCAGAAACAAAAAAACAAACAAAACATCTCCGGGGAAGTAGGAACAGCCATCCTGCCAGCTGAATACCCCCAACACACACCACACACACACACACACACACACACAACCCTCCCTCCTCACCGTGAGGGAGCTCAGCACAATACCGCACACAAAACCTCCCTAAAATAAAGACAAACAGTGGGAGCCCTTCCTTAATTTGACTTGCTCCACAGGTGGTCAGCAGCTGCTTGAGAACAGGTTACCGGGGGCCGACGTACCGATGGAGGAGGAGGAGGGATTCTGTCCCTTTTTTAAACCGGAACAAAAGAACAAAACACAGCACAGGTCCCTAAACCAGGAAGTTGTGTGGTTTTGTTTTTTTTTTTTTTTTTTTTTTTTGAAATGCCTGGAGGTAACATGCAGCTCCACTGTGGTTCACAGGGAAGTCTTTTGTCTGGATGTTCATGCACTCACATAGGGGCTATCAACTCCCCCCCCCCCGCCCCATCTCCTTTTAGTTCACATGATTCAATAAGGGCCTGTTTGTCGGATTCTGTGTTGTTCTTTTCTGTCTGTTCATGTCGGGCACCGCAGGGCAGGATTTAAAGTTCTTCTTTTTTTCTTCTTCTTTTTTTGTCATCTTTTTATTAGGTCTCTGGTCTTGTGAGAATAGAGGTGTGTGAACAGACAAAACTTGGCTGTTTATAGCATGTCAGAGACTGGTGGCGGCCACCTAGCTTGACTGTGATAGACGTGAAATTTTTTTGCGTTAGTGGAAGGTGCTGGGATGAGTTAAGAGAAATGGAGAAAAGTAAGGCCGCACTTCTAACCTACTTTTTATTTCCCCATATTAAGCGTTTCAAGTCCATCCAGTTTTCATCGGGTCAAAAGATCCGTATAGAATCATAATGTTGTTGCTGTCTCGTAAACATCGTGAGTAGGAGATCAGGTGTGGTGTGTAGGTTTGACTTTTCACCAAACCTAATATTAAGATTTGTTACCTACTCCTGTCTTGGTTGACCCCCCCCCCCCCAGTGAAAAAGTCTACTTCCAGATGATGGGTTATTGCTGTGGTAGCAGCTAGTAACAATCCAAACAAACAAAAATGCATTTCCCATGTCGCCTTTCCATAGGAACTTCACCGGTTGATCATCCAGAGACGGGGACAGGAAGCTGATCTCGGGACCAGAAACACAAGATGGATCAGAGGATGCTTTGGAGGAAGAGGGGCCTTTCAGATTAACTCCAGTGTATGCTTTGAATACCGGTCGCCACTCTTGAAGTCTTTTTCAGTGATAAACAGACACCTAACTGCCCAGCATGTGTGAGTAACATCGCTAATGTAACTGTATTTTTTATTTTTCCCAGTTAACTCCAACTATATCGCACGGTTAAGGAACACATACCGTTTGAATCTGTTTGTAAGGGTGATCTCCTGCGATGTCATTACCCCATGTAAATGTCCGAGCTCGTTCACAAAGTTCACGTTAAAACATTTTTTGTTCGATTGTCTGCACTCGTCGCAGTACACATTAGGTCGGGTTGTGCAGCATCGGGGCAGACCGGAGGGACGTTTGACTTGGTCTGATGACCAGGTGTCAGTTTGCATGGCTTTCTTTAAAATTAAGGCAAGGGTTTTCATGAAAGTCTTGTTTCGGTCTTTTTGTTTCGGTCTTTTAAGTTCATTTGGTATGGCTTCAACAAAAAGAAGAAGAATATCTTGGTGTGTAGTCTTGGATCTGATTAGTGGTAGACTCAGTGATGCTGAGGAGGTCGCTTTGTCATCTGCCTGGAAACTACCAGTACCACCATGATGCGTTAATAGAACTCACTGAGGACATGATTTGTTCTTTGTCATTTTTGGTGAAATTGATTTGGAACAACACAGTTTTATTTATGCGACTTTATGGAACCCAAATTAGAAGCTTTGCAGAAGATTTATCACCAAATGTGACATCAAAAAGGCCCAACCCCCCCCCCCGGTTTTCTTGGTCATTACCAAAACACATTGGAGATGTTGTTTCTCTTTGTCATGCTTGAGTTCATGTGACCAGTGACTTTCAAAAAAAGGGCAGAATGCCTTCTCTCAATTGAATCAAAATCATCAACCCAAATCAAAACACCTTCAAAATAAAAAGAAGAGCAGGAGTAATGTTCTGTATTTTAGATAGAGGTGGAGGCCGATTTATTAATATTCAGTTTGGTCGCTAAGTACACTGAAATATACAGGAACTCAACGTAAGCGTTGCCGTTTCACCCCCACCGCTGTGAGCCCAACACCACACCAGCTAATTCACGGTGTAGACGGTATTTATTTCCAACCGTCGTTCAAATACACTTCACAAAACAGTGAGCGCGAGTTAATCTCTGCCCAGGTTCGTCCGGGGTGTCATCTGATGAACCATGGCAGCACTATGCCTCGGGATCACCTTAAACCCCGGTCAGCCCATCAGTCTCCCTCTCCTCATCACTCCAAATGAGACTTTAATCTCCCTCATCATCGCCTCCCCGCGTCCCCAACATCCACGGCGAGTGTTTGTTTGTCATGAGCAGGACTCGTCAAGGAGGATGAAGACAGGTAACCTGGTGGCACAGGGTGGCGGGGGGGGGGGGGTGTTTACAGCAGCAGATTTATCCACACTGATGTTTTGATGTCACCGGCGGCTCCTCGGGGCGATCCGTCGTCGTAACGAACCAAACCCCAATCAAATCTTTTGAAGTAGTCGTCGACGCATAAGCGCCGTCTACCTTAATGCTAAATAATTAGCAAGCGTCAGTGCGCCCAGCTCACTGGGATTGTTACCTCAGGGCTAAACTAGCTTTTCCTGCTTTGATCATTACGTTAATTAAATCTGGCTCCCTTGACAGGTTGAGGGCTAAAAAACAGGTAGGTGTCATGTGCACCTCACTGAAGACAGAAGCACCTGGTGTGTGTGAGCGTCTGAGCTGTCAGCCAGCGGTGCCTTGAGTATCAGGGTGGGGTGGGGGCAGACAGCGGTGTTGCTAATTCGAACCGATGTCCCAAAAGAGGGGGGGGGGGGCAAAACAACTCAATCGTAACACACCCTGGTTTCCTGGACCACAGGCGGGGTGAGGCTTCGCTGAAGCTTTGGCCAGAGGATGAAAAAAAGTCATGTTGTCAGACCTCGGTGTCAGCTCACGTCATAACCAGGCACCCCGGGGATAAATTAGATGCGTGTTTCAGGAGATGTGTCAAAAGTGTTCTCGGTCCACATCACAGCAGAGAAATAGTGCGAAGGGGGATTCAAACCAAAGTCAAATACCAAGGGTAGTCGAAGAAAAGCCTCACCTATGTTCTCTTAAAGTCAAAACGGCTCCCACGAGGTTTTACTGATAGTCTGTTGAAGATGGCAGGGTTTTTCATCTCGGCCTAATCTTTGCGTGATAAACGCTGTACTTAATGTAGATACATTCACCTGTTATCTACCACTTTACCATTCAGGAGGGAAGTGGATTTGTCATCCGGTCTCCGACGAAGGCCCGAGGGCCAAGAAAAACTGTGTCCAGCATGTAAACAATTCAAAACGAAATGAAATTAATACGATATTATCTTGAATTTCTCTGTTGAGCCCATCCCGTTCCCTTCAAACAGACATTCTGCAAATAACTAGAGCTGCATCAAACAGCCCGAGGCTCGCTGGCCTTTTCACAACATCTTCATACGGCGAGCTGCAGAATGTTCACTAGCAATTAGCATCTTCACTATGTTTGTCAGCCCGTCTACCTGTTTAATCAAACCGCTTTCTGGGCATGTATTCAACCTTCAAAGGGTTGGTTTGAAAAAAGGACGTGGACACAAAAGTAAGTCCTTTTTAAAGGGTTTTTTTTTTTTTTAAATCTAGATCATTAACGTTTTGGAATCAGAAGTTGACATAAGGCCCGGTTTTGTTGCTGCGTTCCTCCTGGACCAATTTCTGTGCGGCGGAAGTTGAAGATGTTTGGAAAAATTGCTGCGATTATAGTGTTCATGTGCCATTTGATACCGGTTCCAAGAACAAGGGATGCAGTGGCCAAACCAGACCACACCAATAAGTGCTGGCGGAACTAGACAGCCTTTCATAGACCACATGGTCGCTTTACCGATAGGACAGATTGTATTATCATGGAAATCAACTTTGTAAATCATAGTGGGAGCGGCCTCAACCTGCTCAATTTATAATGGAGACATCTCAATAGCAATTAAAGACCAACAGTGAATAAAAGGCAAAATGAACTGGATTTTGAATCCTTAAGAAGACTGGCTGATGGTAGTTATTCTTTCAAAACATAGCACATTTTATCGGTTCCTGCATCTCAGTTTTGACTTTTTCTTTGCCTAATTGCTTGCTGATTTAATAGGTACTCCTGGTGCCCGTGACTGGTATAGGGAGGTAGCTTGATAAGTCACGGCCGAATAAAACACTTATATCATTATGCGCAAACTTTTAAAGCACCGTCGCTGCCAGTACACATTAGCTTAGGGTTTGGCATCGTGGATCAAAGATGGAATCCATCATGGAAAAAAACTTAGCACATCGCGGGCTGACTTCAAAGCAAAAAACGATGGAAGTTCTTCATCATTCTCCAACAGGAACATCAAATGACGCCACAATACATTCACAGACTTTATGAAGACACTTTAAAGTTGGAGAGGATGGGGAAAGGAGCCCCCACCACACACACACACACACACACACACAAGCCTGGTCCATCTCAAAGCTTTGAAACACAACCAGTTCTCAGCCAGCCTTTGAGATGGACCCCTCCTACCGCAGACCATAGACACGTCTCGGGGAAAATGGGGGGGGGGGGAGCTCTCATCGCATCATCAACGGACTCCTCTCCAGCACCCGTGGGCCGCGTTTCTAAAAAAAAATCACAAGAAATTAATTTCCTCTCTGGACGAAGAAAGGCATTCTTCATGACAGGGCCCCCTTTTCCTGTCATCTGCAGACCACAAGTCCACTCGTCTATTTATAGAGACCCTCCCTCCTTATTACAACCAGATTGCTTGAATTCAGCTCTCGTCAGGTGATTCGATTAACAAATTACACAATGCAGGGAAGTCAGTGATGAGGATGTAGAGAGGAAGGGAGTTTTTTTTTTCTGTTGTTTTTACTGTAGCACTAACCCATTAAATATTCAGTTTGATTCATTTTTACTTGGTAGATTTCTGACCCAGTTCTGAGTAATTAGGTTTACACTGTTCAGCCACTTTAGTAAACAAGGATATCTTCCTGGTGAAATATCTTTGTGATGGCACTCGATATCTCAGCACCAATTCTCTCAGAGGGGATTATCTTCAATCTGAATAAGATACCTATCTGTTATGTTGATTTTCTCCTCTTTAATAACGGCACTACGTCCCTCTGGAAACAAACTAAAAGAGCTTAGGGTACCGTGAATTTCATCACACACTTGGAATTTTTTACCATTGCTACCGATAGACACTCATGGCTTTACATCTTCCTAGATCACATCTGTCTAGCCGTGTGTATATTTTTGTATTTTTGCATGCATCCCTGTCTGATGGAATAAAACCACAGTGCATGTGGGTAGTTTGTGTTTTGGTGCCATGTCTGTACCCATTTGTGGTTGTAGTGCAGCTTGCAGTGCTTGTAGATGCTACAGACTATCATTGAAAATGCTAAATATTTCAATAATATGCATCATATTAATGCTGCAGTCTAGCAGTTACTGTTTTTCCTACTTCAATTGCGTGCAACTGCTCATTGAATGCACCAAATGCCCAAAACATGCGTGTTTGTATGTTTGCATGTATGCATGTATGTATGGACGTATATTGTAGGAGCAGTTTCGCTGAATCACTTGGTCTGTATCACCACCCCCTATTCACATACCTCTGAGCTCACATCAGCATCCCAAACAGATGGGGAGTTTTTCGTGCCCGGTCGCCTTGGCACGTTTGACACTGAGCATGTGCAAACTCTCCCGGACACGCAGCCCATAGGAGGAGTCGGTTATATCTCAGAGCATCGGGCGGTTATTCTGCATCGACTGCAGAAGGCAGAACTAACAAGTTAAATCCAAACATTGGCTTTGCACGGTGGGGTGGGGTGGGGTTGGAGGATCAAACAGAGACGGTTGGTCAAATTTCGGAGTATGGAGAATCAAGATGCCATTTATCTATTTATTTATTTATTCTAAGAGAGGCTTATGTTCAAATGTCAGAGTGGCAGTTGTCACTTCCTGGTGCCTCAGCCCGTATATTTCCTGGGGCCAGGATCGCCATTTCTTATTTGTTGCATTAGGCGTACAAATGAAATTTCTATGAGCAAGGGAGGTATCTTTGCATATGAAACAAGGCTCTGGGTAATTTTCCAAACAGGGTCACGGTAAGATGGGAAATGAAAGATGGAGGGAAACCCCCACCTTCAGTTGGGCAAACGCATTTAGGAAATTACCATTTTTTTGTAAATCCAACTGTTTACCAAGTCAAACTGTTTCTTGCTTGATGTGAGAGTGTATCAACTCTCACAGTGCAGTTTGAGGGCCGGAGGTCGGGTGAGAGATACGGATTGTGGTAACGGCAAATAAACTTCAGACTTGGTTGAGCATGCTTGCACAAAAAGGGGCCAAAGTGGGCTTTGACCTCTCTGGTTTTGATAAAGCATGTTAACTTGTGGACATATATTTTGTTGTTCCTTTGTTGTGACTGAGGAACGTGGGCTTCCAATCAGGGATCGGGAACATTTGTCATTTCATTCCATGCACATGCGCACAGGAAGTGAAACGAAATATCGTTTACCCCAGCCTGCTGCAGTGCAACACAAAGGCAAAAACACATAGCAAAGCTACAAGAACACATTTATCCAAACTACAAAAAAACTACAAAAAGACATATATCCAGCACATCCAAAACATTAAAATAAAAATTTCACTGTCCAAGAATGCAAACGCCAGGATGACAGTCGGAACTGCCGGTCTGCACGGGCAAGCAGTTAGCTTAGCCTGCCCCGCTTGCGCATCCTGTCAGACTGCCCCCGGTGTTTCCTCCTGCAGGCAGGGCTATGGTCCCTGGGCCCACAGGACGCAGCAGACCAGGCTCTCCCAGCCGATCCGACGCCAGCTCTCCCCGCCGGATACCTTCAACACACCTCCCCGCACTCCACACGACGACACCCAAGAATACAGTCACCGCTAGGCAAGGCCGCCGCCAGACTGCCCTCAGTATTATCAGGACTGTCGATCTGCATGAGCTAACAGTTAGCTTAGCCTGCCCCGACTGCGTCCCGTTAGACCGCCCTTGGTGCTTTCCCTTCGGGTGCAGCTCCAGGCAAGGCCGTGGTCCTTGGGCCCACAGGACGCTGCAGACCAAGCTCTCCCAGCCAATCCAGTGCCAGCTGTCCCAGCCATCAAATGTCAACAAAAACTTAAATGTGGACAAAGAGACTGCATGGACATTACATGGAAAATGGACATGGACAATGTGTTGTGGACAAAAAAAAAAGAAGCGAATTGCAGAATTTTAAATGGCGAGATTTTACCCACCATGAAGGGAGTGTCCCCACTGTTGTATCATATTGTATTGGAAAAACTTGAATAACGATAAATATACATTAGCATCAATGAAACATTTTTGTGTGCTAAAAACATATACAGTACATTATTGAAATGTGTTGCTAGAATTTTACCTGCCATGAAAAGGCATCGGCTCTCCATCGATGAACCGCACTGATTCCCGTGTCATGCCAAATTGTGTTTTACAGCATCTGTTTATTATAGATGGCCGACATGATGGATATGGTCATAATATTAATGTAAGACTGACACAGCGGATGCATGAATCATGGCCGACTTTATTTCGAAGCGAGCGTTTCATTGGCCCCACCACTAAAAAGTGATATATAAATGTCAGGCGGTGGTAGCAGTAAAGCATGATGAAACGGGTTTGATGGTGTGTTTTCATTGTTATCAACCCCCAAGTCAATTACTAATGTGTCTTCTTCATGTCACGGCCACTACGGACGTCACATTCGCCTCATTTGACGTCTGCAGGATGAAGGAGACTTCACCTTTTTTATTGTCCTAAATGCAGAGGTTTAACAATGAAAGCTCGAGAGACGTTGAGTCGATGAAGGATTTTTATTTGACCGGGGAATGTGACAGAGCCTGTTCTAATATGCAACAACAACTCCAAGGGCTCGTTGCAGGACATAAATGATGCAATGCCTTATTGTTAACATGTTTTGCTGAGCAAAGCGTGTTCAGCATGTCACATTATCACCAGTTCAATGCTAAAGTGCAGATGTCTGATCCTTGGGTGGGTGATTCTCAACCTTTGTTGCCCTGTGATGCGTAGAAATGCATCGATTCCTGCTGGTGACTACCCGAAACAGGCTCGCACGAGTTGCTTGGTGAACTGTGACACCGGCTAATGACTGTTTCCTTTTTCATGCGACTGAAAACTCAGAGAGGATGATCCATGTTATTTTATGAGAAAGAAAACATTACTTACACAGATCAGAGGCAGGATCATTTGTTTTTCACATACCGTGAAAAGTCAAAATTTCCTTGTGGTGGGGCGTCTGGGTGGCATGGCGGTCTATTCCGTTGCCTACCAACACAGGGATCGCTGATTCGAATCCCCGTGTTACCTCCGGCTTGGTCGGGCGTCCCTACGGACACAATTGGCTGTGTCTGCGGGTGGGAAGCCGGATGTGGGTTTGTGTCCTGGTCGCTGCACTAGCGCCTCCTCTGGTCAGTTAGGGTGCCTGTTCAGGGGCAGAGGGGGTGGAGCAGAGACCGGGACGGCTTGGAAGAGTGGGGTAATTGGGGGGGTGGGGGTCCACAAAAAAAAAAAGAAAAACAAAACTCGGAGGATTATCCACATTATTTCATGAGAAAGAAAACAGACAGATCAGAGACGTGATTGTTGACATGATCGTACCATGAAAAGTCAAAATCTCCTTGTGGACCCCTTCCATGTACGGCGACCCCCAGATTGAGCACCTTTTGGATAGGTGATACAGGGTAATATGATGGGATACGCAGATAAGTACATGTGGGTCTGTGAGAGCTCACTAATGCATAACCAGGCTCGGCGTTTCACCTCTGAGAGAATAAAGAGTCCAGATACAGATCAAAATGTAAGTGCATGTCGGCCCAGGGATCCTCTCGGGTCCTCGGTCCAGATATATTCCCCTCAGGTTCTTCAGGATCAATATTTAAAAACTCACTTGAGCTTTGCTCCTTGTTGATTTGTGTCGATTCCCACGAAGACAACCTGAGCGGTAAACAGACCGAAACGGTGACCCGCTGTCGTTTCATTACAAGAGTTTGGACGACTGTTTACAAAGTCCAGTTTTTTTATTATCTGCTGGAATTATAATTCACCAGGCAATGGAACGGATCGCCAAATAGCGACATAACGGGGTTATTTTCAGTGGAGGCGGGTTATTTTGTTTGAGAAATCACACACGGGAGGTTAAATGGATAAATAACGTCAGTGGACAGACACGACGTCGGTCTGAAACCCTCGTCTCTGCTATCAACCATGATCTTAACTAAACGTGACAAACGCTGAACAACCCAAAGTTCCTCCGTCACGTCCGAGATTTCTGCTGTTTCCACGTGCTGGTCTGGGAGGCCAGCTTTATTTAGCCGAGCCGTTACAAACCGGATCCTCACTTGAAGAGCTTGAACTCCAAAACCCACGTTTTCTCCTTTTGTCCTAAAGATCAATAGAATTATTTAAAAAAAAAAAAAATTGAAAATGAAAAAAAATAACTATTGTGGCCTGATTGTTGTAGATCTGAAAAAGCGCAGCCGGTTTATTATTTTCACTGTTGTGTTTAAATGAGCGGGACTTAATGCAGCTTTTCACTCAGGCGTTTTCCTGTTGGTTGTGTTTTTATAGCGCTTTGTCTAACACACGTTTATGATTTTTATGTGCTTGATAAATGCTTTCACCTTGACCCTGCAGCTTCCGTATAAACCAGCATCTATTTTTTTTCTTGGATGCTGTTGTGGTTCGTCGGACCACAGGCAACGTCTCCTGCATGGCGGAGACTTGAGAATAGATGGCGGCAAAATTTGTCGCGCAGCCTCGTTTTGACGGTTTAGTTTATTTCTATTTACAAATGATAAAACACTTGAAATGAAGAGGAGGAGAGAAAGACAAACCGTCCTGCTGAGACGGAGCGCCTTGGAAAAACATCTGAACTCGAGAAATTGAAAATAAAAAAAATCGGGCACGGCATCAGGATCCGGACGACGTCAGAAACACAAAGTGGAGGAAAACGGTTCACAAACATCCAGATCAAGATGAGAACGACCCAGTTTGAAACAGTCCTCCTTTGACCCGCATGTAAACCATCGTGTTCATCATCTGCACCGTGCACGAGAGCGTCATGTTTGATGTGCAGAAATGGAGAAATAAAAATAAAAATCAGTTACGTGATTGGCTGGGATGCGATGATGCAACACCATCCCGCCAGTTAATGTCACAAATAGCATGATCGTGTAACTGAAGTGGTCAGGTACCCTTTTCAAAATGCATGTGTATGTCCATGTATGGTGTGTTTCGACAAAGCATTTAAGGCCGAATAAATACACACACACACACACACACACACACACCAATATTCATATCTCTGAAAGTCAAAGCCTCCGCATTATTTGACCGGATAAAGGCAATATTCATCTAATATTTTTCCCTGACATCAACTGATGTAAATTATGATGGGTGTTGGTGTGTAGCCTGTAATTATATATCACATCTCCTCCTCCCGTCTCCTCCTCTCCTCTTATTAGCGTTCCTGTTCCTCCGTCTCCGTGTCTGTGGTTAGTCTGCGTGTTCACACTGGCTGCTCTGCTGCGGCTTCAGGAAGCCACTCGGCTCTTATTAAAAGACTGTTGCTGCACCCTACAGTTTAAAAATGTCTTTCTCTTCTAATCTCCCTCTCTCTCTCTCTCTCTCTGAGCACCCGTCCTCCCTCCCTCCCTCTCTCTCTCTGAGCACCCGTCCTCTCTCTCTCTCTCTCTCTCTCTCTCTCTCTCTCTCTCTCTCTCTCTCTCTCTCTCTCTCTCTCTCTCTCGCTCTCTCTCTCGCTCTCTCTCTTCTCTCTCTGAGCACCCATCCTGTCTCTCTCTCCCTCCCTCCCTCCCTCTCTCTCTCTCTCTCTCTCTCTCTCTCTCTCTCTCTCTCTCTCTCTCTCTCTCTCTCTCTCGCTCTCTCTCTCGCTCTCTCTCTTCTCTCTCTGAGCACCCATCCTGTCTCTCTCTCCCTCCCTCCCTCGCTCCATCTCTGAGCACCCATCCTCTCTCTCTCCCTCCCTCCCTCGCTCTCCCTCTGAGCACCCATCCTCTCTCTCACTCCCTCCCTCTCCCTCTCTGAGCACCCATCCTCTCTCTCACTCCCCCCCATCTCTTTATTGTCCTCTTGATCTCCCTCCCTCTCTTCCTGTCTCTTTCCTTATGGTCTGTCTTTCTTAACATCTGTCCCTCTTCCTCTCTCTCTCTCGCTCGCTCGCTCTCTCTGAGCGCCCATCCTCCCTCGCTTTCTCTGAACACCCATCCTCTCTCTCTCTTCTCTCTCTCTGGCTCTCTCTGAGCACCCGTCCTTTCTCTATCTCGCTCTCTCACTCTGTCTCTCTCTCTGTCTTTATTGTCCTCTTGATTTCCCTCCCTCTCTTCCTGTTTCTTTCCTGATGGTCTGTCTTTCTTGGCATCAGTCCCCCCCAATGTCTTCCTCTCTCTTGCTGTGTCCCCTCTACTTTTCGTTCTAATTTTTCCTGTCTGTCTCTTCCCATTTGCCTTGCTCTCCCTTGCCTCTTACGCTGTATTTCTTTCATCACCCTCTTTCTCTCTCTTCCCCAATTTGTCTGTCTTCCTTTTCATCTGTCCCTCTTTCTCCTTGATGTCTTCTTTCTCTCTGGCTCTGTCCCCGCTGTATTTTTCTTTCTCATTTTTCCTGTCTATCTCTCTTCCCACCCGTCTTTCTTCCCTCTAATCTCTTCCTCTGTATCTCACTCACCATCCCCCCCCTCTCTCTCTCTCTCTTTTTCTCTCTCTCTCTCTCTCTCTCTCTCTCTCTCGCTCTCGCTGCCTCCATCTGTCTCATCGCTCTCTCTGTCCTTGTCTCGATTGTCTTTATTCTCCTCTTGCTCTCTCATTTCCTTGTGGGTCTTGCTCTTCATCCCTCTTTTCTTTACCTCCTTTCTCCCTCTCTGTTAATGTTGCTCTTCTTCTGTCTTCCTTGCTGTATTACTTTGTGGGTTTGATCATTATTGTCACCTTCACCCTGATTGCTCACCTCTCTCTCTCTCTCTCTCTCTCTCTCTCTCTCTCTCTCTCTCTCTCTCTCTCTCTCTCTCTCTCTCTCCCCCCCCCAGCAGTGGCAGTTTGAAGGTATCCAAAGGGCTTTGGATTGTAAATCCCACTTGAAGAGTGGATATTTCCCCTTGCGCCTACACTTCCTGACAGCCGAGTTTGTACTGGACAGGATTTCAAAACCCTTAATTGTGCTCTTAGACCATCAAATGTAAATAACACAAGGGGAGGGAAATGGCATTAATTACCCACAAACCTCGGCTCCTGAATGTTGGAGAGGAAACATTTTTTTTGTGTGCCATAATCTTAATAACTTTTGGAGCTAATGATCTGTGCAGAATAATTTATCTATTCAGTATTTCCTAAATTTTCCCCCCTTCCATCCCTGCATCACAGCTAAGCCTGCATCGCAGGCCTCTTTTTAAAGTCGTGTGTGTCATTTGGTACAAGGCACTCCCCTTAAATAAGGTCTAATAAGACCATATGGGCTACAGAGCCTCACACAGTGGTTGAAGACTGGAGGATGACTTGAGAGATCAACTGGAGACAGATGGATGGATGGATCCCTTCAGTCTGTAAAATGCATAGCTTGACAGCAGAAGATGGGTGTCAGTCATTGTCTTCGACATCGTAAAAGCTGTAAATTTAACATTTCCTTGTGAATTGCACATTTTTCCTTGCAACCATTAAGGGTTCCCATTTATTTTAAATCGAACCCACATTTCTATAATACTGTAAAGCGTTAACATTCATCACACGCATAAGTCATACAAAGACCATCTAATACTGTCAAATATTAGTCGGTATATATGGAGCAGTGCTTCAACTAAGGATAAGTGCCTTCTCTGTTATATGATGTGATTAAAAGATAGATGTATGATTTTGTATCTAATAAATCCGCTTGCCAAATACACACAATTGTCATTATTACAATAATTACAATAGCATGTTGTCATATTCAGTTCAGCATATACATACGTATCAGCAAACACTGTTAACACATGGGCTTTCATAGCTGACCTGTGCTGGTTGAATACTTACCTTAAAAGTGGTTTATGTGTTGTAAATATAATTTGTAAAAGCATAAACATTTACTGAGCTGGTCTTTTGTTATAAAATAAAACTTAATGTTCAATTCAGTATACACTCTTCAATATAGAGGTGTAAGAAAATATTGATACGCTTGAGTATCGTGGTATTATTTTTGTGATACTGTATTGATTGTCAAAAACACTATCAATTTTTAATGGTTTACATGCAAAGACTCGTGTGTAAACCCCCGGCCGTTAGATAGCAGTGTTGTTATCGATCTTCAACCATGCGACTCTTCCACTCCGACGTAATGACGTAAACCGTAAATAAACTAACAGACATGAACTGTAAATAAACTAGATAGATAGGTAAATAAGACATAAACGTCAATGATGTAAACTGAGACAGGAAGTAGCGTGAAGGCAAAGAACACAGACCAGTGAAATCGCAAGTATCGCTTTGCTTACAGCATCGCAATATATTGAATATCAACCCTGTATCGTGCTGTGTATGGTATCTCCCGATTCCTCCAGTACACAGCCCTACTTACATGACTGCGTATACATTTTATATATGTCGCCACATCATGTGGTCGTACCATATTTTACTTACACTTACTTATAAATGATTCTCAAGTTAAAACAAAATAGCTGAACAGCGTTCGTGTAAATAATTCTGTTTTATTCTTTTGAAGGGAACGAGGGAACTTAAGGCCTTGGTTAGCAAAACGTGAACACTGTTCAGATTATTTCAGAGGGAGTCTTCACCAGAGAGAAACAGACCCATTGTCTCCGCAGCAAACGACTCCCTCCAGTGTGATCACAGCGGCACTTGGCCCATGAAGGCTGTCTGTGGTTTTAAAACCGCTTATTGATTTCAGTATTGTCCTTTTTGGCTCCTCGGGACGGCCGTAGATCCAGTGAAACTAAAGTGCGTTTGTTGCTGACGGTGTCATCGAGACTTAACTGTGTCTGAATGAGCAGGTGTCAGTCATACAGGGACTAATAACAGGAGGTCAGCGACGCCTCCTTTGGCTTGATTTCACCTCATGGAATCAGTACAGTCCCAGTTTGGTTGATTACTGAGAGAAACTATGAGAAAACTTGTGAAATCTCAGAAATACCACAATAACTGTGATGTCGGCTGACGTAGATGTCAGTAAATAGTTAATACCTGAAGTGCTGTTGGATAGTGAAAGCCTCTGTACTGTGACTGAGGGCATTTGTGTTTTTGCAGAAATGCATGTCGTAATAAAGAGATTGACCACAAAATGCTTTACAGACATTGGCCACAAATACACATTTAAAATTTTTATTTAAAAAAAAAAGTGTTTGTTGGCCCTCAGCTCATTAAAATGTGTGTACCCTAGATAGCGTGTGTAGACCACACATCTATGAAGTACAATTTTATGTAAAACTTAGATTCTGATCTTGTTTATTGGTGAAATCCGCACAGAGTTGTGTTCCTAATGGTGTGCAAAAAAAAAAAAACCCAAAACTTTCTGAAGCCAGTTAATCCACAGTTGAGTTTTAGAGTGTCAGTTTGTTATTTCAGGTGGGAAGGCACCAATAGTGGCCTGAGATCATTCCACTTTTCCAGTGCAGTTGAACTAGATTTAAGAACTTTCTGGATTCAGATCCATTATATGGATGTTTTAGTGAGTCCTTATTTATCGGTATGTAGAAAACGAGATTGGAGGATCTGGTATCAGTATTACTAGTATCAGTCAAAATGAGGCCGTAGCATGAGTTTTACAATAAAAAAAAGTTATAGCAAATTCACAAGTCAAAATGTTTAAAAATCTAGATGAGCTGGACCGAGTTGTTCTGTCAGGCAGGCGGTTTGGGGACCACAAGCTGTTAAAATGAACCTTAACGCTATCGCTGATTCTGCCGTTCGATGAGGTCAGGGGTCACTTTTTACTACACTATAGCTATAATGTTGAAACAACACTTCATGTAAGTATTCAATACTTGATGTTATTAGAAATCCCAAACGAGAATTTAAAACCAAGGACCAGTTATATTCAACAACTGCTGCGATTAAGACAGGAGAGCCACAAACACCAAAAACCAAAATGGAGACACCTTGATTTCTCTCTCTCCCCCTCTCCCTCTCATGCTCTCTCTCTCTCTGTCTGTCTGTCTCTCTCTCTGTCTGTCTCTCTCTCTGTCTGTCTGTCTCTTTCTCTCTCTCTCTCACTTGGTGTCTCTCTGTCTGTGTGTGTCTCTCTCTGTCTCACTCTCTCTTGCTCGCTCTGTCTGACTCTCTCTCTCTCTCTCTCTCTCTCTCTCTCTCTCTCTCTCTCTCTCTCTCTCTCTCTCTCTCTCTCTCTCTCTCTCTCTCTCTCTGTCTGTCCCACTCTCTGTCTGTCTGTCTGTCTTTCTGTCTCTCTCTCCCTCCCTCTTCCTCTCTCTCTGTCTCTGTGCGTCTCTTTCTCTCTCTCTCTCGTGGCCTCAAGTCAAGATGCATCACAGTCACGTTATAACAGATGTCATCAAAACCTCGTCTCCCCTCTCTCCTCCATCTCTGTCTCAGCGATCTGATTGGGCGCGTTCCATCGAAATCAAGCTCAGGCAGCCCGCAAACAAAAGATCACCAATCAGATATCGCCGCTCCCGCAGAAGTTGTTGGCGTTGGATGAATGCGAGGCCCTCGCATGTGCGCTGGTGTCTAGGAGCGAGATTCCCCGTGTCGCTTTTTATGTGTTAATCGTCGCCGCTCAGTGAGACTATTGTGTTGTCCTCATCACCGGGGGTGGGTGGGTATAGGCGATGAATGTGAACGCTGTAGACTGCCAGCACCGTTTCACACGAGTGGTGAATCGCCCGAGCCCCCCCAGTCCCCCCCGTTGACAAAGGTCCAAAAGTGCAATGTGGTGTTCTGCCACTCCAGACATCTCTAATGGGTGGGAAAGAAAATTAAGAGTTAATTTTTTTTTTAGTCTCTCACTCCTGAACCACTCTTCGTTACCTCCCTCCGACTCGGGGGAGTCTATAGTGTAGAGGGTCCAGCCAGTGAATGTATTATCATTTTAACACCTTTCAAAGACATATGTGTGTTGCAGCAAAGATGGACAGCGTATAAACGTGTCCGCTGTCTTATTCCAAAGCCCCTTCAGTGAAAAGCTGCTGCTCGTATTCAGTAGTCAAGTGGTGCGTTGTACGCCATACTCCGTTTTACACATGTACCGCCTTGTGCGAAACACGGTGTGACTCGTTCAGTAAACCAGGTACAGCGATGGGCGTAATGTTAATTCCTTCTCAGGTCAGGCGATGTGATGTGTGTGCTGCATGCGCTGCAGGTCAAACGGTGTTAAATCACACAGGTCTACGTTAATCACACAGGTCTACGTTAATCATACAGCTCTATGTTAATCATACAGGTCTACGTTAATCACACAGGTCTACGTTAATCATACAGGTCTACGTTAATCACACAGGTCTACGCGTCCTGGCTAATGTCTGCTGTGGAAGTTTCTCCAGTTGTCAGTGATGATGTAAAACAGTGGGTTTCCTTGGCATCCCGAGTCATATGGTGTGGGGGCTGTCATTAAAAGATGCTCTGTGTATGGGTGTCCCGAGTATCGTAGCGGTCTTTTCTGTTGCTTAACAACACGGGGTTCTCCGGTCCGAATCCCCGTGTTTATTTCGGCTTGGTTGGGCGTCCCTACAGACAAGGATGTGGGTATGTGTCCCGGTCGCTGCGCTAGCGCTTCCTCTGGTCGGTCAAGGCGCCTGTTCGGGTGGGAGAGGGGGAAATGGGGGGTATAGCGTGATCCTCCTACGCGCTACATCCCCCTGGTGAAACTCCTCACTGTCAGGTGGAAAGAAGTGGCTGGTGACTCCACGTCTATCGGAGGAGATATGTGGTAGTCTGTAGCCCTCCCCAGATCGGCAGAGGAGGTGGAGCAGAGACCGGGACAGCTCGGAAGAGTGGAATAATTGGTCAAATACAATTGGGGAGAAAAGAGGGGGGGACCAACCAGAGGAGGCGCTAGTGCAGCGAGCAGGACACATACCTACATCCGACTTCCCATCCACAGGCAAGGCCAAATGTGTCTGTAAGGACGCCCGACCAAGCTGGAGGTAACACGGGGATTCGAACCGGCGATCCCCGTGTTGGTAGGCAACGGAATAGACTGCTGTGCTACCCGGACGCCCAGGACTTCTCCTTCTGAAGTGACCTAGAGCAAGACATGACTCTCTACCACCTCCGTGGTTAGGATGGTTTTGTATTTAACCCTGACCTCTGACCTTCACATGGAAGGGGACGTGGGGGGGCAAGAGAGTGCAGCCATTTCTGAAAAGGATAAAAAAAAAGTCATAACTCATCATCATATTACAGTACATGATGAAGGTTTAACCACATCGAGCTTGTCTCTTGTGATCCTGCACATTCAAACATAAATACTGGATCTGAATCCGTGTCTGAAGACTTGGGTTTCAAACGAACGTACCCTGTAATTAAGCAACCACCATCTACCACGACAACATGAATGAGAGTGTAATTTAAACCAGGATCTCAGAAGCTTATGAAAGTCCTGGGCTGATGAAGTGCACGTGCTTTCATTCTCCCCGATCTAAATTTCATAGATCTTGAATAAAATGAACTTCCAAGTTTTTGTTTTTCAGAAATGCACTTTGGAAATGAACTTGGCTTTGCCCTTTGAGAAACTGTATAAATACAAGACTTCAGCAGGCTTAAGGTCGCAGGCTTTTGGAGAAAGTACAAATGGTTTCGACTTTAAACCGGACATCTTCATATTTGCAGATGCAAATATAAGTTTGTGAAAGGTTTAAAGTTTGCGTACATTGGGGAGAAATATATTTAAACAGTTTGCCTTTTTCAGGGGAAGAAGTCAATATTTCCCAGAGGCTTTTAATGGTCAAACATATGCATATTTTCTGCACCAGTCATTCTGTTTTGCTAAAGCTCAGATACATTCTCAGTATAATCTATCAAACACAGACTGCAGAGAAAGAGAGAGTGAGAAAAGGGAGAGAGAGAGAGAGGAATGGAAAGCAAAGGCAAGAACAGAAGTTGGGTTTAGCCACGGTAACGGGCAGCTAGGTTATTAACGTGGGAAGACACAGGAAACGGGCTGGTTCCAGTCTTGCATGTCAGGTCCTTCTGTTGACGCGCGAATCCAAAACAATTTTCGGATTTGAAAAATACGGGGGCAGCTGGCGTTCCCACAGCCCCACCAGGAATTAGCCGCCGACGCGCTGCAACTCTATCCGGGCTGCACCTGCGCATCTCCGCGCGGCCCGCCGGCACCTTTTGGCCCCAGTCACATAGGCCACTGCCGGCCGAGTGAGTGAGTGTGTGTGTGTGTGTGTGTGTGTGTGTGTGTGTGTGTCTCCTCCACCCATCGCTCATAGTACCCCCTTCTCATCACGGAAACACCATGTCAGCATTCACTTCACTGTTTATCTGTCTTATTCTTTTGAGGTGAAAGTTTAAATCATGCCTTTTGTGTATCGATGCTGCACTGCAAAAAAGAAAGAAAAAGAAAGTCTTGTGCAGGTGTTTCGTCTTGCTGCAAGTCTCATACTGCTTGATTCTACATACTGCAAGGGAGAATATCTTACCCCACTGGCAGATACTGCATCATTCAAGAAAGTATACCAGTTTCATTTTGTTAGCACTTGTGTCATGAAATTTGCTCAAAGAAAGAAGGATTATCTTGGGCCTCTGGGTAGCATAGCGGTCTATTCCGTTGGCTACCAACACAGGGCTCGCCGGTTCGAATTCCCGTGTTACTTCGGGTTTAGTCGGGCGTCCCTACAGACACAATTGGTCGTGTCTGCAGGTGGGAAGCCAGATGCAGGTATGTGTCCTGGTCGCTGCACTAGCGCCTCCTCTGGTCAGTCGGGGTGCCTGTTTTTTTTGGGGGGGGGGGGACTGGTGGGAATAGTGTGATCCTCCCATGCGCTACGTCCTACAGGTGAAACTCCTTACTGTCAGGTGAGGAGTTTCCAACTGTAGAATTCATCTGGAGAACTAGTTTGTTTTAGTTGCTGGGTTACTTTGATAAACATGGAGTTTGATATATGGGGAGTTTGACTTGACAGCTTTCTAATGTTGACGTCTTAACGACAATACACGTTATGTAGGAATAGCTGTTAAAGGCATCATAAATGTAAAGACAAAAGAAAAAAAGATCTTTCTACACAATCACCCAGCAGTCACCGCCTCATTCTTGCCTTCACCTCTTTTCTTTCATCTTTTCACCTGTCCCACCCTAGGAGCTCTCTCTCCCTATGCCTCCATCCCTCACTCCATTTTCACACACACACACACACATCTCTTGCCCTCTCTCTCTCTCACCTCCCCATCTTCTCTTCCTCCATCTCCAGTTCAGCTGTCTGGTCAATGGGACCAGGGCAGGGAGCCAGGCACTTAGAGCCAAGTCTCTCTCTCTCTCTCTCTCTCTCTCTCTCTCTCTCTCCCTCTCTCTCTCTCTCTCTCTCTCTCTCTCTCTCTCTCGCTCTCGCTCTCGCTCTCTCTCTCTCTCTCGCCCAGTCCAAACAGCCTCCTGAGCTGGTGTTCAGCTGTGCATGCTGCATGAAGCAGCCAGGTCTGATGTACAACATGACGCTACAGTGTGTGACCTCCTCACCGCTGTTTACCACGCCTGTCTGTCACACATCACAGATGTACACTGGGCCGACCGGTGGGCTGGCTGTCTGGCAATCAGATACACTGGTTGGTTCAGGAAAAGCTGACTGCACCTTACCTGTTAGCAGGCAGTGCAGTGGAAAGGCACTGTTTCAGACAACCTCTTTACTTATCCCTGTGATCACTCTATTAAGAAAGAAACAAAAAAAGTTTTGTGTCTGTGTTGGCAGGATTATTATAAGGGCTGTAAGATCCTGACCTTTGCACTATCACTTATTTTGGTGACCTACGAACACGACCCGATGGGAATTGAAGCTGGCTCTGCAATTGGACCGACTGTGAATAACTCAAAGCTGCTGCTACTACTACTAGTACTAATATTACCACTACTACTACTTTTTCGTTTAGCTCTCTTCCTGTCCTCTGCACCTTCCTCTGTCACACCAGTCACCTGCATGTCCTCCCTCACCACATCCATAAACCTCCTCTGGTCTTCCTCTTTTGCTTTTCCCTGGCGGCTCCATATTCAGCATCCTTCCCCCAATATACCCAGCATCTCTCCTCCACACATGTCCAAGCCATCTCAATCTTGTCTCTCTTGCTTTGTCTCCAAACCATCCAACCTGAGCGGTCCCTTTAATATACTTGTTCCTAATCCTGTCTTCCTTTGTCACTCCCAATGAAAATCTTAGCATCTTCAACTCTGCCACCTCCAACTCCACCTCCTGTCTTTTTATCAGCGCCACAGTCGTCAAGCCATACAACATAGCTGGTCTCACAACCATCTTGTAAACCTTCCCTTTAACTCTTGCTGGTGCCCTTTTGTCACAAATCACTCCTGACACTCCTCTCCACCCACTCCACCCTGCCTGCACTCTCTTCTTCACCTCTCGTCTGCATTCCCAGTTACTTTGAACAGTCGGCCCCAAGCATTTAAACTCATACACCTTCGTCACCTCTACTCCTTATATCCTCACCATCCCGCTGTCCTCCCTCTCATTCAAACATATGTATTCTGTCTTGTTCCTACTGACTTTCATTCCTCTTCTCTCCAGTGCATACCTCCACCTCTCCAGGCTCTCCTCAACCTGCACCCTACTCTCGCTACACATCACAGCGTCATCCGCAAACATCATAGTCCACGGAGACTCCTGCCTGATCTCGTCCGTCAACTTGTCCATCACCATAGCAAACAAGAAAGGGCTCAGAGCCGATCCTTGATGTAATCCCACCTCTACCTTGAACCCATCTGTCATTCCAACCACACACCTCACCACTGTCACACTTCCCTCGTACATATCCTGCACCACTCCTACATACTTCTCTGCCACTCCCAATTTTCTCATATCCAACTTCCACTCCGACTTCCTTCCACACCTCCTCTCTCGGCACCCTGTCATATTCTTTCTCTATAAATATACAAAGACACAGTGGAACTCCTTCTGGCCTTCTCTATACTTTTCCATCAACTTTCTCAAAGCAAACATCAAATCTGTGGTCCTCTTTTGTGGCATGAAACCATACTGTTGCTCGCTGATCGTCACCTCTCCTCTTAACCTAGCTTCTATTACGCTTTCCCAAATCTTCATGCTTTGGCTGATCAACTTTATACCTCTGTAGTTACTACAGTTCTGCACATTGCCCTTATTCTTGAAAATCGATACCGGCACACTTCTTCTCCACTCCTCAGGCAGCCTCTCACTTTCCAAGATTGTGTTAAACTATCTAGTTAAAAACCCCACTGCCATCTCTCCTAAACTCCTCCATATCGCCACAGGTATGTTATCAGGATCAACCGCCTTTCCACTACAATATCGGATATATCCAATCTGAATCTGAATATTTCTTACACCGACCATCAATTAAACTTGTTTCAGCGACTAATAGAAGTGAAAATGATTTGTATTACCTGATATCAGAGCTTCGTCGTACCTTCAAATCTAACCCACCGTATTGTGCGTCAGGAGTTGGACACAACAAGGCACTTTTTAGGACACTCGCTTCCACAACATTAACAGTTTGATATCTGATTTATTAATTATTCAAGCCCCTTTATGGACAAAATATTGACTTTTTCTTTTAAGAATCAAAATGGTTGTTTTTCGAACCGAATCTTTCTCTTTTTACCTGTGCATATGTGTGCGTTTGTAAGTATGTTGTCACAAATACATAAGTAGCTCTTGTTTTTGCTCATCTGTGTGTGTGTGTGTGTGTGTGTATGTGTGTGTGTGTGTGTGTGTCTTGGTCTTGCTTGTTACGTGCTCATGTGTGTGCGTGTGGGTCTGTGCACGCGAGCGTGTTCATACTGTATCTGACTGCCTCTGCTGGGTCTCAGCGGGGCGAGTCGAGCCCCTCCCAGCATGGCCTGTTGCAGCCAATCAGGTGCTAATGTATGAGAGCAGGGGAGGGCTGAGCTGACAGATGGCCGGATGACCTGCAGGCCCCGCCCCTTTTTCA
Source organism: Lampris incognitus (assembly GCF_029633865.1). Taxonomy (NCBI): domain Eukaryota; kingdom Metazoa; phylum Chordata; class Actinopteri; order Lampriformes; family Lampridae; genus Lampris; species Lampris incognitus. The sequence goes on from NC_079231.1 coordinate 9,023,798, forward strand.
GGGTTCAGCGGTCACCAGATGACTGCTGTTATTTCCCAACTAGGAGACTAAGAGGCACTGAGAGGAACACACACACACACACACACACCAGAAGGGCTGTAGATATGAGTTATAGACACGTGCACACAAGCTGTGCACTGATACATGTATACATCTTAACATAAAGAAAATAACGTGCTCATTTACTACATCAATAAAAACATACACAAACATGCAGATCATACGGTGTACACACACACACACACACACATATATATATATGTATATATACACACACACACACACACACACACACACACACACACACACACACACACACACACACACCTGTTTCATGCATTAGGTCTCATGCAAATACACACCGATGCAGACAATCTCCCGCTTATAGGCACTTAAAAAGGACTCACAAGTTTACCTGAGTACAGGCACACCAGATTACTCACACACACGCATTCATGTGAGGCTGCAGCCAGCCATGTAACACTGGTGTCAGTACGAATCAGTCTGCGTGCACCGGGGGAAGAGAGAGGCCTTTTCGATGATGATGTTCATACATTTTAATACCGCGTGTCGGTGAACACCATGTACGTAATGAGCAGGTCTGCCTGCTCATTCATATTTCAACAGGTCCGCTGCTGAGAAAACTCTGGGGGTTGTACCTTGCTCTACCTTAAGTGCTGCGCGGCTCTGTGGAAGCTGCGCTGCGTCTCAGTCTAACAGCTGCGAGAGTCACTTCACATTTTCACCTCCAGCTGACACTCCAAAGTAAAACAGTTTGCAGTGAGAGCAAGAATAGAATTGGCATTAAGCAACTGATTGCACACAGGTCAAGGGTCAGAGCCACAGTGACATGACGAGATGCAAGAAGTATTCCTGTGAGCTTAAAAGGATCATGGGAAATAAAGTAGTATTTATATTGGAAAGGAGAACAAGTGGGTGAAAAAAGGAAAGCATTGGCGTTGCGCATAGAATAAGTGTGTGTTAAGGGTGTATTAAATCTCGGTTAAGGTAAGGGTTAGTGCATCTATATGTACTTGTATATGAGTGTGTTTATATAAATTGGCAGCATGGTGGCCCAGTGGTTAGCACTATGCCTCACAGCAAGAAGGTCCTGGGTTCGAACCCCAGGCCGTCCCAGGTCCTTTCTGTGTTCTCCTCATGTCTGCGTGGGTTTACTCCGGGTGCTCTGGTTTCCTTCCACCATCAAAAAGCAGAGGTGGAAAAACCCGGTCCAGAAAGTAAAAACCCTAACTGTGTCTTTACTTACTGTACACCCATGTACTAAACCATCAGATTGCACTGAGTAGCTCCCCAAATCAGCTGGTTTAATACATGGATGGAGTGAAGACACGGTTAGAGTTTTTACTTTCTGGACCGGGTTTTTCCACCTCTGTCAAAAAGACAAGCATGTTACGGTTAATACTCCTGCCTGTACCCCTTAGCAAGGCAATGGAAAGAAGAACTGGAGTTGGTCCCTGGGCGCTGACGCTGCTCACTGCTCCTATACAATAGGATGGGTTAAATGCAGAGGACAAATTCCATTGTAATTTAACTGTACAATGACAACAATTAAGTGACCCCCCCCCCCTTTTTCTCCCTAATTGTACTTGGCCAATTGCCCCGCTCTTCCGAGCCGTCGCGGTCACTGCTCCACCCCCTCTGCTGATCCGGGGAGGGCTGCAGACTACCGCATGCCTCCTCCGATACATGTGGAGTCGCCAACCGCTTCTTTTCATCTGACAATGAGAAGTTTCACCAGGGGGACGTAGCTACACATGGGAGGATCACGCTGTTCTCCCCAGTTCACCCCCCCCCCCAAATAGGCGCCATTGACAGACCAGAGGAGGCGCTAGTGCAGCGAGCAGGACACATACCCACATCCGGCTTCCCACCCACAGAAACAGACAATTGTGTCTGTAGGGACGCCTGACCGAGCCGGAGGTAACACTGGGATTCGAATTGGCGAATCCCATGTTGGTAGGGAACGGAACAGACCGTGACTTTCTTGCTTGATATAAATTGAGGGTAAGGATTCAAAACTGCTGGAGTTAATTGAACCTGGTGTGCATGTTTGGTATCCATATCTTTCCCCCACCTTACAGGATTCTACATGATTGAGAAGGGTCAGGTTTGAAAAGTAAAGCCAGGGTGTAAATATTTATTCACCCGGGTTTCTCCACACAACCTAGCGTCATATTGAACTCTCTTCGAGCCCAACTCTCCCGAGTTGTTGAGCCGAAGGTGGCAGATATCTGATTTCTCCGAAACGTCGGCCTCTCGCCTTGTATGAAAATGAGACGCATTACCGCTCCATTAATTGATCCGGGCCCTACTTTGAAATGTGGGTCTCGCTGAGAATTGGGAATTAGGCCGACTCCTGTGCCAATTAGGTGAGTCCTCACCGTCTGCTCTCCTCAATCAATGCCAGTCGTCCACAGGTGAAAAGCCAGACAGAATCACTGATCACCCGCCTTGAATGCAAAAGGCCGGCCACGCATAATGCCGTTCATGTCCAAATCATCCCATGCATACAACGCAGGGGGCAGGGGCTAATAGCCTCGTTGGTCGGTTTCATCTTCCATGAAAGATGTCTGCTAAATATCATTGACTGTAGCGTGATTAGAAACAGTTTCGCTGCTCAATATGCGGTTTCCTGGCTTCAGTACCTTTCCTTACCTGATTAATTTTCAGTAGGAATGGCTGCAGCTGGTCTGTGCATGACCAAACAGGGTAATTTCACCCCGGGGATTAATTTATCACTTCTGCGTTATAAGGCTTTAAAAATGTAATAGACAGTGGCTGACACACAGTATGTCTCTTTATCTGTGTCATCTATCTCTGAGACCCTAGAAGTATACTTAAGGGGATTTTCCCACATCTTCAGATTTATGGCCGTCTGTCTGTCTTTTTGTGTATTGTGGAATAATTGAGTGTCTGCATCTATATATCCGTGTGTCTGTCTGATGTCAGCATATTGCAGAGCTGGTCAGAGATCGAAAAACTGTTGCTATTCAAATACGTTGACAAGACCTAATGCTCTTATGTTGAATTACCGGTTAAATCGTAGGACACCGGAAACATCAAAAATGCGGTTTTCCCAAGAAACTCCATTTAAATCCTTCTGTAGTGTCTCTGAGCTGTCTTTGACATGTGATTTCAGGGTAAAAACACCTTTTTTCTGTTTAAATAGGTCACCCTGGGGGTGGCGAAAATTGGCTCCAATAACTTAAAAGGGGGGGAAAAAAAACAAAACAAAAAAATAAAATTAATATTCCCCTCTGTTTTTAATGAAAACCCCATGCAATACATTTAAGAGTGTAATTCTGATAATATAACTCTTATTTTTCCAATAAAATCTAGATTTTTAAGACCATCAACCTCCTCTCTCTGCAATGGCAATAGTAGTAAGAGAAAAGCATTAATAATATTAGGCTGATATAAATATGAAATATATTATACAGCCATATGACAGGGCCAGTAGAGATTCATTCCAGGGAGAAGTTCCTTGGCATCTCTTCTACTTTGCAAAGACATTCTGCAGCCATAAAGCTTCTTGTAATCCAACGTCTGCACAGCATGACGCTTAATTGGAAGGACCCCTGACCAGTGCCGGGACGGTCCAGTTTCATGATGAGTCCAGTTTAACCCTCGGTGGGACACTGACCTTTAGCTCGACGCTTGCTGGGACCATCTGACCACCGAGCCCAGTGAGGACATCTGGTCCCGGGCCGTGGTGGCTGTTACGTCCGCCTCACTGGTCTCCCCGGCCCTCCGCCGCCACTCACAGTTCCAGTTCAGGCTAAAGCTGCTGCGCTGGAGATGGAAGACCGGCTATAAGGAGATTTTTTCTTTTTTTGTTTTTTGTTTTTTGCAGTTAACATTGCAAATCCTACGGATACTGCACAATATTTCCATATGAAGCAGTCATTTAGAATGTAGTCCTGAATTCGTTTTGTCTCTAAGCAAGTGGGAGAAATCTTTGTTTCCACTCAGTTCCAGTTAAAATGGCTTTACTGTTAATGTATTCAGCACTAACTGTTTATTTACTGCTTCATTTCTTTGTTGTCATCCAGGGTGCTATCATCTTGATACTTGTGGAACGATCAGAAATAAGGGAAACTATCTGTTGCTGGATTTGTATAAATAACTAGTGGTCAGAAAACATAACTGTTACAACACTCAACACAGGATTACAAGACTTTTCTAGAACGGATACTTTCTACAGTTTTATCTCCTAATGCTTTTACCCTCATAACTGCCCTTTGTGGTGTGATCAGGCTCGTCCCAGTGAGAGTAAAAATGACCTTTTCTTGAGATGTAGCCGTCACAGCAGCAACCAGTCTGTGTAACGGGTATGAGGCAAAACAAACTGGATTAAAAAAAGAAAAACAAAACAACAATAATGTACGTGGACATAAATATAATAAAATGAGCGGAATGGAGAATCAAAATTTTATGAATGTTTTTTTGTATAATTTAAATCCAAATCAATTGGTTCGTGGTATTCAGAGATCTTTAACAAATTAAATATTAGAATAATGCAAAATATAATTGACAATCAATTACATTATAAATACAATTACATTATATCAGATTCAGTTCAGTATAATCAGGGGTTATTTAATAAGTACTAGTTAACTGTAACTGGTAGCCCGGCAGTCCAGCAGGCATCCTGGCTGGCCTTTGCTCTTGTGGACAGTGAAGAAAAAATGTGTGTTTTTGTAGTTTTTGTAGTGTGAATATATGTGTTCTTGTAGGTTTTGGGTATGTTTTTTTGTAGTTTGGATATATTTTTTCTTGTAGGTTTGTAGTTTTTGTGGTTTGGATATATGTGTTCTTGTAGGTTTTGTAGTTTTTGTGGTTTGGATATATGTGTTCTTGTAGGTTTTGAGTATGTGTTCTTGTAGTTTTTGTGGTTTGGATATGTGTGTTCTTGTAGGTTTTGAGTATGTGTTCTTGTAGTTTTTGTAGTGTGAATATATGTGTTCTTGTAGGTTTTGGGTATGTTTTTTTGTAGTTTGGATATATGTGTTCTTGTAGGTTTTGTAGTTTTTGTGGTTTGGATATATGTGTTCTTGTGGTTTTGAGTATGTGTTCTTGTAGTTTTTGTGGTTTGAATATGTGTGTTCTTGTAGGTTTTGAGTATGTGTTCTTGTAGTTTTTGTAGTTTGGATATGCTATGTGTTCTTGTAGGTTTTGGGTATGTGTTTGTGTCTTTGTGTTGCACTGCTGTGGGCTGGGGGAAACGGTTTTTCAAATGACAAATAATTGTTCCTGAATGTTCCTGGTTCCTAACACATTTTGCTCTGCCGCTAAATGAAACCCTGTGATGAGAAGCCACCTTGTGCATGTTGCAGCCAACATAGTTTTGAGTCGTTATAAATCCTTCACAACACAAAGGTTTTAAACATCAAATCTAAGTCCAACCTGTGTCGTCTTCACCTATACGTGTTACAACATCTTTACCTGCACATGTTACAGTGTCTTCACTTGCACATGTTACAGCGTCTTCACCTGCACATGTTACAGTGTCTTTACCTGCATGTGTTACAACGTCTTTACCAGCGCATGTTACTACGTCTTTACCTGCACATGTTGCGTCTTTACCTGCACGTGTTACAATGTCTTTACCTGCACATGTTACAATGTCTTTACCTGAACGTGTTACAATGTCTTTACCTGGACATGTTACAGTGTCTTCACTTGCACATGTTACAGCGTCTTCACCTGCACATGTTACAGTGTCTTTACCTGCATGTGTTACAACGTCTTTACCTGCATGTTACTATGTCTTTACCTGCACATGTTGCGTCTTTACCTGCACGTGTTACAATGTCTTTACCTGCACATGTTACAATGTCTTTACCTGAACGTGTTACAATGTCTTTACCTGGACATGTTACAACGTCTTTACCTGGACATGTTACGTCTTTACCTGCACATTTTACAACGTCTTTACCTGCACATTTTACAACGTCTTTACCTGCACGTGTTACAACATCTTTACCTGCACATGTTACAACGTCTTTACCTGCACGTGTTACAACATCTTTACCTGCACGTGTTACAACATCTTTACCTGCACATTTTACAACATCTTTACCTGCACATTTTACAACATCTTTACCTGCACATTTTACAACGTCTTTACCTGCACATTTTACAACATCTTTACCTGCACATGTTACAATGTCTTTACCTGCACATGTTACTTCTTTACCTGCACGTGTTACAACATCTTTACCTGCACATGTTACAACGTCTTTACCTGCACATTTTACAACGTCTTTACCTGCACATTTTACAACATCTTTACCTGCACGTGTTACAACATCTTTACCTGCACATGTTACAACGTCTTTACCTGCACATTTTACAACGTCTTTACCTGCACATTTTACAACATCTTTACCTGCACATTTTACAACATCTTTACCTGCACATGTTACAATGTCTTTACCTGCACATGTTACTTCTTTACCTGCACGTGTTACAACATCTTTACCTGCACATGTTACAACGTCTTTACCTGCACATTTTACAACGTCTTTACCTGCACGTGTTACAACATCTTTACCTGCACATGTTACAACATCTTTACCTGCACGTGTTACAACGTCTTTACCTGCACATGTTACAACATCCTTACCTGCACGTGTTACAACATCCTTACCTGCACGTGTTACAACGTCTTTACCTACACGTGTTACAACATCTTTACCTGCACATGTTACAACGTCTTTACCTGCATGTGTTACAACATCTTTACCTGCACATGTTACAACATCCTTACCTGCACGTGTTACAACGTCTTTACCTACACGTGTTACAACATCTTTACCTGCACGTGTTACAACATCTTTACCTGCACGTGTTACAACATCTTCACCTGCACGTTACAACATCTTTACCTGCACGTGTTACAACGTCTTCACCTGCACGTTACAACGTCTTCACCTGCACATTACAACGTCTTCACCTACACGTGTTACAACGTCTTCACCTGCACATTACAACGTCTTCACCTGCACGTGTTACAACGTCTTCACCTACACGTGTTACAACGTCTTCACCTGCACATTACAACGTCTTCACCTACACGTGTTACAACGTCTTCACCTGCACGTGTTACAACGTCTTCACCTGCACATTACAACGTCTTCACCTACACGTGTTACAACGTCTTTACCTACACGTGTTACAACATCTTTACCTGCACATGTTACAACATCCTTACCTGCACGTGTTACAACGTCTTTACCTACACGTGTTACAACATCTTTACCTGCACATGTTACAACGTCTTTACCTGCATGTGTTACAACATCTTTACCTACACGTGTTACAACGTCTTTACCTACACGTGTTACAACATCCTTACCTGCACGTGTTACAACGTCTTTACCTACACGTGTTACAACATCTTTACCTGCACATGTTACAACATCCTTACCTGCATGTGTTACAACGTCTTTACCTGCACGTTTTACAACATCTTTACCTACACGTGTTACAACGTCTTTACCTACACATGTTACAACATCCTTACCTGCACGTGTTACAACGTCTTTACCTACACGTGTTACAACGTCTTTACCTGCACATGTTACAACGTCTTTACCTGCATGTGTTACAACGTCTTTACCTGCATGTGTTACAACATCTTTACCTACACGTGTTACAGCGTCTTTACCTACACGTGTTACAACATCTTCACCTACACATGTTACAACGTCTTTACCTGCATGTGTTACAACGTCTTTACCTGCATGTGTTACAACATCTTTACCTACACGTGTTACAGCGTCTTTACCTACACGTGTTACAACATCTTCACCTACACATGTTACAACGTCTTTACCTACACGTGTTACAGCGTCTTTACCTGCATGTGTTACAACGTCTTTACCTGCATGTGTTACAACATCTTTACCTACACGTGTTACAGCGTCTTTACCTACACGTGTTACAACATCTTCACCTACACATGTTACAACGTCTTTACCTACACGTGTTACAACATCTTTACCTGCATGTGTTACAACGTCTTTACCTGCATGTGTTACAACATCTTTACCTACACGTGTTACAGCGTCTTTACCTGCACATGTTACGTCTTTACCACATGAAAACCTGAGCACATGACTACGTGTGCTTTGTTTTGGAGGGCTTGGATAAATATCATATTTTACCAGTGCTGTACAAAGCTTGCACCACTTCTAAATCCTTTCTGGTTGTGTGTGTGTGTGTGTTTTAACAATGATTGGGTCTCTCCCTGTGTACCCTGCTATACCTCTCCTGAACCACTGTGTCTCTGTCTCTTTATCTTACCACTGTATCTAAAACAGCACATAACATCTGCAGCCCATTAAGTGCTGCTGACATCAGGCTAATAATGGTTTGTGTGTGTGTGTGTGTGTGTGTGTGTGTGTGTGTGTGTGTGTGTGTGTGTGTGTGTGAGTGAGTGCATAGCTTAAGCATTGGCCAACAAGCACAGCTGAAAGGTGTCACCCAGGCTCATACGCCTCCTCTAACCGATATTGATTCAGGGGGCGCTTGTTGTCTGTACTGCTTTCAAGCTGCTGGCTTTAAAGGAGGAATATTCAACCCAGACGGTTTATGTGTACAACATCCAGCCACCAGCCCCCGTCATGTGCCACCCGCTCCAATTCAGCTCTCATAATGGTGTAGTTATTTAAAGTAATCAGGCGCTTCAGAGGGTCCACGCTGACCCAGGCCCTGGCCCACGCCCAAGCTCATGCTACGTTTATATCTGTAGGTAAGCGAGGAGGGCGGCGCCAAAAAAACAAACAAGCAAACCCAACAAATACCACGGCACACGAGCTGCACTCCCGCACATTGGCCCCGGCATTGTTCTACCTCCATTTTGAATTATTGATCTCTTACAAATTTTTTTCAAGGTATCTTAATTACTCGCGAAAAAAGAAGCGTGCGCCTTGGCCGGCGGACAACACAAATAAGTTAATTTGCATTTCTGTGTTGTGAGTGTCTTGGCAGGCGCCGCGCCCGTCCAGATTGTAACCCCTATTTCTGCCTCCAAAAAGCCTGCCTTGGAGGAGCGTCCACGGAGGGATTAGGGATTTAGTGGGGAAGGTAAGTGTGACTACAAGCTTTGGCTCTGCCATCTGCTCCCCGGCAGAGCCGGGGCCAACCTGTGCCGCCGGCAGCACAGACCTGGGCACCGAGCTAACTCTGGCTGGAGCCAAACCTGGCACCCCCCCCTCCCCTCTCTCCTACCACCACCGCTACCCCCAATCACCATCAGTCTGCTGATTAGTTGTAAGAAGCGCTCCATATGTAGCGGCAAAGTTTTATTTTTTTCCCTAACACCCCCCCTCCCCCCGTCTCCTTCACTTCCTCTCCTCCTTATGTCCCTGCAGTAAATAATTTAAATATAGATGTATGCAACTGGAGTGAATACAGGACTGCCTTCAGTTGTATGGCTGAGGCTAACCCCCCCCCCCCGTCTCTCTCTCTCTCTCTGTCTTCTACCCCACCTGACAGAGTATTGAGCCAGGATAGAAGGGGCCTTGGCTCTCTCTCTCTCTCTCTCGCTCTTTCTGTCTTTTTCCTTCTCTCTCTTTCTGTCTGTCTCTGTCTTCTATCCCACCTGACAGAATATTGAGCCAGGATAGAAAGGACCTTGGCGCTTTCTCTCTCTCTCTCTCTCTCTCTCTCTCTCTCTCTCTCTCTCTCTCTCTCTCTCTCTCTCTGTCTTTCTCTCCTGGCAGTGCTGGTAGACAGATGACAGGGGTTTGTGGTCGTCTGATCACCCCTGGGTGGGTATTTTCTCATTTATTTAACCGGGGCTTATTAAAAAGAATAAAAAAAGGAGTGAAAAAAAACAGGAGGAGGAGGAAGAGAAGAAAAAGAAAGAGAATCAGGAATCAGGAATACCTTGTTGTTTCATTTCATGTATGGAAGTACATAAATATCGCTTTCCCCCAGCCCAAAAAAGAGAAAAAGGAGGAGGCGAACAGGCAGCAGGTCTCTCGCCCCAGCTGCCGGGGAACCCGATTCTTGCCGGAGTCTTCCGGGAGGAGAGATCGGCGAGGAAGAGGATGAGGAAGTACATGATACCTGCCCCAACAGTGACACCCGAGAAGATCAATCAACACCCGAGGAGGAGGAGGAGGAGGGTACAGAGAGAGAGAGAGAGAGATGAAGAGGAAATGTTGAAGAAACATAATGCTCATTATTAAATTGCAGCCGTAGCTGCTGCCAGGAACCTATTTCTCAGTATTAATTATTCATATTTTATTTCTGTAATCCAATACTCAGGTGAGGGAAGCTGCTGGTGATCGACTGTGTAATTTTGAAGCTTAATGTTGAGTCGGGGGGGGGGGGGGGGGGCGGGGTGTTGAATAAGGGATTAGAAAACAGAATATAAATCACTAATGGTTGTGTGGACGCACGCCGGCGTGCCGGGTTAAATCCGTCTTGCTTTGTGTTTACTTGTGTTTTATTGCGTTACGTCGCTCCGAGGCAAACATTTTTGTGGCGACCTTTCATTTTTATTTATTTATTTATTTATTTATTTATTTCCTCAAGCTTGTCAAAGGAACTTGAGGAATCCAACACAGGACAGGACACATCCTGGAAAAATGCCTTTGATTTTCCTTGGTAAATAAGACTGCCCCCCCCCCCCCCCCGCAAAAGTCACCATCAGTGCCCCTCATCTTGGCTGACACTAAACACAAACACACACGCACGCACACACACACACGCGGAGTGGGGAAGAGTCGTCTGGCTAAATCACGTTTACTGATCTATTTACTCAATGACGCTTGATTGGTATAAATAGTTTTTTCTCAACCCGCTGAAACCATCGCTTACTTTTCATTTGATTAGCTTGATCCGCCCCCCGCCCCCTCTTCCTCTTCCTCCTCGTTATGACTAAAATTGCTAAAGCAAGACTTCACTTTGTCTTCTCAGGGAAGCATTTTATGATAATGACCATTTACAGACTGCAGGAGCTCCGGTAGGATTATAAACATAGTGTTTTTGTCAGCCAACTGGAAAGCCAGAGGCGGCGCTGTTGTTTTTATGTATTTATTTTGTTTTTAATGCTTTTTCATAAATGTCGCTGCCCCCCCCCATCACTACCATCACCATCACTCTCGGAGAGCCTGACAGAGCAGAATGCTCTTGCTCCCGCACACCATTCATATTCTGCCCTCTAAATAAAAGCGTCACAAGCAGATGTGTTTTCCAACCCCCCCCCCCATACACACACACACACACACGTACACACTTGATTTTATCCAAAGGCGGATGAATGAAGTCTCCCACGAGTTAATCCATTCATTGAAATGGTGAAATTCAGCCTCCTTCCTCCCCCAAACACTGGACAGATGAAACAACAACACAGCTTTAGGATGGACCTTTTTACTTTGCTAACCCAATAACATGCTGAAATGCAATCCATAGAGAGGGAGAGGGAGAGAGAGAGAGATGAATATGGAAGGCTATAGACATGTTTATTGTGTAGGCATCCCCCCCCCTTTTTTTTTTCTCTCCCCAGCTGTACTTGGCCAATTACTCCACTCTTTCGAGTCGTCCCGGTCGCTGCTCCACCCCCTCTACCAAGATCCAGGAAGGGCTGTAGACTACCACATGCCTCCTCCGATATATGTGGAGTCACCAGCCGCTTCTTTTCACCTGATAGTGAGGAGTTTCACCGGGGGGACATAGCATGTGAGAGGATCCCACTATTTCCCCCAGTCCCCCCCCCCCCCGAACAAGTGCCCCGACCGACCAGAGGAGGCACTAGTGCGGCAACCAGGACACACACACACACACACACACACACACACCCTGGCAGACACGGCCAATTGTGTCTGTAGAGACGCCCAACCAAGCCGGAGGCAACACAGGTATTTGAACCGCCGATCCCCGTGTTGGTAGGCAACAGAATAGACCGCCATGTTACCCGGACACCGGACACAGAGCAGCTTGTAATGACAATCCCCATTATTTGCACCGTATGACTCGCGATGCCAAGGAAACCCACTGTGTGTATTTATGTATGTATGTGTGTGTGTGTGTGTGTGTATATATATTATTTTTACCAGGTAAAGGAAAAAATTATCCATTTAATGCAAAAAAGATGGATGGAAGAGTCGCCATTCTTTATTAATTCACACCGATGAAGAAGAGGTCCTAAAAACATCCCCTGTCAGACAGTAATTCAGTGGCTTTACCAAATATGTCAACATTTGTAACAGAGAGTGTGTGTGTGTGTGTGTGTGTTTGAGGATTAATAAGATGCATATTAGCCGCCTTGTCATTAAGATTGTATATTCTAGTGCTCTTAATCCTTATTTGAGGAGGCACGCTGGTTAGGAGCACATCCTTGCACGCAGCAAGGCCATAAGGACTGCGCCTTAGACTGTAAAATAGATTCTGAATGTACCGGCATCTGAACAGACACCAGGTCTGTGGTGAGATGACGTGTGGTTCTTGACACTGGAACCAAACTGTGGGGCTACTTTAAAAGAATTTACAGGGGGAAAAGGTGCTGCTACATTTGCCCTTATGAGGAAAAAAAGGCAATTAGGTGGTAGAATATGCACACATCTTGCATGCTCTCTGCTCTCCCGCAATTTGGGCAAAAAAGTAAAGGTCAGGAGCGTTAGTCAGATTGCGCTCGACAAATTCTAAAAAGGCTCGCTGGTCACGGCGAATCTATTCCCTGCAACATAATTAGCCCCCTCTATTCCCTGTTGTGCCAGGCTATGGGGTGTGAGCGTGCACGCCACTCAAAAGTCAACCCCCCCCCCCCAAAAAAAAGCCTTTCACCTTCGGATGCTCTGTCTGTGTGTGCGCTCTCTCTCTCTCTCTCTCTCTCTCTCTCTCTCTCTCTCTCTCTCTCTCTCTCCCTTCCCCTTTTCCTCCTCTTCCTCCCTCCTGCTCTGTCACACACTGTTGCAGTGGCGCGGCCAGGGCACCACCTAAACTCGCCGCAGATGCGGTGGGCTGATGCATAAATTAGTCATCAACATTAGCATCAGGCGGCGCGTGGCACCCGGTGCCAACTGCTCTCGGAACGGCCATTAAAGGTCATGTTTTGATGACTGAATGCCACACAGGCACCTTGGCTCCCGAGAGGAGGGTTCCCCAGGTGCATGTGAAAGGTTAAAAATTACCTACCCAGCGCCGCCTGTCTCTGGCAAGGAAATAATTAGGGGGTTTTTAGGGAGCGCCAGAATGCCTCCCTGTCAGATGACAGAGCGTTACCTAATGGTCGTATCTGGGGAAGAGTCAAGCGGCCTGTCATTCTCTTGACAGGACAAATGTGCATAATGGTGGCAGGGAAATGGCTGCTTATTCCCCTTTTCTCCAGCGAGAGGAGGTGTGTCACGGCGGGGTGGGGGTGCAGGGTAAATGGCAGTGCCTGAGCAGAATAGTGTTGCGGTGTTAACCTTTTACATAAATCCGTAAACACGTGTATAAAGCGTTGTTTTAAAAGCTCCCCAAAGGTGGTGCTGGTGGGGGGCGGGGTGTGTGTGTGATTTATTCCTGCTGCTAGTGTCTTCGTAGCGTGAATTTAAAAACCGCCGGCATGCGTCCACACAGCTTCCCCCCCTGTTTTCACTGACAAACTGCCTCTGAACGTGACATCGTCTATTATTTTACTGTATAGTAGAGCCAGCTGGGTGAACTTCATAGGGTAGATTAGACTCTATCGACACTTTTGTGGGGTTAATTTTGGGGCAAAGATGCTGTTATTTCTACTCGCAAGGATTGTTATTCGCATCCGAAAAGTTGTAATTTCCAGTTACCGATTGGTAAGTGCAGGGCAGTTTTGTGTGTGGTGTAGATTAGGCAGTGTAGTGGGCGTCCAGGTAGCGTAGCGGTCTAGTCCGTTGTCTTACCAATGCGGGGATCGCCGGTTCAAATCCCCGTGTTACCTCCGGCTTGGTCGGGCGTCCCTACAGACACATTTGGCCATGTCTGCAGATGGGAAGCCATATGTGGGTCTGTGTCCTGGTCGCTGCTCTAGCGCCTCCTCTGGTCGGTTGGGCCGCCTGTTCGGGGGGGGGGAGGGGGAACTGGGGGGAATAGCGTGATCCTCCCATGTGCTACATCCCCCTGGTGAAACTCCTCACTGTCAGGTGAAAAGAAGCGGCTGGCGACTACGTGTATCAGAGGAGGCATGTGGTAGTGTCAGCCCTCCCTTAATTGGCAGAGGGGATGAAGCAGCGACCGGGACGGCGTGGAAGAGTGGGGTAATTGGCCAGATACAATTGGGGAGAAAAAGGGTGGAAATTCAAAAAAGAAAAGAATATGTAGTGTGTAGTAGAGTCGAGCTGATTTTATTCAGTTTGTCTTCAGTAGAATCATGTAGAATGAAAGGTAGGATAGAAAAGTGAATCTTTTATCTCCAGTGACCATTTACTCAGATTACAAATTATGATACCATGGTCATGGAGAATACTGGTCTCTGATGGGCTGGAGGGTGTGCGTTAAAACCGTATAATACACACATATTTCAGCTCAAGTTTGAGCACTGTTCTAAATTCATACCACTGTGGGAAAAGGGGGAGTATCTAGACTGGAATACTCCTGTATCCTCCCGGATGCTCCACAGATAATCGGATGTACTGGGACTTGCCTGGCCTGTTACATGGTCTGGAATACTCTGGGATATGTACCAGGTTTAGGGGCCATTAGTTGTCATGTTGAGTGATCCCCTGGGGGGGAGGGGCTTGCAAGTTGCAAAGGAACATTTGCATTTCACACCTCGGCCCACCAAGTATCCTTTAATTGGTCAAATGTCTTACCTTGGATTGGTGGCACAATGTCCTGCCCCTTCTCTAAAACCTCTCCCCAATGGTCCAGTGTGTGTCCTCAGACATGATTTCATATAGTTTATATTACTATTAATATTGTTGTTATTATCATTATTATTATTTTTGGTGTTTTGTGTTCATGGGTAAATTATATAGTGAAAGAGAGAGAGTCTGACAAACAAAAATGAATTACACAGATATTTCTATCATAGATAAATAAAATACGGTATCGATGTACAACATATAATAGAATATATTAGAACAGAATGTAATATTTTCTTGAGCATTTCCACGAACGACCCCCATTCTGTGGACTCCATTGTGAATCACAACATATTTTTGGTCTGTGTGTCCAGTGTATTCTGCAGCACCCCACACAGTGCAGCCATTTCTGTGCTACGGGCTAGAGGCCCGGCAGTCCACACCGGCCCTCCATCCAAGATGACGTCCTCCTCTTCAGACATCATATATACTCTTGCGGTCTTCCATATGGCAGCCTCTCCCTCAGTTTGAAGAACATTAACTCTGGCCTGGTGCAGCTGCAAAACAAGGAAAACAGAAATTAGGCAACTGAAAACAAAATGAGGAAAAAGGTCAAGAACTACTGGGAGTTAGGTTTTGACTTACTCTTCTCTTCCTTTGCCTCATGCGAGTGGTGATCCTGCCCTCCTCTTTTCTTCTCTAGATACTCTTCTTGGTTCATCCTGTAGCTCTTTTGAGTAGTCTCATAATAGGTCTTACAGGATGCTAGTGAGAGAAAAAAAGTTTGGTTTATTACTAAATGCAGCCTATACTGTAGAACATCAAACAGGAAACACAGGGGGTGGTCTGACAGGATGCATAATCAGGGCCGGCTAGGCTAACTGCTAGCCTATGCAGACCTACGGTTCCGACAGTCATCCTGGCTGGCGTTTGTTCCCTTGGACGGTGATTTTTTATTTTTTTTAATTTTTTTAGTTTGGATATATGTGTTAGTTTGAATGTGTGTTGTTGTAGTTCTCGAATGTCTTTTTGTCTATGTTGCACTGCTGTGGCTTCGGTACCCAGCCCCGCCCAGACCATTGGCTGTTCCTAGCATTTAAAAGGCCAAGCCATGGGCTAACGGCGGTGGTCAGGTGGATTCCTGAGAAGCTCTGTCTAACAGGTGGACTCGGAATTTTGCGGGTGTTTGCCGTTCCGTATAACAAAGTTCTGCAGGCATCCAAATACATCCGGCAAACAGCAGGTTTGGCAGAAGTTTACCACGTCTGGATATTTCCAGATACGCCACTTTCACACAGTGTATGCTGGTCTCGAATTTACCATGTAACCACAGCAACACGCTGAAGCGTGACCATTAAACATTCAGAGCATTAGCTTAGCGGCTAGCTTTCGCTTCATAACTTTGTAATTCCGAGTCCAAAGTGTTCAACAGAAGAAGTGAAGGCTTCTCTTTTAATTCATTGGTCGTTGACTATGGTATAAGTGGGATAATCCATTCCGATGTGTGCGTTAATTGAATTTAATACACTCCGCTGCGGTAGCAAGGTTCTTTGCCTCCACGTCACGTGCGCACCTTGTCGAGGATCGTCTTTTCCGTAGCAAAGAATCGGTCGTACTAGATTAACAGACCTGGATAAGCTACTGTATCCACAAGGCGTTCCGCAATTTGAATTTATCAATTAAGATTTGAAAATTAAAACCCATACTATGGCACGTGTGTCGGGGAGAACAGGTC
Source organism: Lampris incognitus (assembly GCF_029633865.1). NCBI lineage: Eukaryota > Metazoa > Chordata > Actinopteri > Lampriformes > Lampridae > Lampris > Lampris incognitus. Next base: position 9,040,331 of record NC_079231.1, read on the forward strand.
AAGGGTTGGCCAGAAAATGGAGAGAAAGCACCTTGGCCTCATTTTTTCTCCGTCCTGTATGGCCTGGTCTCTCTGAGTAGCTGCTAACACCTAAAAACGAGAGAGAGAGGGGTGTGTTTCCCAAGATAATGCAGTTTATTGTGTTGCTTGAACAGGCTGTTATCCCGAAAAGGTAAAATGAAGAAAATGAAAATGACGTTTTAGTTAAACTGTGTTTGTACGAAGACAAGGGAGGTGTCACGCCTTTTAAAAACTCGGTCTCCTTCTTCTTACCTCTGTAGATTTGACAGAGAAGAATGGAGAAGAAGAGAGAGAAATGCAGACAGGCCCAGGTGATCGCCACTTGTTATTACGTCTAATAGAAATGTCTCGGCAATGCAGTTTGTCGCTTGCGGGTTCAAGTGGAGCTGAAATGTCTGGCCAGTGCGAGCCTTCTGCAGCAGCATTACTGACCAAGACGTCTTCACCGAACGGCGAACGTTATGCTACTGTGTTGTTCCGTCATATTACAGGGAGGCGATTGAACGTGTGATTAATATTTGGCCGTGGCAGCTGGGACAGATCCTGCAGGTGCAACACATCCTGGTCTTCCTCCTGCAGACGGCTGACCTCCTCCTGCCGGCTCAGACGCCCTCAGACACTGCTTCACCAATGTGCTGAGGTGAGAGAGGATGCTAAATATAGCCACTGTCTGCTGTTTACAATGTTCATCTGTGCTACAAGGGGGGGGGGTGCCAGCTTGGGGGGGGGGCGTTGAGGTGCCTCACTCTACCCTTCTTGTCGACTTGGTGTCTTTGTATTCTTCCTCTGCCACATCCTGCGTGCTAACAGAGGGGTTATTAACATAACAAACTTAAATGCCTTATATAAATAATACCATTGGCCCAAAACGCAGAGCGGCTGAGCTGACGCTGTTAAAGCAGCGCCTCCAACATCTGTTTATGAGCACTTTGCCTAATGATATCATCCGATATCATTAGCTGTGGCAGCGCACAGCAGCAGCAGGTGCAGCTGTTTCTAACACCCCCCCTCCTCACCCTCCACACACACGCAAAACAACAACACCCAAAAAACCCACACAATACAATACACACACACACACACACTACTCCCTCGCCCCCAGTAAGCGGCGGAGGGAGAAAAGACTTGCACAGAGCGCTCCGCACCAATCCCTCCAACCCGTGTATCGACCAAACCAATCATTAAGACAATTTTCCGCAACAACAACAAAAAAAGAGGCAGCCCCTATGATTTCAATCTGCGTATCACCTGTAATTGTAGTTTTTAGCCTGAGCCTGATTCCATACATTTAGTCAAAGTAAACTATAACTGCGAGGACACAAACGTTGATATCGCTCTGCACAGCGCCAGCTGCAGATGCCGTTTTTAGATGCCAGCCATTTTCTGTAGGGTGGCTGTCACAAACCTGTGTATGTGTGCGTGTGCGTGTGTGTGTGTGTGTGTGTGGTGTAGACGTGGGTGGGGACCCATGCATTGTTTTCTGACTTGGTTTGCTCTGTTTGGATGCAGAAATTATGGATTATTTTCGGTCGCCACAGTGAAAAGGTTGTCTTGCCCTGACCGGAAGGTAGTTTCCAGGCCCTTGCAGGAGCCGGGGTCGATGGTACTCGGCTGTAATTAGTCAGGTGGGCAGTTCAGATGTTGTACCACACAGTGTTATCTAGGAAATTAGAAAATGTGTTTATAGATCCAAAACAATGGCTTGGTGTGGAAACAGCAGCTACAGCTTGCCCTGCGTGGAGGTGCCCGCCATGTCACGTACAACACCCACCAGTCGTCTTGCGCTCGCAAGACAACTCGGCGCACAAACCTGTAAAGTTGCAGACACGTTTTTGTGGCATTTCATTAACAAAACTGCTTCCACTTGCTGCATTTTTCTACATGTAATAGACACAAAATGCCAGACTTAAAACTCTTGATAGCTTGTCACAATAGCGCCACCTTGGTTAGAATATGCAACCGCAGTTTCATACTACAGTCACACTTGAGATGACATTAGACAGCAAACGAGCTTTTTTTTTTTTCTTGGAGAAATCGTGTTCCTTATAATAACCAAAGAAGAGGATATTTGAAATTATCAGGCAAATTAGCATCAGGGTCCAGGCCCTTGGCGTCTACTAAGGGTAACAGGATGTTGCATAAAACGCATCGCTTCCTGTACAACACTAACATTTCCCGCCAGTGTCCTTAATAGTACACCAGTGGTTAGGGCAGGCAATAGCAGAGCATCTCAAGTTAAGCTGAATGGGTCGTTGGATCTCGAACAGCCCAATTACAACGTCAGTAACTATTAAAACTTAATATTTTGCCATAAAAAGTTAGCACATCGATGTGTGAGGTAAAGCTTTATTCTGTGAAACGGAGTAGAAATGGATTTGAACAGGTTTTCTGATGTGCGTGATGCCGTGTATAATGCAACAGTTCATCGTGTACTAATCTTCTTCATATATCATAGCTGATTCTTCACTATGGTGGTTTTAACACATACTTTGGCACCTGCTGCAAAGAAGCAGGTGGGTTTGTGGATAACACACACACACACACACACACACACAGTTACAGCATACCTAATCACACACATACCGGCACACACAATTACAAAATACACATCTAAGTATACACATGCAAACACACCTAAACACACAATCATTGAAAGACACACACACTCCTACAAACCCCAGACACACAACTGTCCACAATCCTTTTCCCTTTCCTCCTCCCAGCTGTTCTCTAAATGTTGATTACACAAGACATAAGGGATAATTCCCCCCACCACCAAGCCTCGCACTCTTCGTTCTTAGGTAGTCAGGCACTCCCCAGGAGGAAGCTGGGAAGAGCTCCGAGGTCATCGCTGACCCGGGGTCCGGGGTTCAGCGGAGGGCTCTGGCCCCGCAGGGAGAGCTCCTCTCTCCGATCGTCCTCTCCCCTTTTTCCCGCAGCTATTTAAGCAATGCATCTTGGGATGGAGGACCAGGGCAGAGATGGCGTGACCCGGGGACAACCGGTCAACATGGAGAACAGAAAATATTCAGATTACTTCAACCACCGAGATACTCTGCGATCTCCGTGTTAAGTGGGAATGGGGGGGGGGGGGGAATTTAGCCCATGGGGATTTTTTATCCAACGTGACTTTGTTCAAATGGAACATTTTCAAGGCCCCCTTTTTTTTCAGAGCGACTCCTAGCGGGCTGAAATTCATATGTCGAACGGCTCACATTGAGAAACGTGTGTGTCTGAGCCGACTCACCCAGATAACTGATGAATCTGCTGTCTGTCTTCCCAGAGAAGGTTATGTAAAATAGATGGGCACTACATGATGAGATGAAATCAATCAATCAGTCAATCAAACTTTGTTTAAAAGGCATATTTCATACATTGAAAGGCTCTGCGATTTGTTTTACACGAGAACAGATAAAAAATACATCAATGAAAAAAAAATGCATGGAATAAACATACCATATACAAAATATGTATAAAAGATATACTGATGAGCCAAAACATTATGACCACCTGCCTAATATGCTGTTGGTCCTCCATGTACTGCCAAAACAGCATGACCCTCCAGGGCTTGGACTCTACAAGACCCCTGAAGGTGTCCTCTGGTATCTTGCACCAAAACATTGGCAGCAGATCCTTCAAGTCCTGTAAGTTGCGAGGTGGAGCTGCTGTGGATTGGACTTGTTGGTCCAGCACATCCCACAAATGCTCAGTCAGATCGATATCTGGAGAATTTGGAGGCCAGGGCAACACCCTGAACACTTCATGTTCCCCCCAAACCATTTCCCGACAATGTGTGCAGTGTGGCAGGGTGCATTATCCTGCTGAAAGAGGCCACTGCCATCAGGGAATACTACTGCCATGAAGGGGTGTACCTGGTCTGCAGTGATGTTTAGGAAGGTGGCATGTGTCAAGTTGATGTCCACATGAATGGCAGGACCCAGGGTTTCCCAGCAGAGTATTACCCAGAGCATCACGCTCCCTCCACCGGCTTGTTGTCTTCTCACAGTGCATCCTGGTGCCATCGCTTCCCCAGGTAAACAGCGCACATGTACATGGTTATCCACGTGATGTGAAAGAAAACGGGTCTCATTGAACCAGGCCACTTTTTTTCCACTGCTCCAAGGTCCAGTTCTGACACTTGAGTACCCAGTGTAGGCACTGCACGTTTGATGGTAGACAGGGGTCATCATGGGCACTCTGACTGCGCTGCAGATACGCAGCCTCATATGCAGCAGGGTGCAATGCACTGTGTGTTGTGACACATTCCTCCCGTAACCACCAATAAAATGTTCTGTGACATGTGCCGTAGTTGAACTTGTCTCAGTTCAAACCAGACAGGATAGCCTTTGTTGCCCTTGTGCAGCAATGAGCCTTGGGTACCCAACACCCTGTCGCCGGTTTGTGGTTTGTCCCTCCTCAGACCACTGTCAGTAGGTACTCGCCATTGCTGAGCGGGAGCACCCCACAAGCCTTGCCGTTTCAGAGATGCTCTGACCCAGTCAACTGGCCATAACAATTTGGTCCTTGTCAAAGTCTCTCAGGTCTTTACTCCTGCCCACTTGTCCTGCATCCAACATGTTTACAATGAAAACCCATCGTTCACCTACCCTCTAATCTATCCAGACCTTGATATGTGCCCTTGTTTGGAGATGATCAGTTATTCACTTCACCCGAGAGTGGTCGTAATGTTTTGGCTCATCAGTGTATCGGATGAGGCTGGATACTCAGGGCAAGGTGCAAATATGTACGGGACACTGGGGAAATGGAGAGGGAGCCCGAGTTAACCCTGGTTGGATTTGAACCCTGATTAGATTGAAGGAGAATTTTGTGTGTGCGTGTGTGTGTGTGTATAAAAAAAGAAACGTGTGATACCAGAGTGTTTCAAGAGCGAGTAGCGACAGAAAATATAGAGGGAGGGATAAAATCCAAGGAAAATGAGTTTGACTATTTCGTGAGTTTGGAGTTGATCTGGGATGGGGAGTTGCATGAGAGGTGGGGAAGAAAGAGACAGTGACTATTATGAATGTGCAAGAGGGTTTAAACACAATGTTCAGATGTCAAGTTCCTCGCATCACTTCTTAATCTGAAAACATACTGCAGTCTGTATGTAAAGTTGCACGGAGAACATCCTGGCAGACGGCACGAAGGCGCTTAATTTTCACTTCACAAATTTCCTAATGGGAAAACTAAAGAGATATCTCTGCCTCAGCACCCTAAGGCGCAAGATGGTGGAGGAGCATTCGACTTAATGATCAACCCTGGCACTTTTGTCAGTGTGCGGTGTGGAAGACGGAGACATCTGAATGCAGAGTCGGCCGGCTGCACGCAGATTCCCCTCACGGATTCAAATCCTCTTCCATTCCAACTTTCTGCACACATACTTTTTAAATGTCCTTTCACTTTTTACAATTACGTTTCTTGGGTTTATATCAGAATCACTTGCTCCGCCTGAATTCAAGAGCTGTAGCTCTTATCCAGGTGACAAAACACATTGACAGGTGACGCGGTACAACAGTTTATAGTGACACATAGAGACAACAGGCGGTAACAACGCAAGACATGTGACACACACAAAACCCCACACAGACACTAAATGAAACCCCCCCCCCCTTTTCCCCAATTGTATCCGGCCAATTACCCCACTGTTCCGAGCCGTCCCAGTTTCTGCTCCACCCTCTCTGCCGATCCGGGGAGGGCTGCAGACTACCACATGCCTCCTACGATACACGTGGAGTCGCCAGCCGTTTCTTTGCACCTGACAGTGAGGAGTTTCACGAAGGGGACGTAGCACGTGGGAGGATCACACCACCCCCCACCCCCCCCCGAACAGGTGCCCTGACCGACCAGAGGAGGCACTAGTGCAGCGACCAGGACACATACCCACATCCGGCTTCCCAACCACAGACACATCCAATTGTGTTTGTAGGGTCACCTGACCAAGCCGGAGGTAACACGGGGATTCGAACCGGCGATCCTCGTGTTGGTAGGCAACGGAATAGACTGCCACGCCACCCGGATGCCCTACTAAATGAATCTTAGTGCTTAGTTTCCTGTAAAGGAATTTGATGCAAACCTGTGTGTTAAAAAGAGCTCTGGGAAAGTAAAAGTGACAGCAGTAAACTCGTAGTAAACTACACATCACTTCCTGTGCTCCCGCTCGGCCTACGGGTCACCGTGTGCATCACTTTAGATGAACCTGCATTACACTATCCCCGAAGAACTCCGGTAAAACCTGGTAACCACCGGCGCCTTGCTGTTGATGCACGGCGGCTGTGCGTTTCCTCAACCTGTCTGGAGCGATGTTTGACGGCCTTGTGTAATTACCCCGCCGTGTGTTCTTTTATCAATATTCATCGTGTGCAGATTTCAGCCCTATTGATGTAGTAATGGATTCAGAAGGGGGTTTTTCTTCTTTTTTTTTCTTTTTTTTTAAAAGTCCCGTGGACCCAGGAAGAATTTCAATGACTCACGACTTTGAGAATAAAGAGGAGGGCGGCAGGAGATGTGAGAGTTCCCCGGCGCCACCTGAGGAAAGCCAGCACCGCCTCGCCCCACTTGCAAAGCATGTGGCAGATCAACCCTTACAAGTGTTTTCTCTTTTTTTCCCTCTTTCAACCTCTTCCTCCTCCTCCTCCTCCTCCTTTCAGCGGTGGAAGGGGGGTGGGGTGCAGAATGTCAGGGCCTTTGTTGTTACTCTTTGGCGAGTAAATTACACATTTAGGATTTATTGAGACAAGAAACAATTTTCAAATCGTGGGTCCGTGGAGCGTCTGTGGAGACGTGCTCATTACTCCCTAGCCTGGGGCCATATGCAGCACCTCAGATGCAACCCTGTCTCCCTGTCTCTCTCTCGCTCTCTCTCTCTGTTTCCCTCTCTTCCTCCCTCTCTCTGCCTCTCTCTCTCTCTCTCTCTCTCTCTCTCTCTCTCTCTCTCTCTCTCTCTCTCTCTCTCTCTCTCTCTCTCTCTCTCTCTCTCTCTCTCTCTCTCTCTCTCTCTCTCTCGCTCTCTCTCTCTGTTTCCCTCTCTTCCTCCCTCTCTCTGCCTCTCTCTCTCTCTCTCTCTCTCTCTCTCTCTCTCTCTCTCTCTCTCTCTGTCTGTCTGTCTGTCTGTCTGTCTCTCTCTCTGTTTCTCGCTCCTTCTGTCTCTCTGTCACTCTCTGTTCCTCTCGCTCTGTCTCCGTCTCTCTCTGTATTTTCCGAGATTGTGTTGCCATGCGGAACGTGATAATGTCTCCGTGGTTTGTTCGGAGCTCGACCAGCGGGTTAGGGTCTCAGCAGGTGTCCCGCCGAAGTTTGTTCAATCATTGAAGAGAGGACCACATGGACACATGACTGTCAGATAAAGAGGCAATGGCATTTGACATCACACACACACACACATTTCCTTTTTGAATGGCGAAGTTGATGCACCCCCCCCCTCCATTCCTTGTTCCTCCTTTTGTTTTATTCATCATCATTTTCATCTTCTTTTTGTGTGTTTGGAGGGGTGGCTGAGCATTTGCTATGCATGGAAATATGAAAGTGCCGTTTGTTCCTCCTCGTGTTTTGGGTTGAAAAAGCACCAACATGATCATTTTGATTGTGATTTTGTTAAGCGAGGTCACGTCCTTCCCTCGTGTAGTTTCCGGCACCCTCTCGAGATTCTAACAAGTTCGGCTCTTTTAAACCCCCCCCCCCCACACACACACACATACACACACACACACACACACATTACCCGCGTGCCACTCCAATCACACCATGAAGACAGCCGTCATATTGATAAATAAATCATATTAGTATTTTTTCCCATGACAAAAAGACCCAGCGGCTCAAGTTAAACCTCGGCACAGTTTCCTCCCGCAGGCTCTGCCGCTCTGCGTTTCATGTGCCTTCCTCGCGCCGCGGCATACCAGCACTTTGATGGCGCTCTTAATGGCCAATCAACGCCTAAACAGATTCCAGCAGCATCGTGAGGAGACGCCTCAGCCCTCGCTCTTTGCCTCCGTGCCCGCCTGACACTGTACAAGGTGCCGCTCATGAATACTTAACACCAGTCAGGAACTCTCAAAGTTGCTATTTTATCCCAGAATCCCTTGCGTCCAAAAATCCCCTCTTGTTTTTTTTTTTTGTTACCCTGGCAGAAATTGAAATGACTGGGTCAGATCCACATGAGGAGAGCAGTATCCTAAACAGGGTTTAAGTCTGAGCCGCGTACGGCGTATTACAGCCAGTGTTTTCCTGCAGGCAGCTCGGTGGACTGTGGCAGTGTGGGAAAACTGCCGGGCCCCCGTCGGCCCCCAGGTTTATCCTGACGCTTAATGGTTTCCTCTTTCTGAGGAGACCGGGCCATGAAGAGTCAGAGGAAAACACACAAGACATGTGTACTAGTGTGTGTGTGTGTGTGTGTGTGTGTGTGTGAGTGAGTGAATGTACACTCGGGTCAGTGTGTGTACATGTATTGTGAGGATGTACTTATCCAGAAACGATCACAAGAACAATACATTTCCCACACGCTACTACTACTACTACTACTACTACTACTCCTATTAATTCTGCTACTACTACTTTTGGCTGCTCCCACACACTACCAACACAAAAAAGAGAAAGAAAGGAAAAAAAACCCCACAATTATCGTCCTCTGGTCTGAGTCTCTTCTTCTCGAGAGAAAACTAAAAGAAGCAGGACCACATATGCAAGACCCTCCTCCTCCTCCTCCTCATCATCATCATCTCCTCTCTCCCACTCAGTTGTGTCTTCCTTCATTGTGTTGCAAAGGAGTGAAGATATATGCCAAGGAAAACTAACTGCACCTCGCTCTCCTCCTCTACCCATCCTGAGCCTGCTTTTTTCTTTTCTTTTCTTTTCTTTCTTTTTCTGGGACCGCGGACTGCTTGTGAGCTAATTAATGTGCAGCCACAGTGAGAGGCTCCTGACAGGTGCTGCTGGTCAGCCGGGGTCAGAGAGACTGAGACCCCCGGTGTCTGCAGCAGTATAAATACATAGAAGGAAGAAAGTAACGAGAGAGGAAAGACGTGTTAATTTCTGTCTTCCATCTGTTATTACATAAGCACTGCCAACAACGACGCATCTCGGGGAGAAACAGAGAGAGCGAGAGAGAGAGAGCAGCGTTCCTGTGTGAGAGATCAATTCCCTGGTGACCAAAGGTGTAAAAATCAAATTAATAGTGTGAAAGATTCACAAAGGCAAGTTTCAGGAACAATAGAGGTTTTCATCCCAAAAATTCCACTGGAAAAAAATACGTGTTGTAAAAAAAACAACAGATGATTCAATTGTATTTTATTTTGTTTTGTAAAATAAAAAAAGGGGGGGGCTCGAGATGCCAACTAAGTAACGATGTAATGATTTTCCGTAATACTTGGTGAGTTTTGCTGCAGTTTTTGTTTTTTTAAGTGATGGGACGATGTTCATTTGGGGATTAAATTCAATTTTGGTCTAATTGTAAAGCAAAACACTTACTGTCGATGCAACATATTAAGATGTGCCAGACGTGTCGTGCTCCCCATTCTCAAAGCGTATTCCCATTATTTTCAGTAAATATCATCGGGAGTTTTCCTGCGGCACTAAAATATTGAATCGGAACGAAGGGTGAATTTGAATAGATCCATGTGTGTATTTCTGTCATAATTTTGTCGTTACATTTGAGCTCAGCGTGGGGCGGCGTTTTCCAGCTATTCCTTTCCGGCAGTTTCCTGGCAGTTCTCTGTGAAAATACGACAGTGACGGGGAAGACGAGCCGTCTGTCCTCCGACAAAATATTTTTCCTCCCCTCTTTCTGCACCACGACGGGAGGAACAATGGGATGTTCTTAAAAACAATGGCTCCGAGGATTGACACGCACCCTCGTGTCTCTGGCGGTTCAGGCCGGCGTGTGGACTCAGGCCTGAAGGCAGTGTCCAGATCCAGAACCGACGTCTTCCCTTTCTGTCTTCACCCCACATTTCCTGTGTATCCCCATTGTCTTGTCTAGCAGAGACGAAAGAAAATAAGTGGGCTGATTCGCTCCGCTGGTTCCTTCGGCCTGTTTGGGTTTTGGATCTTTCCACCGACACGTCAACAAGGAACGAGACCGGTTGACATCCTCGGCGGGCACGAACCGGGCCCCTCTTTTAACCCCCGGCCCTCCGGCCTGTCAGTGGTTTGCGGGCCCGCCGATCACTAAATCGTACATGCGCCAGACAGGAACTCTGCCGTTGTTTTTGTAAAACGGACAGATGTCAGGAGAAGGAGGGGATGTCTCTTTCTTGTAGGGACAGCGTACATTCCTTTCAGGGTGGAAGGGACGGGTTTCTGTTCCCTGCCAGAGTACACACGAAATCCACCGTAGATCTCTCCGGCATTTCAATGCCGACTCCCTCCCACGGCTGAAAGCGTAGGATGATGTGCTGTGGCTCAGAGGGAAGCCACACAGTCAATATCCGGCCTTTTGACAGGTGCAGGAGCCTGTAGCTGTTCCCGCTCCGGCTTGGCAGTGTGGGATCGCACATTATAATTGTTTGTTCAATTATTTCTTTCTTGGATGGTGCACCTGCACTTCGCTAAGCGAACTCAGGAGACCGCCGCACAATTAAGCCCCTCAGAGCCTCTGTTGATGCCTGTTTAAGCATTCGGGTGAGGGGTGCGTGGGGGGTCGGATAAATACCTTTTAGTGCTCAAGGTAACAAGCGAAGGGGTGACAGTGAGAAAGCTCACTGGGAGCAATTTTCTATTTATTTGTCTTGTGATGTGACCTCTCTCTTGAAAAGGTTCCTCTGCTTATTATAGGATCTGCAATAAGCGGGGGGGCTCGCCCACCCACTCACCACAAAATATATAAATGTATAGAACATTATGAGACTTGAGATATCATGGATAGGTTGCGAGTGCGCACATCCCAACTGTAACTCAGGTTGTGTGACCTCCTACAGCCTCGTCCACTGAGTTGTATAGTCGTACTTTTCATTGAAAAGTACAACGTGTAGGAATTGTATTTGCTAATTCCACTGTAGGCACTTGTAGCTGTCATGGCGGTAGCACGGTAATTGGTGAGCAACCAGGTCAAACGGTATTCGCCAAAAAACAAAAACAAATCCTGGATGTTTTATTTAAACGACATGGAGGAACATCCTGACGGGATTAGGCATGTCAGAGTAAGTGAGACCATGCCGGGTCAAGTTGTCTTCTACACAACAGAAGCTTCACTTGAGCGATCATGGTTGTCTTTTAATAATCACTCTCTTGATCTGGTTCTTTACTGTACACCAAACCTCATCCAGCTACCTTTTTAGGAGGTTTAATATTAATAAACCAGGTCTGCCATAATGATATGCATTTGACTTAAATAAATACAAATATCTATATCTATCTATACTTATCTATCTATCTATCTATCTATCTTTATATATATATCTATATATATATAGATATATATATCGTCAATGGTGTTGTTATAAGTGCTCAACTAATGAGGAGTGGAATTTCAATACAGATGCAGGAAAAAAAGTGTTAATACATAGCAGTGCAGGCCTGTTTCGTGCATCGCGCACTCATCAGATTTAGCAGCTGATTGCACGAAACAGGCCTGCACTGTATCTGTATTTATATATATATATACATACACACACACACACATTTCCCAGACAAGTCACACTGGAGTACAAGTTGCGCTCAGCAAAAAATGTGTTGTTGCGAGGAACAAACCTATGTAGTAAGTCACTTCGGTGTATAAGTCGTATTTATATGGTGGTACAGTATTTTCAAATAACAAAATAGTTATATTTCCGAATTCACTTTTTTTTTCCATTTTATACGTCATTATCTGAAGTTTTTTTTTGTTGAGTACAAAAGGATAAAATCTGAAGCGTTCATTGTGGAGGTCATAGGTCAGTAGGCCAGCTGTTCATTTTGCCAGTGTGGCACTTAGTCAGCCACTGGACTTAAGTGGCATTTAAATTTTTCACTCCGTATAATCGAGCAGTTTTAAAGGATGTACGTCATGTTTCTTCAAATGCCGCATATCTGATTTTGAAATGCAACGATTCAAACCGAATTCAGCCGGTCACACTAACGCCCGATGGTTTTCCCATGGGGAATGACTGCGTTCATTCATGCCGTCTTCCTTTTTTTTTTTTTTTTTTTTTTTGACGGTCGAGCTTCATTCCCCGCATTCATCCCCGCCCGGCGTGTGTAACAGCCTGTTTTCCTCAAATGCTCTCTCCTGTCATACGGTCACAGCTATCATTTCAACCATGCATACTTCCCCCTATCAGTGCTCCGTGCTGCTACCTTCCATGCATTATTCACAGGGACATTAAAATACTTGGACAGAGAATCGTGTGTTAAGGCAGCCGGGTTGGTATAGGCGTCGCCACAACAGCTGAAAGTGTCCGTCACACAGTTATAACTTTTTTTTCCTTCCCTTCCATAGTTTCCCCGGCAGTGCAGCTGCCTAAATGAGAAGGATTAAGTTAACTCCTTGGTTAGAGGAAGAGCAAGGCCCGGATTAGGGCACCAGGCATGGACACAGCGACCATTCAAGCAAGAGCCACAGCTTTTAAAAAGAAGAGAAGAGAGGGGGAGAGCGGGGCAGCCGAGCAGAGCCCTGGCGGGAGGTGGCGGGGGGGGGGGGGGGACTGGCAGTTGACTTGCTTGAACAAATACATTGACAAGTGCAGCCCGCGTCTGACATGGAAAAGCATGTCGCTAAAGCTCGGAGAGGGGTGGTGATGGAGGCTGGGTGGTATACTGGTGGACACAGAGGATCACGGCCGCTTTTAATTTGGGCTTCTTCTGCATCCTCTGCTGCAACCTGCAACCCACTTTGTCAGAGGAATGCTATAAAATCCCTCCTAAATCAGTCGGCTATACTTGCCCTTAAAGGAAAACAGTTGTGATTTAACACACTACCTCTCTATGTATGTTGAAGGGGTAACGCTCCCATTAGCAGTCATAATGCTCAGCAGTCTTCTGCGTGTCTCTGAAATGCCGGTAAATTGTGTCTGCCGGTGACGTCTGCCATTTGTAGATGACTTCATTGTATAAGAAAATGTAAATTACACCACTACATAGAGCTGCATAAGAAAATGTGAAAAATAATGGCACGTTATTTAAGAGACACCCAGAAGGGGGAGTCTGGGTGGCGTGGTGGTCTATTCCGTTGCCTACCAACACGGATCGGCAGTTCCAGTCCCCGCGTTACCTCCAGCTTGGTCGGGCATCCCTACAGACACAATTGGCCGTGTCTGCAGGTGGGAAGCCGGATGTGGGTATGTGTCCTGGTCGCTGCACTAGCGCCTCCTCTGGTTGGTTGGGGTGCCTGTTTGGGGGGGAGTGGGAACTGGAGGGAATAGGGTGACCCTCCCACGTGCTATGTCCCCCCTGGTGAAACTGCTCACTGTCAGGCTAAAAGAAGTGGCTGGCGACTCCACATGTATGGGAGGAGACATGTGGTAGTCTGCAGCCCTCCCTGGATCAGCAGAGGGGTAGAAGCAGTGACCGGGATGGCTTGGAAGAGTGAGGTAATTGGCCAAATACAATTGAGGAGAAAAAGGGGGGAAAATCGGAAAATGAAAAAATGGTAACTTGCGCAGTCATTCTATTAACAAAAGGATATTGGCGCTGGATCTGACCCTTGACCTCCATAAAACTGTATATTTGTAATGAGGGTGATGTGTAAATTTGGGTATGAATGTCAAAAGAATGCCTTCAATGAAGAAATGCCCTGGCCAGACTCTTGCTAATTCACGAGGGTCTTTCGATGGTGGGGGGGGGTGGAGACAAGAACAGGTGGTGGCTCAGTCTGAGAAATAGAGTGAAGGAAGAAAAAAAGAAAACAGGCCACCTGCTTGTGAAACTGAACCTGAAGCAGAACATTCCAGCGGCGTTCCTCACGGTGCTGAGCAAGCTGTCCGCATCGTGTTGGATCAGACCAGTGCAGTAAATCTTCTACAGTAAATTATCCCGGGCTGGTCCGAGGGCTCTCGCAGACAAGCCGAAAGGCTTTTTTTTTAATTCAGTAGTGAACTGTACTCCGTTTGGAGGAACTGTGAAGGATGACAGTTGCACTCGAATGTCTCTGAAATCCCTTTCGGGGGAAAAAAAATCCACGTGAATTTCACATGAATTTCATTTTGGTGAAATCACACGGGCGGTATGTGAAGGAACAGGTGCTTTGCACTTGAGAAACGGGGTTTTGGAGCGTTTTCGTGGTTTCACGGGTGAAATTCGTGCGCAACACAGAACATTTTCGAGGTAATGTGCACAAGAACATGTGCTCCAAATGTGATTACATGTGATATAACCCATGTTGCACATGTGAACCACATGTTATATCATATGGGAATGGTGTGTTTTTTCACAAAGGATACCGGAGTTTGGGTCTAATACCCTTTACTCGAAAAAAGTGATAAATACATGTGCATATAGCAGTCAAATAAAAGTTACTTTGAAAAGATCATAGGTCATATCCAGTAATTCTTTGATAGCATTCATTTTCAAATTTTTTTTAATTACTATTACAAGTTTGCTAACTGGTATCCCTGTAAAAGCTTGGACAACTGGGATGTCCGAAATTATCCGGCATTTTCCAAGTCAGTTATTTAAGTACGGTCAGTAGAAAGCACAGTAAGGCTGACTATTCATTAGTTAAAAGCATCATAAAGAGTCTAAATGTGGAAATAGAATTAGAAGGTTCTCTACTCGTCCTGGATGATGCCCCTCTCGCTCTCTCTCTCTCTCTCTCTCTCTCTCTCGCCTTCTTTCTCTCTCTCTCGGGGACCAGGATCATGTTGTGTCAGTTCTCTTCCATCAAAGAGACCCTGACACAACAGTGTACTAGTATTGATGGCTGACTTTTTGTCTCCAGGAGTCGGGCCCCGCCCATCAGCCCATGGATGACTGTCGTCCTGTGGACAGGAGACATGTATGTGGAAGCCAGCAGATGATGGGAAAGATGATGGGAAATACTACTTAAATCATGTGCCCCAGTGCCTCACATGCTTCTTCCCAGTACATTAAGGGCTGCACAGTCTTAGGCAGAGTTGTGCCTTGGAACGAGACGGCCACCGTTTTGACCCCATGTCTTTCAAAATCTTGGAAGACGTGGCGTCATGTCTTCCAAGGTGGACGACTTCCATGGTTCCATGGTCAGCGGTGGAACATTTCCATGGAGTCTTCCACCGTTTTGACCTCATGTCTTCCAAAAAATGACCCCATGTCTTCCAAAATGAAAGCCATCAAAGTAAAATAACTGCAGTTTTTAAAGGATAGGGTAAGCAGTGTCCACGTCAGGCAAACAAAACATTAAAGTCAGGACAGTGTTTGCATTGGGAAGAAGGCTTTTTCAATGCATTGCATTGAAATATGACTTCACTGTACATTTATCCATATGTCGACTGTAAATATCATTCTACATATGGATAAAGACAGACTACACATGTAAATCTACGTATACACAGTAGACTACATATCATTTTATGTAGTGATCTGTATAGTCTATCGGCCCTGTGATGGTCTGGCGGCCTGTCCGGGGTGTCTCCCTGCTTGCCGCCCAATGACTGCTGGGATAGGCTCCAGCATCCCTGCGACCCTGAGAGCAGGATAAGTGGTTTGGGTAATGGATGGATGGATGGATGTAAAGTCTACCGTCATGGGTCAGAAAGAAGTCAAATGCAGAATGCAGTGTGATGGTGGCCATATCCCACTGGTGTGTGTTCAGCACCGATTCTTGCTTGTCCACCAAAACACAGACTCGGAAATTCTGCCGGGTCCATTTCTGGTCAGATTGTACTGTCACAGGTCAGGAAGGACTCAAAAGCAGAATCAGAGACCACAGGCAGGAGTAAGTTAAGAGCAGCAACTTTACTGAAGGGATTGGGCAGTTCACAACATGGTTTGTTCCAATGTTCAAATCCAAAGGTCAGTGCAAATAGGCAGAGGTACAGAACCAAGAGGCAGAATACAAGGTCACTTAGAGGCACGAGTGAAAACTAGGCAGAACAGACGGACGGGATGCGATAACTGGCAGGGGCACAATTGACAATCTGGCAAACACCAGAGGTGAGCGAGCTCGGATAAATACTAGAGAGACTAATGAGGAAACAGGCAACAGGTGTTCTGCAGAACTGGCGGGCTGACAGGTGATTGGCAGACAAGTGGTGCAGAGGCGTGCAGGTGGTTGTGGTAGGAGTTTTGGAGGAACAGTTGGCAGTAGATGACCGGTGAGCAGACATGGGGGTGTGGAGGTATGGTTCGTGTGCAGAGACACAGAGCTGTGGAGAGTGGTAGGAGGAACTGGAGGCTTTGGCTGAGTCCATAACAGTCTACTGTCTATATGTAGTGATATGTGTAGTCTACTGTCTATATGTAATGATATGTGTAGTCTACTGTCTACATGTAATGATATGTAGTCTACTGTCTACATGTAATGATTACTACATATATACAGTAGACTACACATATCACTACATATAGACATAAAGATGTATATACACATCACTACATATCGACTACACACACTACAGTAGACTACACATATTATTACATATAGACGTGTGTGTGTGTGTGTGTGTGTGTGTGTGTGTGTGTGTGTGTGTGTGTGTGTGTGTGTGTGTATATATATGTATGTATATATATACACTACCGTTCAAAAGTTTGGGATCACCCAAACAATTTTGTTTTTTCCATGAAAAGTCACACTTATTCACCACCATATGTTGTGAAATGAATAGAAAATAGAGTCAAGACATTGACAAGGTTAGAAATAATGATTTGTATTTGAAATAAGATTTTTTTTACATCAAACTTTGCTTTCGTCAAAGAATCCTCCATTTGCAGCAATTACAGCATTGCAGACCTTTGGCATTCTAGCTGTTAATTTGTTGAGGTAATCTGGAGAAATTGCACCCCACGCTGCCAGAAGCAGCTCCCACAAGTTGGATTGGTTGGATGGGCACTTCTTGCGTACCATACGGTCAAGCTGCTCCCACAACAGCTCAATGGGGTTCAGATCTGGTGACTGCGCTGGCCACTCCATTACCGATAGAATACCAGCTGCCTGCTTCTGCTCTAAATAGTTCTTGCACAATTTGGAGGTGTGTTTAGGGTCATTGTCCTGTTGTAGGATGAAATTGGCTCCAATCAAGCGCTGTCCACTGGGTATGGCATGGCGTTGCAAAATGGAGTGATAGCCTTCCTTATTCAGAATCCCTTTTACCCTGTACAAATCTCCCACCTTACCAGCACCAAAGCAACCCCAGACCATCACATTACCTCCACCATGCTTAACAGATGGCGTCAGGCATTCTTCCAGCATCTTTTCATTTGTTCTGCGTCTCACAAACGTTCTTCTTTGTGATCCAAACACCTCAAACTTGGATTCATCCGTCCACAACACTTTTTTCCAGTCTTCCTCTGTCCAGTGTCTGTGTTCTTTTGCCCATCTTAATCTTTTTCTTTTATTGGTCAGTCTCAGATATGGCTTTTTCTTTGCCACTCTGCCCTGAAGCCCAGAATCCCGCAGCCGCCTCTTCACTGTAGATGTTGACACTGGTGTTTTGCGGGTACTATTTAATGAAGATGCCAGTTGGGGACCTGTGAGGCGTCTGTTTCTCAAACTAGAGACTCTAATGTACTTATCTTCTTGCTCAGTTGTGCAACGCGGCCTCCCACTTCTTTTTCTACTCTGGTTAGAGCCTGTTTGTGCTGTCCTCTGAAGGGAGTAGTACACACCGGTGTAGGAAATCTTCAATTTCTTAGCAATTTCTCGCATGGAATAGCCTTCATTTCTAAGAACAAGAATAGACTGTCGAGTTTCAGATGAAAGTTCTCTTTTTCTGGCCATTTTGAGCGTTTAATTGACCCCACAAATGTGATGCTCCAGAAACTCAATCTGCTCAAAGGAAGGTCAGTTTTGTAGCTTCTGTAACGAGCTAAACTGTTTTCAGATGTGTGAACATGATTGCACAAGGGTTTTCTAATCATCAGTTAGCCTTCTGAGCCAATGAGCAAACACATTGTACCATTAGAACACTGGAGTGATAGTTGCTTGAAATGGGCCTCTATACACCTATGTAGATATTGCACCAAAAACCAGACATTTGCAGCTAGAATAGTCATTTACCACATTAGCAATGTATAGAGTGTATTTCTTTAAAGTTAAGACTAGTTTAAAGTTATCTTCATTGAACAGTACAGTGCTTTTCCTTCAAAAATATGGACATTTCAATGTGATCCCAAACTTTTGAACGGTAGTGTATATATATATATCACTACATATAGACAGTAGGCTATACATATCACTACTTATTAACAGTAGACTATAGCACTACATACAGACAGGAGACTGTACATATCACTACATATAGACAGTACACTATACATATCACTACATTTGGACAGTAGACTGACTGTACATATCACTACATATAGACAGTAGACTGACTGTACATATCACTACATAGATAGGAGACTATACATATCACTACATATAGACAGTAGACTGTACAAATAACTGAGCTTTATGGCTTTTGATTAAGATTTGACCTTTTTTTATCTTTTGTTTTCCAGTGCAGAACAGCAAGGAAAAAAGATGATTTTTATCACCCGACGACAATCATTACTGACACTGAAATCTGACCAGTCCCTCCCCTCCACTACACACACACACAGACACACACACACCCTTGAGGTTTTCTAAATCAATATAGTATCAGGTTATAATAACATCCAATGTATAGTCACAATATGCAGAAACTATTCAGCCTAGTTTGTTTCTCCTTGAAATATAATTTAGGTCTTGACTGGGGGGGGTTAGTGGGTGGGTGTAAAGTGCATCAGTTGAACCAGTTGTTTGATTCCCTTTGTTTGAAGATGACACAGACTCAGCAGAAACTTTGTAGATATCTTCTTGAAGAAGTTCTTCGTCAGCTGTGGCCCAATTAGCAAGCAAATTTCTCAGCAAACTGAGAAAGAAGGAAAAGAAGAAGAAAACAATACCGTAGGTGGATCATTAGTCGAAAATAATCCCCCCCAATAGTGTATCCTCACACCCCGACTATTTCAAAGAGAGGCATGGTGTTTTCTGCTGTCAAATCCCCTCCTTGTTTATTAGTTCGGGTGTCAGGGAGGGGACCCACTCATCCCGAATCCCAAAACTACCCTCCAATTTCTCCAACGCACGATACGTTTCAACACATCTAAGCCGGAGATGATAGTGATAGAATGCACACGAACGCAACACACACACACACACACACACACACACACACACACACGCCTTGACTAAACAGACCAAAAGGCCCACAGGCCAAAGCACGAGATGCTGCAGTGTCTGAGCTCAGGGGACGCGGTATCCAATTGTGTTTGTCAAGGCCTCCATTCATCATGTCATGGTGTGTGTGTGTGTGTGTGTATGGGGGGGGGGGTAGTTTAATGTACTCGCGCAGTCTTCCTTCCCTGCATGCTCCGAGTGTTTTCTGTTTGAGAAAACACACATAGGAACTCTTTCACAAACACTCCTGACTCCGTGTCGCTCACACACACACACTTAGATCGGCCCATCTACTCTCCAGGGCCGAGAGTTTTCCCCTCTTTGTCTTTATTTGGTGGTAAATGTTGACAGAGCGCTGAACCTTGCTGTCGGTCCATGACAGGCTTAGCTGCTCTGTAAGGTGTGTGGAAGTGAGCTAAAACCAAAAGGGGCTGCCGGTCTGGTGGTTAGCCATGGTGGGAGCATGGATCTGAGAAAGAGAACCTTTATTGCTAACCCAGCTCTGTGAGAGAGAGAGAGAGAGAGAGAGGTAGAGAGAGAGAGAGAGAGAGAGAGAGAGAGAGAGAGAGAGAGAGGAGGGCACTTAGCTAGTGCCAGATCGGCCGGTTCACAGACCTTTAGGGAAAAGGCTGAAGATTCCTTTTATTTCAAACCCGACTGCCCTCGTGGTGCTGTTGCCCCCGTTAAACTAATGAGGGGATTGTTGGCATATCAGAGTTGATGGGTATGAAGAGCAGCGCCCCAGCACGGCCTCTGAAAACGAGTGTGAAGCACTGTGACGGTTTGTTTTTTTTGGCCTGGATTCAACTGTGCCTTTTGTTTCTACTTTTCACTGCATATTACCGCCTGACTGTTACTGACTGTGCCGTGTACCAAGTTGATTGACGGACAGACGGACAAGCGTACGGATGGACGTTAGGGGGCGATATCCATCAAAAACTATAATTGCCATATCACAGTAGGTGCTTCTGTCAGTTAAAGATTAAGGAGGGCATCCGGGTGGCGTGGCGGTCTATTCCGTTCCCTACCGACACGGGGCTCGGCGATTCGAGTCCCCGTGTTACCTCTGGCTTGGTCGGGCGTCCATACAGACACAATCGGCCATGTCTGTAGGTGGGAAGCCAGATGTGGGTACGTGTCCCGGTCACTGCACTAGCGCTTCCTCTGGTTCGTCGGGGTGCCTGTTCAGGGTGGAGGGGGACCTGGGGGGAATAGTGTGATCCTCTCACGCGCTCCGTCCCTCTGGTGAAACTCCTCACTGTGAGGTGAAAAGAAGCCGCCGGTGACGCCACATGTATGGGAGAAGGCATGTGGTATAGTGTGCAGCCCTCCCTGGATCGGCAGAGGGGGTGGAGCAGCGACCGGGACGGCTCGGAAGAGTGGGGCCAAATACAATTGGGGAGCAAAAGCGGGGGGGGGGGGGGTTTAAAAGATTAAGATGGGCAGCCATCTCGTTTGGAAACAATCGAGTTTGTGTGACCCTGATTTTAAACATGATCTCTGTTTGTTGCGGGGATAATGGTCCGTTAGCAGCCATTATACTGAGCAGTCTCCGTTGCGTCTCTGCAAAGCTGGCACAAGTAGTGAAAGTGTAAAGGGGAAATCTGTGACTCGCCGTCTTTATATGGCGTTCAGAGGGTTTCGTCGCAATAGCTGTACTTGTTCACATTTTTCTTCTACATAGTAGTTTATTTTGTTGTAGCAGCAAACCAGGAAGTAAGGTTTGTAGTTTTTATACTCACTAATTGCAGTTAGTGTAAATTCTTGGAACAATTGTCAGAGAAAATAAACATTCAGTAAAACAAGTTCAGCCTTAGAGACAGGGGTGAGGAGCTCGGACATGCGGAGGGAGCTCGGAGTAGAGCCGCTGCTCCTTCACGTCGAAAGGAGCCAGTTGAGGTGGTTCGGGCATCTGATTAGGATGCCTCCTGGGCGCCTTCCTTTGGAGGTTTTCCGGGCACGGCCGACTGAGAGGAGACCCCGGGGTAGACCCAGAACTCGCTGGGGGGACTACATGTCCAGTCTGGCCTGGGAACATCTTGGGATCCCCCAGGAGGAGCCGGAGGGTGTTGCTGGGGAGAGGGATGTCTGGAGCGGCCTACTTAGCTTGCTCCCGCCGCGACCCGACCCCGGAGAAGCGGCTGATGATGAGACGGGATGAACAGAACCAGTTAAGGGAAGGAGTAAAAAATGTTGTCATGGTGATTTTTATGTACAAGCAGCTGAGACAGCATCTGTAGAACCGTCCCCTCCTGGATACTATACGTCTCACCTCCTGTGAAGAGGAAATGGCGGAGGAGGCTGGCAGCCTTGTTTGATATGCCTTCTCCGACCTCTTTTCCGCTCCTGACTTCCTGCGGGAGATTCATTTGTCAGTGCCCCACACCCCCGGAACAAACCCACGTCAGGGGCCTCGTCTGAAAAGCCGCGGCACACGGCGAGCCATAAAGACGTAACTTTGCGGCGGCACAAAGGTGAGGACAGACAATGAGGCGAAGCGCCAACGGGGTCCCGACCCGCCGGAGCGCCGGCGCTTTGATGATGACAGCGTCTTTCCGTGGAGGATGTCGTCCTGACAGGGCGTCGGAGGGAAAGAATGGAGGGCCGAGCGTTCGGGGGCCGGAGGAGAGGATGTAACGAAGCAAATTGAATTGAAGGTCCTCGGGGTTTTCTTTCAATGGTGACGAAAATATGTCACTCACCTCCGTATTGTGGTCCTGTGCCGCTGCGCGAAGGAGCGCGGCGCCGACGCCTCCTTCAGGGACGAGGCGCTGATGAGAGCAAATTGGATTTTTCGTCACGAGGGTTTCTTTGAACGGAAAAGAAACGTGCCCGTCAATGCTGAAATGTCCTTGAGTGAACATATGAGTGGGCTACTTTTCCTATACCCTCCTGACCTCTGAACTTTGTGGCGAAATATACACATTTGTTAGAAAGCACTGGCCTTTAACAATCCATGTGGTATGACAATTTAACTTTTCTGCTTCGCCAGAGGGCCAAACCTCGTTCCTTAAAAACAGTTGTGCCGAAAAGAACACGTCATCTTTGCTGGAAACAGTCAATGAGGTGTCCCGGCTTAGTGGAGATGGTTTATTTTGACGTTCCCACCTGGGATTAACTGTAGTAGTTGTAGCAGTTTTCCATGGAGCCCGTGAGTCTTGTGACATCAGGAAATGGCGGCTGTCAAGCCGTACGGAGGGAGCAGCAGCTGTGGGCGAGAACAGATGAGATGACACGTTTACAGACACCGCAGCCGCCGGGTCACTTCTTTCCCAGCCGCTGTGAGAGACTGATTCATGTGACTTCTCCGCACACACACACACACACACACACACACACACACACACACACACGCCCTGAAGTGGCCTTGTGTGTCACTGACCTCGATCAGATCCACAGTGCTTACTTAGAAAACAGGGTTTACACACATGCTCGCACACACACACACACAAACAAGAAACACACACAGGTACTTTTACAAGTACACACACTGATCCAAATGCCCGCACCAAAAACACACATACAGCAGATAACGACACAAGATTCAAACACAGACAATACACAAAGGAAAATGTGCACAAGTGTGAAAAAAAGAGTCACACACACACACACGCACACACCTCCCTCATTCTAAGAGTCACCGTTTAGGTTCCTGCTGTGGAAATAAACGTTTTTTCCTGCCTCACAGCAGTGAGAGTGGGCTCATCATTCTGCTCCTCACATCCTGGAGGAAGTCCTCTGACCGCAACCTGTCTCCCACGTTTCCAGCCCTGTCCGCTGTCTGTGTGTGTCCGTGTGTGCACGTGTGTGTTTTCTCAGGGAATTGACTCTGCTTTTAATTGTTTGACAGTCTTTTCCTGCCTTTATGCCTCAGCTGCAGAAGGTGCAGAGGTTCTCTCTCTCTCCCTCTCACGTTCTTTTTTCTTTTTAACCTTTTTTAGGGCATTAATAACATTCCGCTCCACTGAGTCCTCGGGGCACAACCTCATTATGGCTTACAGGCAGAAAAAATAAACTGCCGGTTACAAGCTGGCACTTTTTTTTCCCGCCCAGAGAGACGAGGAGTTGGTATGAAAAGCGCCCCTTTTTGAAAAATGGCTCATCGTTTCCAACTTTAACATGGCGGCGTGGCGTCAAGAGCCACAGCCGCCATCTGTGTCAATTGCTAATCAGCTTTTCACGACACCGGGAGTCGGACTAAATGCATTGCTCGCTGTGACACTCGGACCTAAATGCAGACTATAAGAAAAGTCATTTATGGGATGTGCGGGTGGCGTGGCGTGGCAGGGTTTAGTCATTTTTGATGTCCAGAGAGACTTCCGGTGACGTGTGATGAGGACTCCCCTAAAACAACAGACCAGATATTCCCTGTAGTGATGAAGTGACAAAGAATGAAGGTTAAAAGACGTCTCGGGTTAAAAGTTCAGTTAGACAGTTTCAGGACAGGAGGAGAGACCTGAGAGGAGAGTTAAGAGTATGTTTTTATTTCTCGATCATGGTTTAATATTCAGAAAAATCAAATTGTAAGTGATAACTACGGTTGAACACTGGGAGATTTAAGCAGATTTGAGATCCTGAGTTGTGGTGAGTTGAGATGAGCGAGCAGCAACAAGAGGAGAGGTGTAAAATGACACATCTGATGTCATGCCACATTACCCACAGAGTATAAATACACTGTAAGTGTTATGTACTTTATACTGTGTCAGTATGTACTGTGTTCACTATGTTAGTCTGTTAGAGGTACCACTGTCTGTGTACCGTGTGTACCGGTATGTATTGCGGTACTATGTTAGTCTGTTAGAGGTACTGTTGTCTGTGTACCGTGTGTATCAGTATGTACTGTGGTACTATGTTACGTTTGTTAGAGGTACTGTTTGTGTACCAGTATGTACTGTGGTACTAGTCTGTTAGGGGTACTGTTGTCTGTGTACCATGTTTACTGTGATTCTACGTTAGTGTATTAGAGGTACTGTTGTCTGTGTATCATGTGAACTGTGGTACTATGTTAGTATGTTTGCAGTACTGTTGTCTGTGTACCGTGAGTGTCAGTATTTGCTGTGGTACTACTGTTGTCTGTGTACCGAGTGCTTGATTAATTTTGCGTCAGTCATTGATGGCTCTGCCTAATTGCCACTGAGACAAATTCCTGTATATTTAGAGTATTTGCTGCAAAAAAGAAGTTGTGTTTATGAAATATTTTCTTGCTTTAAATTTGTATTCATTCAGTTAATTTGCGAGTTTGGCTTGACGGAGCTGAGTTAAGCATCAATACAGCTTCAGTCGGTTGACGGATCTTAGTTTGCATCCAGGCGAGGTCCTCATCAAAGCCCGCTGATGCTTCTTCCCAACACATTTTTACATGTGGTATTGAGTGAAGGCTTGTAATTAACTGCAGGTTCAGCCGTGGTAGCAACAACATGTCAATGGCCGTGGGTTATTTAGTTCAGAAGATCACTTCTGTTGATTTTTCCATAATCCTTAAAATATATAAGTCTTGCATTATTCCACTCTCGAGGAAAAAAAAATATTTATGTACAAGGCAAAGCTAATGGACAGTTGATGGCATTTCAGTAAACCTAATGAGAATCGATTCTCGGCGGTAAGAACATTTTCATTCCTCAAACCCCTGCGCTTTACATGTCTAATGAAGCAGCTAAACATTGATCAAAAACAAAAATTGGAGTGGTAAATCAGCTTAAAGAGCCCACCCCCCCCCCTCCCCCCCGTTTGCCTGGGCTTTGTCCCGAGAGTGAGATGGCCGGCACTTAAAGAGGTGCTATATGTCTCTTAAATTACAAAATTGCCTTCTGGACGGTGCTTTCTTCTCTCGGCGATGGCGCGGCATTAAGCGAAAGTTTTTCCCGCAAATATTTAATCCCCGCCTTGACTGACAATGTTGTCAGACCTTCGGACGGGTTTTTAGCGCCGTTATTACGAGCGCCCCTCCGTCCGTGGCACTTTGGATTATTCAAGATTATGTTGTAATCCCTCTTAATCCCCCATTGCATTAAGATTTCAGTCAAAATAACCGCAACAGGAAAGTGGCGTTCGCCAGCAATGGAGTCTTAAGCGTGTTACACGACTGGGTAGCCGCCCTCATTTCCTCTCCTTTCTCTTTATTTACGCTCCAGTCTCTCTAGTCTACACTGTCAATAGGCAGAGCGACGGCTCTCATTTGCGTCTCCGTGGCGGCGGCGACTCGTTCCGAGGAAACACGGCCCAGTGTTCAGTCACATCGGAGGAAAACACATATTTACCGACTTCCAGCGTCCCGGCAAAACCAAAGACAAACCGCTCCGTCTGTGTGTGTGTGTGTACTGTAGGTGGTGGTGAGTGGGGATGGGGGAGGGGAGGGGGGGTGCGGGGGGGTTTGAAGTCACGAGCACGCCAAGCCATCAAAGTTTTTCCGAGTCTCCGTCTGGGAGGAACTTTCTGATGAAGTATTTGTCTCCGGCAGTGCATCCCCGTAGTTACTGTTCAATAGTTTCTCCCGTTTTTCAACACAACTGACATTTCCCCGCTGCTCCGTACGACCCTTATCTCTACTCGCTTGACTTCCCCCCCCCCCCATGTCAGAAAGGTTCCACTAGACTCACCCCACCTTCGCCCTCACCCCGTCTCAAAGCAACATGAATAAAACTGTCCTCAACTTGGAAATTTGACTTTGTTTAGCAAGTCAAATATTTCTCTGCAGATGTCCTCTGTATGTATGTATGAAAGCCGTCGCTGCACGCAGAGTTGTGTGTCTGTGTGCGTTTTACCATATGTCAAGCACCGAAACAAGCCGAGCCCCCCGGAAAACAAGGAAGCGAGTACAAGTACACACTGACACTCGGTACATAGACTACTGATCCAAGAGTGTAACATGCTGTAGTACCACGGTGCATACTGGTACACATGGTACACAGACAACAGTACCTCTACCAGACTAACATAGTACCACGGTACATACTGGTACACATGGTACACAGACAACAGTACCTCTACCAGACTAACATAGTACCACGGTACATACTGGTACCCATGGTACATGCATTATAAGCTGGACAGTACATGACAGAGGACACTGGTATAGTTTCATAGATGATGAGTTTTAGGGAGGAGGAAGTGATCTTTCAGCATCCTGGGGGAATGTGTTAGATGTTTAAGAAATCTTTGGTTGTGTTGTTAGTCGTGATGAGAGAGAGAGAGAGAGAGGGAGAGGGAGAGAGACTGGTGTGTGATGTAGCTCCAGTTGTCTCAGAGTCTTTATTCAGTCGGCATTGCAGCTAATCTTTAAATTCATACTCTGGCAGCTTCTGGACGCTGGGGAGGAAAAGACGAGGCGTTTAAAAACAGCCGTTTCTGCTGACCTTGATGAAACCCAGTCTTTTATGTGAGCCGTGGCACTTCCACCCCGTCGTACTGAATATGTCTGTGTGTACACGCCTCTGTGGAAATATCTTCATAACGCAATAGATGAAATGGCAATTAAAATGAAGAAAAGGGATAAAACAAAAGACTTGAAAACTAGATGTGACCCTTTAATAATGTAAAGCTAAGAGAACGAATGCATAGACTGTGCAGGATCTAATGTCGTTGTATATGAAGCAGGATGTTGTGTGTTGGCTGTGCAGACAAGATGAATATCATGGCAGTCGGTTATACATACAACGGTGACGGAAAGCAACATACTGTACAAAAAAACCCCAAACTAAACATTCAAAGCGATTATGCTCACTGTTGTAGTGAATTTACACGTTGTGTCAGCGAGCTGTGTTTTATGGCCCGGCCTTATGGCAGTCCAAGCAAGTTGGACTTGACTTGCCCATGAGGAGAGGTCTGTGTGCTGAAGGAGATCTTAACAGCACAACCCCTAATGTGATCACTGACGCTCCAGTGATCCACACAGCTGCACCGAGGAATAAACCGGAGACGTTACGCTCTTTTTCCTCTTCCCCTTAGCCCCCGGCAGCTGATCATTGACTTGACGATTGCATTTCTTGTCTCTCTCTCTCGTTTCCTTTCCTATCTCTGTCTTTTTTTTTTCTTTTTTTTTTTTGTTATTCAGAGGGTAAAAATGCTCAGAGCCAAATTGAGAGCGGGTACTAGCGGGTGCCACGCTCCCAACTTCAAATCCTGTAAGATCTCCGACCGGCCCGGCGGTGAAACTTCATCCTCCGTGACGGCGAGTCTCCGTGAGAGATGCGAGCCGAGTGATCTTAAGAGGAGGAGATGTCGTGTTCGCCGCTGCGGGTCTGACTCCACTCACATGACCCCAGAGAGAGCCGGAGTTAGTGATAGAGGAAGCGTGGATGGGCCTGTGCTTGTGGATGACAGGGTAGTTTGATTCCCACACCAGCCCCCCACCCCCGTGTTTCCATCCCTGTCCACGTGCTCTTATGCAAGATGTGCAATTCCTGGCTGTTCCTGCGATCAATCAGTCGAACTTTATTGACATGGAACGCTATGTGCACTAAAACGCAATTCAGTGTACTATGCATGAAGTGAAAGTGTACATGTAAAAAAGATGGTAGTGATGAATGAGGAAAACTGACAGAATAATCAAACAAAATGATTAGAAAATTGGATCCTGGGATATTTGGGATGCTGCTTACAGCTGCATGCCTTCTGCTGAAACACATTCATACTATTCAAATCACCGTTCAAACGTCATTATACGGGCGTCTGGGTAGCGTGGCGGTCTCTTCTGTTTCCTACCAATATGGGGCTCGCCGGTTTGAATCCCCGTGTTACCTCCGGCTTGGCGGGTGTCCCTACAGGTTCAATTGGCCCTACAGATGCAATTGGCTGTGTCTGCGGGTGGGAAGCCGGATGTGGGTATGCGTCCTGGTTGCTGCACTAGCACCTCCTCTGGTCAGTTGGGGCACCTTTTTTGTGTGTGTGTGTGGGGGGGGGGGGTAGCGTGATCCTCCCATGTGCTACGTCCCCCTGTTGAAACTCCTCACCGTCAGGTGAAAAGAAGCGGCTAGCGACTCCATGTGTATCGGAGGAGGCATGCGGTAGTCTGCAGCCCTTCCCGGATCGGCAGAGGGGGTGGAGCAGAGACCGGACCGGTTGGAAAATAGGGTAATTGGCCAAGTACAACTGAGGAGAAAAAGGGAAAAATCCAAAACAAAAGTCATTATACAATGTCTCTTGAAGATACAATCCTGAGTTCAGATGGCGACAAAAGTGGAAAATACAGCTGCAGTCACTCCTGGATTGACCGACAGGTCTGTGATACAAGGACTCCCGCTAAACACCAGCTGAATCTGAGTTTCTAATGTTTTCTGATGCTGTGAAAGATTTGTTCACATTGCTAGTGGTTGTAAAGATTGGAGTAAAACGGATCCATATTTTCAAGTATGCTCCGTTGAGAAAGATGCGACATGCTTATTTTCCATCTATACCCCAAACTGTATGTGTGTATACCTCAGTTTTCTCCATCCATCCATCCATCTATGCAGTATCCAGACTGCTTATATACGGTCAAATAAACCTCAGACTGGGCCTTTAACTACCTTCTCAATGTAGAGAATATAGTGAGCGCAGCCTAAAATTTGAACTGCATACATTCATATGCAATTACACCAAAAACCATCTGTTGCTTTCATCTTGTGCCCGGAACCATTTAGAAAAGTAGATGTCGATTTTAAAAACAACAAAATTCTCGGCGCCATTGTCTGACCAGAAAGTGTAAATGGCAAAAGCGGTTATGGAAACTCATCGTTTGGCGTTCCTATGTCTATATTTTGTGAAATAAATAGAACGTACGTGTCTGTACCGTGTGTTTCAGACACGGCTGTGTGGATGACACTTGCTTCACCGGGGTTAAGAGTTCAGTATCCAGCCGAGCCACCCACTCTCAGTACCAACACAGGCCAGCGGAGACGTGCGTGTTACCGCGGGGCGATCGTCGAAGATGCTCCAAAGTTTTGGCAAACTACCACCTCCTCTCTCGTGGCCTTTTGACTTGGTGAAACTCAGGGCGTGTATTCTTAGTGGCAGAAGCTCGGACTGCCTGGCTGTGGACATTGTGTTGGACGGTTGTGGTGTATGTTTGTGTGTGGGTGGGTGGGTGGGTGGTTGGGTGGGGTGGTGTGTGTGTGGGGGCTATAGTTTGTTTTTAGGACATGAAGTTGCCCCTTTGACCCTGGCTCGGTTCCTGCTCTAAGACCCCTTTAGCAGCCAGTGAACCTCCCCCATCACACACACACACACACACACACACACACACACACACCAACATATGCAAAACACATTCATCTCTGTGCTACATCAGTAAGGCCGGGGCCTCCAGGGGACACGACTACTAGTGGCAAAGTGCGCGAGCGGCCTGGAGATGCTTTCATATCATATAGAGGCATGGCTCCAACAGCAACCGGGACACACACACACACACACACAGATGTGGTGTGTTTGTTTTACTGACCGCAGACATGCGGGGTCTCGTCCCCGACCTCCGCCGTCCTGCTGACGAGCGTCACCGCACAGCCCCGTTGTCGGTGGCGCTGTCGCGGCCAATAAGCTGCCTCCCCTCCGCCAGTTTGAGGCTGAGAGGGTTTGAGTTGCGCCCCGGCGGAGGAGTCCCAGAGCTGGGACTGACTCAACAGCGGAGGCCGGGTCATCGATGCCCCCCCCCCCGACACTTGCCTTTGGATGACCTAGTTTGTGTTGACGAAAACAACAACAACAGCTGTACACCTCGGAGAAACATAACTCCGTTTGTTTCTGTGACGGCGCCGCGGGGTCAAGCTGACATGACGACAGTCGCAGGCTGGTGAGTCTGCTGGTCCTCCTGTGTGTCTTCATCCCACGTTCACCCTGCAGCAGTATGGCCGGTGATCCCTCCTCGAGTGGTTAACAGACGAGACCAAACCACAAGTGAAAAGTTTCAACCTTCCTTGAGTCTTTTTTAACCTAAAAAAACCAAAATGCTGGGAGTTAAAGCACGGCCGAATTACTACGCGGCGCAAAGCCGGACCTCTGCAGAGCCGCTGTCTAGTAGAGGATATTGATGAGGGTACTAAGTTCAAGTAAGGCTGGGTTTTTTTGTGGGGGGTCTTTTTTTATTTTTTATCCAAGTCTGTATCGTTTTCATGGAACACTCGTATAAAATGGGAAAGATGTTCCCGACAGTGCACTTGTGTTTCGTTTGAGTTTATGCTAGCCGCAGCTCTCGCATGCCATAGCAACAGGAATATTTTGTCAACAGGCATATACAAAACACCCGTCAGGGCCCGGGGAGACGCACGAGAGAGTGGCCAATGTTTTTAAGAGGTTGATTCTGTCCTATAACAATGGGTAGTAAAAAAACCTCTCGCCGGAGGGTAAACAGCCACTTTTGCCGCGGCTCCCAGGACGAGTGTTTACACATGCTCAGCTGGACGTCCAGGACCCCACCTCGCTCTCGACCTGCGCCGGCGTACAAATAAACAGGAAGACCACAGGCACTTGGACGCGGGCCACGCTCATAATTCACCAAAAGCGTCGTATTTTACAGAGGGCCGCGGCGGTTTGGTGTGGCTCCAACTGAAGGAATAAACTGTTAATCCATAAAAAGGCACGCCGGTTATGCGATACGGCACTTTGGTGCCATCTG
Organism: Lampris incognitus; assembly: GCF_029633865.1. Lineage (NCBI taxonomy): Eukaryota > Metazoa > Chordata > Actinopteri > Lampriformes > Lampridae > Lampris > Lampris incognitus. The sequence continues at coordinate 9,071,182 of NC_079231.1, forward strand.
AAAGGCCCATATCCTTTTAAGCACCGGCCCGTTGTGACGGCTGCTAGTTGATTTGGATGGGAGTTAAAGGGGAATGGTTAACAATGGGGATCATATAACATAGATGGGGTTTTTTTTTTGTTTTTTTTTTTGGGAGAAACATATTTATGTTAGCAGAGGGTGAAAAGCTGTGTTTGTAAAAGGAAAAAGAAGCAAAAAAAAAAATTGGCCACTTTATTGCTGTGGCATTTTGGGTAATAAAAACCAAGCGTGGTCACCCAGTCTTCTAACACCTCCATTTAAAAGATTCCAACACAGCTGGCAACAAGATAAGGACTTCATGATGTAGGCGACTATTAGTGTGGGTTCAGTAGACGTCCTTCCTCAGAATCGCTGTTTACTTAGACCAACGGTTTTCCATATTTCAGTTTTCCGTATTTCATTACAATCTGGGACGGAACTGGTGTCATGCCTGGGAAAATGATCTCACTGCCGAAACGCGGTTTTTTTTATGAGTTTGTCGTTCGTGTGAGTCAAAAGTTGGAAGTCGCATTCAAAGTGGTCGTTTTTAGACGTTTCAGAGACCAGCAAGCGTTTTCCGCACATTATTATGAATGTGGGGGAAGGGGGGGGGGGTGAGTGCGGACAGATTCCCAGAGAAGAAGAATTCAGTACGAAATGCACTGTGCAAAGCTACCCTCACCCTCCTTCGCTTCAGAGCTTCAGAGGTGCAGACCGGACTACCAGAAGAGAGGCGCGGTGTACGGCCAGGCCCTTCCACGCCTCCCGGCTGTCAGCGGTGCGGCTGTGAGACCTGAGCGAGTTCAGTGGTCAGTTTTCTGAACTGGTGTCTCGTGCTCGGGCCGTGTGTTGGCACGACCGGCGGTAGGACGCGTGTCGCAACACAGGGCTCACGACTCGACATCCTGCGACACTGTAAGCAAGGCTGCGATTTCCTAGGCCTGTGTCCTTTGTGTTAATGCTACTTCCTGTCCCAATGTATGGTTACGTCTGAACGGAGGCGTTAAACGGCTGAAGGTAGATTACAACACTGCTGTCTAACGGCCGGGGCTGTACACACAACACAAAATGAACCACTGTCCGCCGCGAAGCTTTGTGTGTAAACTGTTAATTAATAATTCATAGTGTTTTGTTTTTTGTGTGTGTCTATTTTCTTACACCTGTGTCTCCTACCTGAAGTCAGGTGCTCTGCACTTCATGTGTGAAACCAACTACACACACCAACTACACACACCAACTACACAAACCTACTACACAAACCTACTATACACACCAACTACACAAACCAACTACACACACCAACTACACAAACCTACTACACACACCAACTACATACATCAACTACACACACCAACTACACACACCAACTACACAAAGTTTCACCGATTGATGGGGGTTGGTTTGGTGCAAAGCCTTGATGTATGATTCCCCACATGTTGAAAAGCATCGAGGGGGGCGTGCTGGGATCGCTGTGAACCTTGTGGACGCACCGAGCCGGCTACAAAGGGGTGGCGGGAAATATTTCACAATAAAATAAACACCGGAGGGGGGAGAGAAAGAGAGAAGAGGGCTTACAAAATACACCTCTTCTGCAGTATAAACAGGATTTTCATCTAAATTGTGTACATAGTCCGCAATAGTTCAGCTGGAGAGACTCAGGTCTTAGCTCACTAATATGGCAAACAGTATCGGTGTGGAGATCACTCACTCAGACCCCAAAGTAAATACAGTCTGGCCCCGCGCGCCAAGGTAACAATCGAGGTTGTGTACAATAAGATGGAATGCACCTCCTTGCACCAAAAAGAAAAAAACAACCAAAAAAAAAAACCTCCCATTAAACGCTCTTTCAAATATTTATATTTCTTTTTGGTATAAATATAACAGAAAGTTTCACAGTTTTGGCATTGTTTGGAAGGGCAAGCAACCCGCGTCCGTTATAAATGGGAGTTCAGTGACAGGTGGCGATGCAAAAATGAAGAGCGTCTGACGTGGAGATAAACACGGGCCCGCAGCGATACATCCTGGTGTGTTTGGAAGTGAAGCAGCGGAGCGTGCAGACCTCGAAACATATTTCATAAGACTGAAGCCGAGTTTTATTGCCTCGGTCAGGCCACGGCGGAGAAGTCCACATCGTAAGCACATGGGGTCCTGTGTCTCGGATTGATTTCCCCATTTTGTTTCTTGTCATTTAAACCTTTCTGAAGCACTGAAGGCTGATGGTGGTAACGACTCTGTGTGTGTGTGTGTGTGTGTGTGTGTGTGTGTGTGTGTGTGGCTGGCTGGCTGGGTGTGTGAATATCAAGTAGTAAATCAATCAAGTGTGAATAAACAGGCACACACACGCGCACACACACACACACACACTCATTACCACCATTGGCCTTTCCCACCAAAAGCCCAGAATCAAATACACAGACAGCCTCACAGATGCCATGAAACATAGTTCTCACACACACACACACACACACACACACACACACACGACACACACACACACGACACATGGCTAGAGAGCCATGTGTCATGTGTGTGGTGTACGGCACAAATAACACAGCCCAGAAACAAGAGACACTTGGGTGAACGAGCGCACACCAAGGACCGGCCTGTAACGTGCGCTTCATGGTGCGCAGGCTTCATATGTAACAAAGCTAACAGTGAATGGGGAAGGTGGGGAAGGTGCGTCAGGCCGGCCTTCTCCCTCACCCCACAGGGGGAGGCTTTGATAAGGGCTGGGCGTTTCATTAATAGTGTGGCGAGCTTTATGGAGGGTGAACCCTCTCCTGTGCGCTGACAGATCCGTCACATCACAGCCCCCACCAATTAAAAAGTACACACACGGAAAACCTCTCTCTCTCTCTCTCTCTCTCTCTCTCTCTCTCTCTCTCTCTCTGCCTCTTTCTTTCTTTCTTTCTTTTTCTCTTTCTCTCGTGCTCTGTCTGTCTCGCTCTCCCTCTGTCTTTGTTTTTCCTTTCTTTTTTTCCTTTCTTACCTCTTTCTCTCATGCTGTCTCTCGCTTTCCGTGTCGCTCTCCTCTCTCCCTCTCTCTCCCCTATCTGTGTTGCTCTCTTTCTGTCTCTCTCGCTGTCCTCTCTCTCTCCTCTCTGTCTGTCTCTCTCTCTGTCGCTCTGTCTCTCTTGCTGTCCCTCTCTCTCTGTCTCTCTCCTCTCTCTTGCTCTCCCTCTCTCTCTCTCTGTCTCCTCTCCGTCTCTCTCTCTGTCTATTTCTCTCTCTCTCTCTGTCTCTCTCTCTGTCTATCTCTCTCTCTCTCTCTGTCTATTTCTCTCTCTCTCTCTGTCTCTCTCTCTGTCTATCTCCGTCTCTCTCTCTGTCTATCTCTCTCTCTCTCTCTCTGTCGTGGTGTTCTGATAAACACAGTCCTGCTGAGTAGATGAGTTTCTCAGCACCAGGGCATCAGAGTAGGTTAACTTGCAGCATTCGGGGTCTTTTAGTGCTGTGCACGTTGGTGCTGTGATGGTATCAGGTTCAATGCAGCATGATGCGCCGTTGGAATACAGCCACGGCTGGTGACCTCTGTCCCAAAATGGCGTTCACACACACACGTGCACACACGTTTGAGTGTGACGACTGGGAAAGACACCCTTTCTCCGTGCTTGTTTTGTGTGTCTTGTGTCAATCTTCCATACATCCATTACCCAAGCCGCTTATCTGAATTTGGGTCATGGGATGCTGGAGCCTATCCCAGCAGTCATTGGGTGGCCAGCAGGGAGACACCCTGGACAGGCCGCCAGTCCATCACAGGGCCTACACACACACACCCAAAATGTAGTATGGCTGATTCACCTGACCTGCATGTCTTTGGACTGTGGGAGGAAACCGGAGCACACGGAGGAAACCCACACAGACATGGGGAGAACATGCAAACTCCACACAGAGGACGACCCGGGACGACTGAAGGTTGGACTACCCCGGGGCTCGAACCCAGGATCTTCTTGCCGTGAGGCGACCGTGCTAACCAATGTGCCACCGTGCTGCATGTCAAACACACATCACATCTTGAAATATGGACTTCAAGTCAGCGTCATTTAAAGATCTTCCCCACATTATCATGACTTTTTGAAAATTCAGATTGCGTGTATGAAAAGACTCTGCATCCTAGTGGCAGGGAGGTTCATTAACGTTTTGATGTGACTGGGTAATCAGACTTCCAAATACAAACAGGGCTGGTAAACATGAATTCGGGCGGGGGGGGGGTATGGAAGTACAACCCCACCACCATACACACACACACACACACACACACACACACACACACACACACACACACACACAGATCCCTACCCCCAGGACCTCATTGGTAATGCAAAACTTTAATACTAGAGACTGAGGAGGCTTTGACATGTCAGGAATCGATTAGCGGTTGGGAGTCTTGGTGTCAGGCACCATTGACGTCCTCTCATCTTACAAGGGAGAGAGAGAACTTATTACATATGTTTACCGGCTAGCGAATTGGCGTGTGGATGTGCCAGGAATAAACACGAACATGGTGCGCACACACACACACACACACACACACACACACACACACACACACACACACACACACACACACACACACACACACACACACACGTCCAGTATACACGTGTGACGCGCCTTCCCGCTTTCTGGGAAGTAATCGTAACGGACCTGCTCGCACTCACAATCGTTCACCAGGGCTGTTGATGGTAAGTGCAGAAGCAAATGATCACTCTCTCGCCCGCCCCCATTGTAAGACACACATACACACTCAGTCAGAGGTACATACACACACAAACACAAACACAAACACACACCCTAACCCCCACACACACTTCCATTCATTTTAGCCATCACCACCCCCCAAAAGTACAAGTGATGTACATTTTTTAAGCTTGTAAAGCGGTATGTATGTATATGTATATGTGTGTGTATATCTCTCTCTCTCCCTCTATATCTCTCTCTCTCTCTCTCTCTCTCTCTCTCTCTCTCTCTCTCTCTTTCTATATATATATATATATGTATATATAGAGAGAGAGATAGATAGATATATATAGATAGATATATATAGATATATATCTATATCTATATATCTATATACTATATCTTCATTCATTCCACCCGTTATCCAAACTGCTTAACCTGTTCAGGGTTGTGGGGATGCTGGAGCCTATTCCAGCTCTCATTGGGGGGGTGCCCTGGACAGGCTGCCAGGCCATCACAGGGATACACACACATAGATATATGTATATAGATATACATATATATTTATATATAGATAGATAGATAGATTCTGCTCATCGTTGTTGAGCATTTTTATCAACATCATTGACAGTTTCTGAGGGGAAAAAAATGCTATTTCAAAAATATATATATATATATATATATGTGTGTGTGTGTGTATGTATATATATATATATATATATATATATATATATATATATATATACACATACACACGTATACACACACACACAACCTTATACTGCTCTCTCATGTCTCTAAAACACCTCTTCATGAATACATCCTGCATGTAATCTCTCAAATTCCCAATGAATCCTTGAAACCAGCAGTGTGTTTGTGTGTATGTATGTATGTGTGTGTGTGTGTGTGTTTTGTAGGTGACAGTTCCAACCAGTTTAGTTAACTCTATGGCCATCGTGGTTGTGGCGGGCTGGAGCATGCCCGTGGTCTGTCGCTCTCAGGGGGGGGTTATCGATTGTGACGTGCGCTCCGAGTGCACCTTCCCTGGTCGCCTGTCAGCCAGATGTGCGCTGGCAGATCTGCCGCCTCATCCCCCAGCCACCACCCCCACCCAGCACCCCCGGTGACATCTCCCACGCGGCAGAGAGCTTTGTGGGGGTCTCGCCATAGAGGAAGGGAAGGGGACACGTTTGTCAGACGCGACCCAACACACACGCATGCATACAGACACACTCACTCACCTCTGTTTACTTTCAACCATGGCCTTGTCCATGTCACAGGCAATAAGGGGGTGGGGGAGAGAGAGAGAGCGTGAGTAGGAATGATAACGATAGAGGGCAGAAGAGAAAGAAAACGGGGAGAGAGAAAGACGAAGGAAAGAGCGTGGGAGAGAGACTGTGTGAGGAAGAGCAAGAAAGAGAATAGAAAAGGGGAGGAGAGAAGCAAAGAATGAGGGGGAGAAAAGGCAGGTAGAGACTGTGTAGGACAGAGAGACAGGTAGAGACAGTGTGGTGGAGAGAGAGGGAGGTAGCAGGAACAAGAGTGTGAGAGAGGGAGAGACAGGAAGAACGGGAGGGACAGAAAGTAGAGGAGAAACAGCTAACAGCCACCCACCCACCCGCTGCCCTCTCTGTTGCCCCTGCAGGCCCCTGGCAGCCTGCAGAGGGGAACCCTGGTTTTGTTTGTCACAGAACTCTGTTGCTACAAGGTGAGTAGACCTGCCCACACCAGTTAGCGTTGGTTGAGGATGCCCAGGTTTGTCACAGCCGCCCCCCCCCCCCCCCCCCCCCGTGCTGCCTCCGTCTCTCCATCAGCCCTCAGGAAGAGAATGAACCGTTTCATTCTGAGCTCTGTGTTACTGTCGCCTCTCAACACCGCGTTTAGGAAGACATACCCCCAGCACCACCAGCCCAAACCCCTAAATAGCTTGTTTATCGCCAGCGTTTCCAGAAACTGGGTCCTCTGTGTCGTCCTCCCTCCCCCCCCACCTCTCCCCCTGGCTGCCACTCGACAGTAAGGACAGGTAATGAGTTAGCTGGTGTTGCTTGGGGGTGGTGGCGACATGACTGCACGCGTGTGACAGTGTGAAATTACCTGACACAGCTTTCATCTGCGCTAGGTGCTTACTAGCTTGTGTCGGGAACAGCCGTGGGATCTGTACACACACACACATACAAACACACACACACACACAGAAACATATGCCGTTCAGTGAGTGCTTTTATCCAAAGCGTCTAATACTGCTGCAAGGATGTGCGTTATTAGTTGAGGGTGGGCTCCTGTGGGATTGAAAACCCCTAACCCTTGGCAGTGTCGCTGTAATTTCACTGTCATGAAGTTTGACATAAGAATATTTTCCTCGACTTTGTTTCCACGGTAAAAAAAATGAGACTAAATAAACTCAGAGATTCAGATTTGGTCCAAAGCAGATATTTGGGACAAATGACAGCCAGACAGACGTGATGGAGCTTGTTCCGACAAACCAAACCAGCGGGTGCCTTTCTTGACAAAAATGATGGTCATAAGTCATCCAAAGGAATAACCATGGATAACCCTGACCTGGATGAATGAGAACATTCACCGACATGGTCACAAGTGTTGGTCAATGTCAGACGTGGAAAAGACAGCAAAAAAAATCATTAATGCATCTTAGCTGTGGAGAAAAAAATGCCTGTAATTGTATTTTCTTTTGTTGAAATGAACCAGTTATGGAGGCAGTGTTGGTGCCTCGCTCCACCTATTGAGCTACACAGGAAATAGAGCCGCCAACCCTGACCATAATGACTGTCTTTCCTCCATCCGTTGAGTAGCGCAGGCCCACGGAGTGTGGAGCGGAGAGAGGAGCGCTCCGGTTTTCTGTCACTGTAAACAGCATCAAAACGAATGACCGGAAAGGCGGACTGGCGGCGCTGGCGTGACGGGGAGAGTAATAACCAACACGTTTCAGGACAGGGCTGAAATACTAAATGGGTCATAAGTAATAATCATCTGGGTGGGTGGGGGGGGGGTTGAGGGTGTGTGTGTTTGTGGTGGGGGTCACAGACAATAAACCCCCCTTGTATCTCCAGCCATTCATCTTGGAAAAGGAAATTACTAAATCCAATACAGTTGGATAAAAATCTGGCTGGGCCGGAGCAGTCGGTGGGGGGATAATGCAGCCCGATAAAGGCGCTGGTTTCCGGTCGCGGCACCATCTGTCATCCGGGGGTCGCCCCCCTCGGGTCAAGCTGTGTGTTGGTCCGATAGATGGCTCCAGCAGTTCAACTTACTCTTGGCTGTTTGGCCAGACGGCCTCGCCTACACAGGTCATGAAGTTTAGTTTTCAAAAGGGGCTTTAACAGAAGTTTTGTTGCCGTTTCTCTGCGGCCAGTAAACAAACTGTTACTCGCCGTATCGACCACGGTTCGGTTTTTATTCTACTTCCTGTGTTGTTAATGATGATGGCACCTGTGTGTTGGCGTTTTTTGTGAATCTTGTAGTTTATCGGGTGGCTTTCTTGATCCATGCTCGATAGAAATCTGAGAAAGATGAATTGGTTCATGTGGACACAAGGCTTGTTGGGAGAAACGCTTCATCACTCATCTCAGTGACCTCTTCCGTGTCAGCTGACTGCAGGTGTCCCCACCGTTATAAACAATACAGTGGCATAACGACCGGTTTCATATGCACATTACCGTGACCATTACCTAGAGTTACAATGGCCATGTGTACTATTCAGAGGATTTGGGAACAGTTGCAATCACAGCATTGTAAGATGGTGACAGAGGTACTCTTAGCCCCCCCCCCCGCCCGGTTCAGGGATGGTCGTTCCTTCAACATAGATGGTCTCTTTGACTCCCCGTTCAAACCAGCATTCCTCCCAATGAAGGATGTGCACATCCTCATCCTCAAAAGAGTGGCCACCACTGAACAGAGATCCTACAGAAGTACCAATGAGCTGTTTACGTCACAAAAGAAGTAAAGCGCGTCCGCCATTGATGCTTACGTGGAGCGGCCGGTGGTCGCGTGCTGTCAGTAATTAAATGGCGCCACGACGAAGATTGTCTCGTTTCAATCGGTTGATTCAAATCTGTGTTCATTTATCACAAATGCAAAGCTTCTGGGAGTTCATCCGGCCTAATCGACATTAAAGAGTATTAAATATCACGTGTTATTAGTGGCGAAATAGGCACCGTTTGGCCCGAAACATCAGCACAGAAGTGATCTCAATGGGGTCTTACCATTTCTTCTTAGCCCCTTTGTTCCCAAATATTATTATGGGCAAACCGTAGAAATATCACTCACACGGAGAGAATATTTTGTACTAAAAAGACGCAAAATCCCCCGTCTGAACGCCATCGGGCCTCACTCAGAGTGAGACTTGAACTGAAGTGAAAAGAAAGGGATACCCCGTTAGGTGTAACATTGCATTTATTCGTGTTACTGACTTTATATTGATGTTTTGAGTTCAATGGGTTTTCCTGCAAGGTTTAATCTCAAAGGGTCAACTTACCTGAAAAAGGGATTTTAGAGTGTAGATTTACCCGATTCGCCTGAAACTAAAAAGAGTTACCTCAAAGGATAAAATAACTGACACAAAATAGGTCTAGCTGCCGTCCGCGGTGGCGTAGCGGTCTAAGCATCGGCTTGGTGTCGATGCAATTGCCCACTGGGGACTGGAGTTCGCACCCCGGTCTCGTCAGATCCGACTGGCCGGACTCGAGGAAGCAGCGATCATTGGCAACGCTGTCTTCGGGAGGGGGGCGGAGTCGGCTTGTGTTCGTCATGTGAATGCGTCTCTGTGTGTGTCGGGAAAACAGTGGTTCGGCTTGGAGTCGCCTTGTCACGAAAGTGGGGAGGCGCTTTCCTTCGAGACTGCCGGCCGGAGAGATGCAGTTGGCGAACGCATGCAATACGAGCGTGGGTGTTTGAATTAAAAATAGGGATCAATTGGCCACTAAATTGGGAGAAAAAAGGGAAAAATCAGAAATAAATAAAAAAAAGGTCTAGCTTGATAAAATAGACTGTTATCCTAGGAAAAATATAGACGGGTTTCATCTTAATTGGAAAAAATAAAATAGATAATTGACTAAACTAATTAGAAACCTGAACCTAAACAGTCTAATTTGAATGAAAAAGGGATTCAAACCAGGAATTTAAGTATATCTAAATGTGTGAATGTGTGACACATAGCTGTGAACAGTTTTCATGTTCAAGTGAATTTACACCATTTTGTCATGAAATTGACAGCTTTTTCATTTTGTTACTCCGGTCTCTGGTTTGCTATTTTGTTGCTCAACCACTCCATAAGAGCCTAGATCTGGTCCAGTGTGAGATAGTGACACAAGTGTTACATACATTTCGCGTGAATATGTTGTACTGTGACGCAATAAAAAAATAAAAAAAGTAACACTTGTGTCATTGTCCAGACCAGATGTAGGCTTTTAAGGAGTGGTTGAGCAACAAAATAGCAGACCAGAGACCGGGGCTACGAATTGAAAAAACTGCCAATTTAATGACAAAATAGTGTAAATTCACTTGAACATGAAAACTATTCACTGCTATGTGTCACACATTCACACATTTAGGTATACTGAAATCTCTGGTTTGAATACCTTTTGAATTGCAAATAGGTTGTTTTAGGTTCAGGTTTCTAATTAGTTTAGTCAATTACATATTTTATATTTTCCAATTAAGATGAGATCGGTCTACATTTGTTCTAGGATAACAGTCTATTTTATCAAGCTAGACCTATTTTGTGTCAGTTATTTTATCCTTTGAGGTAACTGTTTTTGTTTCAGGCGAGTCGGGTAAGTCTACAATCTAAAATCCCTTTTCCAGGTAAGTTGAGGCTTTGAGATTAAACCTTGCAGGGAAAAACATTCAAGTTCACCGTTCAACTTAAAACATCCAATGTACAGTCAGCACCATTAACACGGAGAGGATGTTTTGTGCTGTGACGCAATAAAAAGACGCCAAATTCAGCGATGGAGTCGGACGATTCTTCCCGTCCTCGGTTCGATGGTGTCTTTGCTGTGGCTACCGCAGTGGATGGCGTGGCAGTAATTAGCCCCTTTGCGAACGACAACAGCACTTTCGCACCTCCTTATGACCGGCCATCCAGGAAACAGCGTGTAAACACGCAATGTTTTGATTTTACCTGCGGTCGAATAGTAATGGCGGCGGTCCAGCGACGTCACGTTACGTCATAGGCGTCGCGAACGTCATTGTACGAACTGTTCTGTCCGATCTCCATTCTGTGATGGCCCCTGGCCTGTAGGTGGTGTGGACCGGAGTCCTGGTCTGACGTGTTAGCTCTCCTGGGTTGTGCCGTCCTCTTGGCCAGCGTCCGTTTGGACTATACTGCTCTGTTTGTGGCGGGGGTCCACCCCGGTCCGCGGGGTGGACCCATCTCTGGCGCGTGTGTTCTGAGGTTTGAAAGCAGCCGAGACGGGTGTTTGGAAACGGCTCCTCTGACAACCCTGCTACATATTGTAGCGAATTCGGGGGACAACGCGACCACAGGAAGTGCCGCGGCCGGGACGCGAACCCGTATCGTCCGCACCGCAGGAGGCATCGCTAACCGCTCGATTAAAGGGTCAGACCCGCCAGCCAGCGGCCAGCGTGTCTACTTATCCATGCCCGTCACAATGTAATCCGTTCTGCTTTCATGTGTGTTGTCTCTATTGAAGACTGAGCTGGTTATATTGTGGCGAATTCTACTGGAGTGTTCCTGCTCGAAGTCAGGGGGTTCTCCTTTGCTTATTACCCACGATGCAACTGAAGTGTTCATGTTTTGGTTATTGTGACGTTGCTTTATTAGAACGTGAGAAGAGTACTTTTATTTTGAAGTTTATTTCCCTCTAGCCTTCCTCACGTGACTTTACTTCAGGAAATAGTTTGCTGCCTGGTAGTCATGGTAGCAGTATAGTCCAGCTTTCCATGCGGAGCGTCATAGTTTGCCCAGCTCCTGTGTTTACTGCTTCTATCTCCGTTTGTGCCTTGGAGAGCATCGTCTGTAAGTTCAGCTGCGACATTATTTAAGTGATCGATGATGTCCGTCATAAGAACTTCGTTGTATTCATGTTAATATGAAAATAGCTATGTGTAACGTTAGCTTCTCCCATGTTCTGTTAGCTAGTTAGCCAGCTAGGCTTTCGGTTGCTAGTTAGCTGTGTCAGCTCCGTGGTAGAAATGTCACGTTATTCCGTCTGCCCGTATTGTGCCTATATTATAGCATACTGATCTATGTTATACGTACATTATTTACAATTAGTGCATAAGTCATGTGTGATTTCGTAATTCCTAGGTTACGTACAGCTATTTACATGCAGTTATGTAGCCTACAATTATTATTTACATGCAGTCACGTGCAGTTATTTACATGTGTTATGTAGTTATGTCATAGACATGTGATAACATTTTCTAATTTATGCAATGTTTATTGAAACATTCTTTCTCTGTATTGCCCCCCTATACAGTTTTCCAAAAAAGGTTGAATTCTCAAAGTTCTGAAGTAAAGTTCCTCAACTTGGACCGGGACTCTGTATTTCTTTGGGATTCTTCATGTTGGCTATCTGTCGGCCTGTCTATACACGGACACACACACGTAGGACAGAATAGTTATGCTGTGGGATGTTGAACATGTTAAAAACGGGCATATCAGTTCCCGATAGCGGGGATGAGGTGGAAGGTAACGGGGACGTTATGAGGGAAGCTGTATTAGACAGCACGCTGTTTCCCACCGCGAGTGTAAAGAGTAGGCAAATAGGTGAAGCTCGGTTCTGTGGCTAAGAGAAGAAGATAAGCTGAGTCCAGTACTAACTTGTGTCTGTTATGACTGGCTTGGCTTACGGTCATTAAAAGCTTGTTGGTTAACTGTTAAAGGTTGGCTGAGAAGTCCGTTATTTGACCACGTCACAGTATTACAGTATGATGCAGACCAACCGTGGGGTTTATGTTGTCGCTTTTAGTGTAACTAAGCCACGTGATTTTGTAAGTGCGCGGTGTTAACGCTAATCCGTTCCTACCGGTAGGGGGCGCATACTTGCTGCAGTTGGCTTCTTTTTTACCGCTACTCTTGATTAGTGCAGGTGGGTGAGGCGACAAGAGCGGACGTGTGCCCGTGGTGAAATCTTTATGACGCTTATAAGTTTCGCTAAGGTTCATGAACAAGTCCTGTATTTTGGATTCCACACCGAGAAGCCTCCTACTCTTGAGAACCCAAGTTTGACCGGCGAGCGACATGTGTTTCTTCGTATTTTACCGAGCAAATCTCCGGTGAGTCTAACGCCGAGTCACGATGCTAGCTTAGCTTACTATGCTAGCTAGTGTCGCTCCGTGGTATGTTTGTGTTGTGGCTTTGTGCAACTTTGTGTGTCTTTAACTTTGTTAGAGACTCTCCAAACCAGCCGGAGACAGACTTGAGGTGTGTGTTGGATTTGATGTTTGATTTTATGATTTATTTAAAATATCTTAACAAATGTTGCTGCGTTGTAGCCAACGCCATATTAAGCTAGATGCTAAGGTACTTTTTGTTTGTTATTTTTTCTCTTTTTTTAAGATGTTTACTGTGAGTATTTGGAGTTGGTTAATGTACAGCAGGGCTGGGCGGTGTTATCGAGAAAGGGCAGGTTTGGCGGTTACACACCTGTCTCCTAATCAAGTTTCTCAGTAGAGACGCTGCTGGTTGATTAGTGGGATCAGGATTGGTTGGAACAAACACTTCCACCCACGCTGGCCCTTGATGGATAAGATTGCTCAACCTTGATGATGATAACAATAATAATAATAATGTATTTTATTTGTGGGCGCCTTTCCGAGCGCAGTAAAAAAAAAAAACAAGCAACAGCAGCAGCACCTACAGTATTGCGTTATTGCAACAGAGTTAATTCATCTACACAGCTTTGTGTGGTGGTGGTGGTGGTATTGTTTGTGTCATTGAATTCATATGTTTATCGGCAGAGAGAAACAGTATACGGTACAGTGTAGAGATACAGATTCTAAGTAAAAAAAAAGATGTTAATTAAAAAGAACTGCTATATGCATATGTATTGTAACGTACATGGATAAGTAGACACGTTGGTGGTTGCCCCCCGAATTCGCTACAGTATACGTGCACCCTTTACGAAAGTGGATTCTGAAACAAGATGGCAGCCAGAGAGAGCCCAAACCAGTGAGCCTCGTGGAGCAGAGTGCAGGCAAGTGCGCGTGGGGGGAGGGGTTGACTTTTCAGCTTTTGCTCCATCGTGTGCTCGGGGAAAGGGACACACTCGTCTTCTACTCAGATAAGATCGTTGCAAAGCAATCACACTACCCGGGTAGATGGACACTGACTGAACAAAGACAAACTTTTGTCCTTTTTATTGGCCAGTTTGTTTTGTTGTTTCTATACAAGTGCACTTGACACTAAAATCTTAATGCTTACTGGTTGTGAATAAATGGTGGCCTGTTTAGGGTGTCTCTGACTGCTGACTGCTGGGATAGGCGCCAGCATCCCTGCGACCTTGAGAGCAGGATAAGTGGTTTGATAAGTTATGCTGCTTTTCTAAAACCTTGTCCTTGTTTATTTTGTCCTCCTCGAGTGTATCTAAAGTTACAATTGGCAATAGATGTAGCCTTTACATTGAGTTTTATCTTGATTGATATTGTAGTTTCGAAATTTTGCATATTCATTCCTGTGCTACATTTGGGCATTAGTAAGTGTTACATTAGGTTATTTTTTTTTTATCCGCCCCCCCCCCCATTTTTTTCTCCCTAATTGTATCTGACCAATTACCCCATTTTCCAGGCTGTCCCATTTGCTGCTCCACCCTCTCTGCCAATGGAGAGGGCTGCAGACTACCACATGTTTCCTCCAATACATGTGGAGTCGCCAGCCACTTCGACAGGGGGACGTAGCAGTTGGGAGGATCATGCTATTCGCCCCAGTTCCCTCTCCCCCCTGAACAGATGCCCCAACCGACCAGAGGAGGCAGCGATCAGAACGCGTACCCACGTCTGGCTTCCCACCTGCCGGCCAGTTGTGTTTGTAGGGACGACCGATCAAGTCGGAGGTATCATGGGGATTCGAACCGGCTTAGGTTTTGTTCTTTGCTGAATTAAAAGGCAGATGTTGTGAACTCTGGAGGTGGAATTATAAGATGGCCTTTTGCTGAACCCCAAACGTGTCTTCAGTCGTCATTGACGTTTGACCTCTGGACTGTTGGTTTGTGGTATTGTCTTGAGAATTAGACCGTTTTCTGCTGGTGGTCCAACTCTGCAGAGTATTGTTGGCTAAATGCCTAAAATGTAACTATAATGAGCTTACCATTTGTCCTGGTGTCAAATGTGCGGTGGTGATAATAATGATAAAAAGAATGTCAAAGGTCTAACTGCCTGTTTTGTTTATTCTTTGCCTGTAAAGATACAATTTCTTTTTTGTTTGGACTGACTGTTGGGATTATGAACTATAATGTGAGGTTTGGGGAGAGAGTCTATATCTTTTTCATTTAGTTTTGCCATTCTCAGGTCAAAGAAGTTTTTGTTGAGTCATTTATAGTATGTGCTCGCACCAATGTTGACCTTTGACCCCCTTACTATTAAATGCTGAAGCTTTGCACAAACGACGTACAGCGTTTGAGGTGTGCAGGTTGATGGGGGGGGGGTGTTGGTTTTATTTAGTTATTTATTTATTTTTGGTACTTATTTGGAGTGGTGCTTAAATCAACAAGGCCAAACAATGCAGACATAAAAGGCAGTACTCATAGAGTTCTAAACCAGAAGACAAACCTCTTGTTTTCATCTCCCTTATTGTGTCCTGGTCATTCTGGAAACATGCCCATGTTTTGGCCTGTCAGCCTTCAGCAGGACAAGATGGTTAAGAATGCACAAGATAAAACAGGCTGTAAAAGAGTGCTGTTGTCTAATGCGGTTAAAGTCAGAGTAATGATGCCAAAAATGTCGAGTCTGGCTTAAGTAGTTCCTAAACGGTGTCATGTTTGAGCGTCCGAGTAGTGTAGCGATTGCATACCGACACGGGGAACGCTAGTTCGAGTCCCCGTGTTGCCTCCGGCTTGGTCGGGCATCCCTACAGACAAAATTGACTGTCTGCAGGTGGGAAGCTGGATGTGGGTATGTGTCCTGGTCGCTGCACTGGTGCCTCCTCTGGTTGGTCTGGGTGTCTGTTTGGTGTGGGGGGGGTAGCATGATTCTCCCAGGCTCTACGTCCCCCTGGTGAAACTCTTCACTGTCAGGTGAAAAGAAGCGGCTGGTGGCTCCACATGTATCGGAGGAGGCATGTGGTAGTCTGCAGCTGTCCCTGGATCAGCAGAGTGGGTGCAGCAGCGACTGGGATGGTTTTGGAAAATAGGGTAATTGGCCAAGTACAACTGGGGAGAAAAAGAAGGGGGGGAAAGCCAAAAAAAACCAAAATGGTGTTATCTTCAAGGTTTTTTGTGTTTTGAATTCTCCAAGGTGTGTGCGCGTATGAGTTAATGTGTGTGTGTGTGTGTGCATTTGTGCTTTCAGCAGGCAGGCTTTCTAACCTGAGCCTAAACAGGACCTGTGAATAAATAGTGTTTTTATCCTTTCTAAAGGAGGTTCAAGGAAAAGTCCAGGATTCCTCCACCGTCGCTACCAGTAAAGGTTCTTCTGCAGCCCTTCGTGTGTCTGGTGGGTATGAAAGTCAGGCATTCGCAAAGCACAGGGAAATTAATACGAGGTTTCTGTGGGCAAATAAGGGCGCAGTAATGAATGTTAATTGCATATCACAATGCACACGTGCTTAACAAACCAATACTGGGTGAAAG
This sequence comes from Lampris incognitus, assembly GCF_029633865.1. Taxonomy (NCBI): domain Eukaryota; kingdom Metazoa; phylum Chordata; class Actinopteri; order Lampriformes; family Lampridae; genus Lampris; species Lampris incognitus. The sequence continues at coordinate 9,087,630 of NC_079231.1, forward strand.
AGTGTCCTCAGGCAAAGGAGGATGTGATGTCTTTTGCTATGGCGCTGCATGACCTCTATGTGACCTGTGATAAAAGGGGGATAAACATAGCTGTCGGTAATAAGGAAAAACCGGCTGTGCTCGTATGAAGCGCATACTGGAGACGGTGGGCCGGCATATCCACGAGGGAGAAAGGAAGTATAATATTAGTAAGAAGGGGGTGTTTCTTTATGTTGAATATAAAGTGAAGGGAATTAGGGGAAAGCGTGGACTCGAATTTATTTGAAATGAATATTCGAACCGGTTTAATCACAAAGCCAAACTAGAAGAGTGCGCTCAGTAGAGAGCAGCTGTCCATCGGGCGTATTTCCTCTTCTCCGATGCTTCGACTTGGGTGAAAAACCAGTTGAGGAGTTAGCACTCAATTGCAGTGTAAAACAGGTTTTGCAAAGGTTTTGAATCACCACAACCGTGAGAGGTTGTTGTGCGAATGATTTGACGCTGTTGCTGCCCGATGAAACTCGCATCGACGTTTGACTCGGATTGGGCAACGACAGAGCGGTGTTGGTTGAGTGACCTAGAGAGTGAAAGAAGAGAGGGAGCGACGGTAGTGAGAACAAACATTTTTCAAAGGTTTTGAATCACTGCAACCACGGGAGGTTCTTGATCAAACGTTCCCTCCAGGCTACCGCCTGGTAGTGCTAATAAACATGCGGGAATTTGTCAAAAAGAGCTGATACAGTGCCACGTTGAACATTCAAGGCAGTGCAATAGTAGACGGCAGGTTAGACGCGTCATATCACGACATCGGTTGTCATGTCGAGCGCTTAAATACTTATCTCCGTTTTACGTGGTCTCCGACAGGTTCTTCACTCGACTGCGGTCCAAAGTAACAAATGTGACACCAACATACGTGATGCGTTATCGTGAATTTGGGGAGACGAGGCAGAAGTAAAGGTATGTGTATGGAGCTGTGTGGGTGGTGGGTGGGTGCGTGTGTGTGCATGGATGTATGTGTCTAGATATGTATATTTGTTTCCAATGACAATGTATCTGATATTTCAAAACCATTACTTCCATCAGTTTGACTTAGGTTTGAGTTTCAGTCAGGTTTTGTTCATCCTTTTGACTCCGTCCGGTTTGCGCTGCACGTTTTACCTTGCTCCTCAGCACCGCAGCGGGTCTTTCTCGCATCATCCTCCCTTCCGGGCCGACGTGGACGAACCCTGCCTGAGTGATGTGACTGGACAGGGCTGCTCTCCCACCGCCCTCTCGTTCTTCTGAAGCTTGCGAAAGCCAAATAATGGGACCGTCTCAATTCGATTCACGTCCCTGCCCCGGCGTTTCGAAAGACACTTAATTTCATACTTGTTCACGGTCCCTCCCCGGAGATCTAAAGTTCAAAATCGCATGCATTTTTAATTCCAAATTAAGCCAGAGAGCGAGCAAGAGAGAGGGCGAGAGAGAGTGAAAGGGGGGGGGGGGGATGTTCATGTTCACTTCACCACGTTTTGACAAATGTGACCCCTTCCCCCTTCTTGCTGGGTGCAGGGATTATGCTGAACAAAAGTTGTCCCACTCGCCATACCAGGGTTTAAGGCTATTGGGGCGACAGATTATAATATCTTTTACCCTAGTGAGGAGATAAGAGAGACACAACCATTAGGAACGGTGAAAAAAGGGGGAAATAATAATGAACTGATGATCTTCCTCTGCCAAAGAGCACTTGTGAAGTTGTGACTCGTAAATCTTCAAAACAGAAATGCAGATTTATGGATTTTTTTTTTTCGGTCTTTCTCTCTTGTGAGCTTGTTTTAAAAAGCGATGCTTCTATGTCTGCTAACGCCTTAAAAAATGATCTGGGTTATCGTTACTGGCGTCCTCCAGAGTGGAGCACAGTTCAGCTGAACATCATCAAACATCACATTGGCCTTTGTGGGATTGTTTTGTTGGTTGTCTTATTTTTTATATATATTTTTGTACATTTTTTTTCTCATTTTCCAAGATAATTACAAATGTGTCGGACTTGTCACGATATGATGTCCCTGCATCATGGGCTGTAAGCCGAAGCCACAAAATGATGCATCTAACCCCATGTGCTCTCAATTAGCTGTCCGTGTTCCAGGTTAATGGAACTTTTGATTGGAGGGAACAGTTTCCTGCATGGACGATTTCTGGTAGATGGGGTGTGGAGTGGGTCAACGTCCTTCCTTATCTGCGGCTACAGTGAAACTAGTTACTCCTTTTGCTGTCTTTTTTCTTTCTTTCATGGTATTATAAGATAAGTGTACCAAGCCAGTGCCAACTCTCCTCTGAGTTCTGTTTACATTTTGGTGGTTTGGTTTCCGTACACTTCTGATGAAAGAGCGTCAGGAAAGGCACCTGAACATATTTGATTCCGATTTACTGTTGAAAACTGAGTTTACTTCCAAGTGCGAGTGTTTTTTTTTCCCTTTGGGGAGGCGGGGGGGGGGGTCTTCTCCTCCATTGTATCTGGCCAATTACCCCAGTCTTCCGAGCTGTCCCGGTCGCTGCTCCGCCCCCTCTGCCGATCCGGGGAGGGCTGAAGACTACCACATGCCTCCTCTGATACGTGTGGAGTTGCCAGCTACTTCTTTTCACCTGATAGTGAGGAGTTTCACCAGAGGGATGTAGCACGTGGGAGGATCATGCTACTCCCCCCCCGAACGGGTGCCTCGACCGACTAGAGTAGGCACTAGTGCAGTGAGCAGGACACATACCCACATCTAGCTTCCTACCCGCAGACCCAGCCAACTGTGTTGAAGGGACACCTGACCAAGCCAGAGGTAACACAGGGATTTGAACTGGTGATCCGTGTGTTGGTAGGGAATGGAATGGATTGCTATGCTACTCAGACACCCCGCCAAGTGTTTTTAGTGCAGATTTCTAGATTTGGAATGAAAAAGTGTCGTCGGAAAGGGCAAAATTCACTTAAGTTTTTATGTTTGCTTGAATCAACTGTTTTGTTGCAGGTAGGATTTATATGTATTTGTGTGTCATACGGAGAATCTGAGAGTCCTAATAGTAGGCCATAGTAGGCCCAGCAGTACATAGACACTACTGCTCAAAAGTTTGTAATCACTTGTCATTTTAGTAGTTGTTGGTATTTGACTCCATAATAGTGTTTTTGAATTATGTGAAACAAAAACCAACATAAATTTAAATGTTTTATTTAGTATTTGGGGACGATAAAAAAAGTTTTAAATGATAGATGACACAGTTATCTATTTTAGTGATTTCTCGTCAAAGTATGAACCGTGAGATTTAATCACTGCTTTGCACATTGTTGGGATATTGATTTTCCTAAGATATCATTCTCAATGGATTTACACATGGACTGCAATATTTCCCATAGGTTTGTGTTTGAAGAAGGGCACACTTTATGAACTTTTACCACCCTGGCCATCCCCCAACAGCTCTCTTGAGGTGTAAATCAGGTGAGTGAGCGGTATTTTGTAATTGTCCCTGTGTTTTTTTCCTTTCTGGAAAGTCCGTGTAGAGTTTGGATTTATGTTTTGAGGCATTTTTTTGCTGTAACAGAAATATATGCTGTTTAGTCTTTGTTGTTTGTGTATTTTGTGTTTGGACAGAATGTGTTTGTAATCTTCTGTCCTTTCAGTTTTAGTGAGGTCTCCCTCTCCGGCAAAGCTAAAACAACCCTGGATCAGGACTGAACCACCAGCACGCTTGACAGTGAGCACTATATATGTTGACTTTTCTTTTTTTATCCAATTGTATCTGACCGATTACCCCGCTCTTCTGAGCTGTTCCGGTCACTGCGCCGCATCGTCTGCCAATCTGGGGAGGGCTGCACACTACCGCATGTCTCTTCTGATACATGTGGAGTCGCCAGCCGCTTATTTTCACCTGACAGTGAGGAGTTTTGCCAGGGGGACGTAGTGCGTGGGAGGATCACGCTATTCCCCCCAGTTCCCCCTCACCCCTGACCAGTCGCTCTGACCGTCCAGAGGAGGCACTACTGCAGCCACCAGGACACATAGCCGCATCTGGCTATTGTGTCTGTAGGGATGCCTGACCGAGCTGGAGGTAACACGGGGATTTGAACTGGCGACCCCTGTGTGGGAAGGCAATGGAATAGACTGCTGTGCTACCTGGATGCATGTAAAAGTGAAGTTAAAAGGAAAAATTCCTGAGGAGTTCTTCTCACAAAAAGTTGAAGGTTGGAAAGATTTCAAAGTTTGATTCATCTGTGCAGAGTACCCTTTTCCAATCTTCCATTGTCTATGTCTCCAAGTCCAGGCCAACCGTTTCTTTTAGTTTTGACATCTTAGTGATGCTTTTCTGGTAGCCATACTCCCATTTAATCCAGCTTGTTTTAGGTGGTGTTTTACATTTGACACTGACAGGAATTTCTCTGGGTGTGTTGAAATCTGCACAGATTGTAGGTGTTGTAAGCCTTTGATTCTTCTTACTGGCGAGTGTCGATCTCTTACCTTCTGATTTTGTTGTTGTCTGAGGTCTTCCTCCTTCTGACCTGTCCTTTAATGAAAGTCTGCTTGAAACACTGAATGGATGTTTACACTCCCTTGTGTGAAACCTTTACCTTTTTTGAAATGACCGTCATGGAATGGCCTTCTTTAGAAAGAGGGACAATTGCACTTTTGTTATGAAGAGTAAATGTTTTTTTCTTGCCGTAATGAAGGTATGATCCCTTATCAACCTCGCACAAGTCACCTCCACCTGCAAGTGGTTATCTAATTGCTGTCACCTGTTACCCATCAATGTCTAGACAATCCCAGAGCATTCTGTAAAGTTTCTAGAGCACAAGGGAATAATTTCGAATTTCCTAATAATCTCTGGAAACAGAGGTGGTGTTATTAAGGTGCTAGGGGGAAGCCTGGTTTCCCCAAAATTATCAGGGAAAAAGTTTAAGGTCAGTCGTAAAAATCCTATCTACCTTATCTGTAATCTGTAATGAAAAGAATTATCCAATACGTGAATGATGAACCACTGACATGCGTATGTTGTCAGTTATCTATCTTTTTATCTCTACTTTAAATTTTATTTCTGTGTTGGCCATCACAGCAGTATTTATTTATTTATTTATTTATTATTTTTCCCCCCAATTGTATTGGGCCGATTACCCAACTCATCTTTGCTCCGTCCTTTCTGCCGATTTGAGGAGGGCTGCGCCCTACCACCTGTCTCCTTTGATACGTGTGGAGTCGTCGGTCGCTTCTTTTCACTTGACGGTGAGGAGTTTTGCCAGGGGGACGTAGTGCATGGGAGGAGAACGCTATTTTCCTCAATTCCCCCTCCCCCCTGAACAGCCAACCTGACTGACCAGAGGAGCTGCTACGGCAGCAACCAGGACACAGCGATATCTGGCTTCCTACTCGCAGACGTGGCCAATTGTGTCTTTCGAGATGCCTAACTAAGCCGGAGGTAACGCGGGAATTTGAACTGCTGATACCCGTGTCGGTAGGCAACAGAATAGACCACCGTGGCACCCGGGCACTGTTGCAACAGTAATTTAACTACCGGGATGTTCCAGTTTAGTTTAGCTAACATTTTTCCTTGATTTAAAAAAAAAAAAAAAAATCAGATAATCTGGGGTCAAAGGAATAGGCCAAAAAGTCAGTCGGGGGTGACGTTGTTAACTGACCCTAAAATTGACGATAAGAGTCTGCGGCGGTGTAGCGGTCTAAGCGTCGGCTTTGTGTCGATGCAGTTGCCCACTGGGGTTTGCGCTTCAGTCTCGTCAGATCTGACTGTGGCTGGACTAGATGAAGCGGCAATAATTAACAACGATGTCTTTGGGAGGGGGGTGGAGTCGGCTTGTGTTTCTCACACGAATGTGTGTCTGTGTGTGTTGGAAAAAGCAGCGGTTCGGCCTGGATTTGCCTTGTCGTGAAAGTGGCGAGGCGTCTCCTTTGAGACTGCTGGCCGGAGAGATGCAGTTGGTGAACACATGCGGTACGAGGGTGGGAGTTTGAACCAAAAAAAAAAAAAAGGGATCGATTGGCCCCTAAATTGGGAGGAGAAAAGGGAAAAATCAGAAATGAAAAAAACAATTGACAATAAACCGCAAGGCTTTTTGACCTGATTGGACTGGTCCTTTGCAACCTGTTGGCGTTCCCAGGTTAACAAATACTGAGACTTTTGTCACTCCCCACAGCATGAAATACCGATGCGCAAGGCACATAAAAAAGCATAGGAATGGTGATTTATTAAGGATGTTTGGCCTTTTTGGCAGTGGCAATCAGCTGTACTGTGAGAATCGAAAATATTGGAGAGAACTGACATCGACGTAGATGCAGCGAGGACATTTCTGGGTGTTGTAGGAGTTTCTGGAGAAGGTGTGCAGCAGCTGCTGAGACAGGCTTTTATTCCCTCAGAAACTTGCGAAACAGCTAGTTTAATTGAGAAGACGTGAGGGTTTTTTTCTTCTTCAGGTAAATAGATCCATCCATGGAATATCCAGGCTGCTTCTGATCTATTTTCCATTCCAGTTGGTGACAGTAAATCACCAAATTATTGTTTACCAACTGTCAGTAACCTGAAAATTAAGTGAAAGAAGATTTCTTTAGGATATTTTAGCAAGTATTGCAGAAACGTGTTTTGGGGTCGTGTTCTCTTTCAGAAATGTTTCATTCCAACTGTTTTCTGGTGAGACTTTAAAGAATTTTCATAATAAGTAGCAAACTAAAAGTCATATAATTTCACTGAATAAAGATTCTGAAAATAAAATGTGCATTTCTTGCTCGAAATTTTATTAAAACGAATTTTAATGCCGAAAATATCTTAAAAGATTGCATTTTCCACTGATATCAAAAGGAATGTCAGCCATTTTTTCCCTTTTTGATGATAGAAACTTGACAGTCATGTGATGTGGATGCAGGCTTCACCAACATTGGTTTATAAGTAAAATGTTGATATGAAACATTTCTTTTTGGTTCGGGGATGTTGACATAACATATCTGTGGTTTGCAGAAGCATGAAATGCCAACATTTTATGGGATATACATAACTTGTCTTTACACTCAGCAAGGTAAGTTTATCGGGTTTAAAATTATATATATATTTTGTAAGTTTCACTGTAATTTTTTGCAAATGTAGTGCACCCGCACCTGGTGTCCTAGCTAAGGATGTGCCGGTGCCACCTTTTTTCAGACCAAGTACACGTACTTACATTCGAGTCCTTGCCGATACCGAGTCCCGATATGAGTATTTAATAATGCCGTTACACTTCTTACAATTACTTTGACTGTAACAAACTGTGGTTACTGACATTTGAACATTCAGCTATAAGTTTTTCTTAAACATGGCGTTGCCACACATTTCACTAAAATATAACCACGCCTTTTAGTGTAACAAATTGTTGTTACTGACAGTTTAACACTCAACTGCACGTTTCAGCCGTTATTTTCACCGGCCCTGGGTTGTCTCTGGACGTTTTCTGTCGCTTCTCCAGTGTTTGCTGCAAAGTTGGTTTTTGCCGTTTCCTGCTGCTATTAGCAAACGCCTTGGCATCGTGTTGGTTCTTTGGTTGTTTTATGAAATTGCTTGTGTTGAAAGAGCTTTTTTTTTGTGCTTTTAAGTCTGCGGTGGTGTAGCGGTGTAAGCGTCGGCTTTGTGTCGATGCAGTTGCCCACCGGGGGTTCGCGCCCCGGTCTCGTCAGATCCAGCTATGGCCGCACTCGATGAAGCAGCGATAATTGGCGGCGCTGTCTTCGGGAGGGGGGCGGAGTCGGCTCGTGTTCGTCACGTGACTGCGTCTCTGCGTGTGTCGGAAAAAGCGACGGTTTGGCCCGGAGTCGCCTCGTCATGGAAGTGGGGAGGCGTCTTCTTGGAGACTGCTGGCTGGAGAGATGCAGTTGGTGAACGTGTGCAGTATGAGGGTGGGTGTTTGAATTAGAGTAGGGATCGACTGGCCACTAACTTTTGCTGAGCGTAATTTGCCGTCGGCTTTACTTTTGTCACCGTTGTTTACTTTGAAATATCTCCATATGGCTGACATTACTCCTCCACTGCCTGCCTGCTCAACTGAGAGGTGAATGTAACGCTGCTGTAAAGTGGTATCGGGTGTTGTATCGGAGCAGTTTCATTAGTACGAGTACACGCGCACAGTATTGACGATACCCGGTGCTGGTATCGGTGCATCCCTAGCGCCACCTACTGTTTGGAACCACACACAGCTCTGTAAATGAATTTGGAATTATCTCCAATCCATTCTGGACAATTATAAAATGTCTCCAATTTGTCCAGACTTTTTTCAAATTATTTTAAATTGTTTTAGGTGCATAAAACTAACGGACATAGTAGAATTATTTTATCTGTATGTCCGAAACAGAAGTAGTTGTACATTACTGGAAACATTGATTCTATGTGAAAATCACTCGTGGTGCCAAACTTTAGAGCGGTTGTGTATGTATGTATGTATATGTAGGGAGCAGTAGCGGACCGTGCATTTCAGACCTAGGCCTTCGGTGAGACGTCATGTCTTCATAATTACCCAAAGACAGCTGTCATATAGCAATGGTACATTGTTGTCGTTGCAAAAGTGTTTGTCATCACCATCATCGTTATTTGACACTTTTCACTTTGACAACAGTGATGTCATGTGGCGACACGGTGTAACGTACAGCCTTATTGGAAGTAATCTCGCCGGGCATATAAACATGCTATCGAGAAATTCAACAAAGACGTTGGGTCGCTGGGCATAAAAACAATCAAACATTAAGCAAATCAAATAGCTGTACAAAAAAATACATTTGACTCACCAGTGTTGTCTATTTGAAGACAAAATCCTTTTTCTTTTCTTTCTGGATGAAACGGTCGATCACACGGTCCTTTGGGTTTTAGATAAAACAAGGCAGGTTTTGGAAGCCTGTGTAGTTCCATGAGCCCTTCTCTGACGAGAAAAGCGAGCACGGCCAGCAGTAAAGTTTTTTTGCTTTGCTCGGATCCAGTGAGCCACGGGTACCTTTTGTAGGTGCTTGCCTGGAAATGCTGTCCGCTTGGGTCAGAGCCGCTAACTGTGGGGTTGATCTGCCCATCTCCACAATCCTTTGCTTTTCCCCAAACAATCGTCTTGAAAGTTGTGCGACTAATAAATCTTCCACCGCATGATTCACGAGTTTTCCCTGAGACGTTATTCTCATTCGTGGCTAGGTAGCTTAGCTAACTAAATCAAAAACAGAAATGGTAGCTAACATTAGCCACCGACTACCTCGACCTAGGTGCTGCTGCCGATTGGCCGAACATCGGTCATGTAGGCTGTATGCGGCGAAGGTCCTATGACGCTGTGCAAGTATACAAGAATACGCCCTTCTGCTATACATTAAAATCTCATTGGTTGAGTAATCTATCAATCCAGTATTAACGTCTAACTTATTTAGATAGCGGAGACCTTCCCTCGAGGTGCTGCAGGCGCTGGCGGGAGGAGTCTTCTGACACGGTTACAATACAGGGAAAAAGCCGATTGGATGATTTTTTTTTTTTTTGGCTGAGAGACTGCAAGCAGAGCCTCTTGGATTCGTATGTGTAGTCGAAATTGAAATGTAATGCGATAGTCACAAATTGATTAGAAGATGGTATTCTATTTATGAAAGCGTTTTCCTTTTTCCGTGGAGTGTCGGGCCTTCACCGAAGGCCGAAAAGGCCCTGACGGTTTGCTGCAGGTAGAGAGAGAGAGAGCGTGTGCTACGGTGATGCAATTTCAAAACTTTGATTTTTGTCTTTTTTCCATACTAATTGGATCTTCTGTCAAGGCAACTGTAAAACATTTACTGTATTTAGACCTAAGCTGGGGAAATCCAAATTGACTCAAACAGAAAATTGATATCCATATGAATTCTAACCTTACTTGTCACTGGAATTTGTCTTGTTGCACATTCCTCCCAGATTTCACCACGCACTCCTTTAATGAAAGCGGTCTGAGCTGAGGCAGTGTTGGAGGATGTGCCTTAGGACACCTCCGGGTGATTCTGTAAAATTACTTTCCAGCGGTAATCAGAAAATAAAAGGTAAAATGAAATGATAAAATATGTACTAGTTCCACACAGATACTTTCAGAAAGCAGCAGAAGAAAAGATCATAAAATGCAAAATAAACCTCATCGGTCATTACGTGGAGGGGGAGGTCCTGATGGTAACTGGTTCTGATGATCTGACATGGACCAGAGGCCCGTTTGCTTTGTTTAGAGGCTGCGGCAACAAATGCACAACCTCCGTTTGATTTTGACAGACCCGGGTAAATGCAGATTGCTCTTGGTTTGAGGATCTTGGGGATTGTGCGTGGTTACTGTTGTGTGATTGTTCTGGACTCTGTTAGTCATCGTTTAAGTTGAGACCTTTATTCTGTTGACGGACTTTTATTTTGAAGTAGTTCCTTCTTGACTGGCAAATTGTAATCAGGAAGTGTTATACCGTCTTACCGGTGCATCGTGTGTGCCGCAAAAGGTTATCGGCCATCCTCGCTTTTTACATGTTGATAATGTTTGTAAGTATTTCAGTTTATGTGGGTTATATTTACTATAGTATTTTAAAAGTCTATGCCATTCATTTTTCGTTTTATCTGTAGTATGTTATGCTGCGTTGGTTTGTGCTAGCTTGCTATGTGTTAGCGTGTTCCCTTTTGGTAGTTAGGTTATACCTATCTGTATATTGGCTAGTCTCTAGCTCTTATTTCGTGCATTGAGGCACTCTTATTTGTACCTTTGATATGTTTTGTGTGTTCATATTGTGTATTTACACAATATAACTGCGGTATTATGTTGTGTTTGTATATTTCAGTTTCACCTTTTGGCAAGTAAACATCACAAACTTCACTCTGTCTCCTGAAATGATTGATTGCTGAAGAGTTTAGCTGACTGGATAGTTGGGTTATTGCTCAGATGTTCTGAGACCAGTGCAGAAAAAACAGCATATCATCAAGCTGTAAGAAGGGAGTGGCGGGGTAAGAGACCGAAGGACCGTCCTACAGGCATCGAGCAAGCCTCCACGACACCCTACCCTGATGTTGTTACTTCAATGAATCCACATATCTTCTCTCAACGTGGCAGAAGGAGGCGCGCGTGCTAAAGCGCTACAAGGATGTGCCACAGAAGAGGACCTCTACTCATTATGTTCTCGTTCCTCCAAATCATCGAGTAGTTCCAAATCATCACTTGCCATTTCCGAAGCACGTGCCAAGGCTGAGGCGGGTACCTCCGAGACGGTTTATGCTCAGAGGGAGATGGAAATGAAACTACAGAAGGCTCGTCTGGAAGCTGACCTAGCAGTGGCAAAGGTTCTCATAGAAGCCACCCTACAAGCTCTTCAAGTAGAAAAGGAAATGGATTGAAGCAGAAATATTGGAGTCAGCTTTGATGGACCAAGACAGTCGGTCACGTAGCAGTAGAGCCTGTAATCATCTCTCACCCCAGACACGAGTTCAGCGTATAGAACGGTGTGTACTGGACCGAGCCAGCCTGAAGTCCAACCCGTTCAGCTCACACGCCTCACCTTATCATGAGCTCCAAGTCACACCCAGTAGCCTGCTACATCCATCCCGCTCTACGGACCGATTCCCGTGAAAACGGAGGCGCTCTGGCAGAACGACGGAGGAGCGGACAAGAGAGATCAACAACGACCCCTTGGCGATCCTAATAATAACCGGAACAGAGCGGTCAGCCCGGGCACCCCTGACATCTCCGCTGCTCCTGATCTCATCGGGTTTCTTGTCCAGAGCCAGTTGGTGATCTCGGGGTTGACGAGCCAGAGAATTACCGGGTGTGGAAGTCCACCTTCGATGGAGCCGTCACAGGCCTGTGCCTGTCAGCGGGAGAAGAACTTGATGTTGTCATCAAATGGCTTGGCAAGGAGTCTTTGTAGCAGGCACGGAGGCTCAAAGCAGTCAACATCAGGCACTCTCAGGTGGGATTGATGATGGGTTGGCAGAGACTGGAAGAATCCTACAGCTCACCTGAGGCAATCGAAAGGGCTCTCTTCAATAAACTTGAAGAGTTTCTGAAGGTGACGCAGAAAGACCCGCACAAGCTCTGCGACCTGGGTGACCTGCTCCTAGAAGTGCACGCTGCAAAAAGGCATGGCTAGTCACCTGGCCTGTCTTACTTGGACACCTGCAGAGCCGTGGCTCCCATTGTCAACAAACTTCCATACAATCTTTAAGAGAAATGGGCATCATTTGGATCCATGTACAAGCAACAAAACAATGTGGTCTTACCTCCATTCACTGTGTTTGCTGACTTTATCTGCAGGGAAGCCAGAGTAAAAACGGATCCCAGCTTTAACCACACAGCACCTGAAAGGAATGAGAGGTCCCACGGACGAGGGAAGACGGCTATATCGGTATACAAGACGCACGTCTCTTCTACAGAGAAAGTTGAAGATCAAAAGAAAGATATTGACCCTGGAAAGCACTGCCCCGTCCACGACGAACCCCACCCACTGCAGAAATGTAGAGGCTTCAGGGAGAAGACTCTAGAAGAGTGAAAACAGTTCCTCAAAGACCGTTACATATGCTTCTGGTGCTGGTCCTCCACAACCCACCTTGCTAGAGAATGCGACATAGAAGTGGACTTTGACGAATGTGGCGGTGACTGTCACACCTCAGTACTCCACCCCGGTCTGGGGTGGGCAGGGAGGGAGGACAAGCGGGAAGTGCCCTCCAACTGCAATGAAGTATGTGGAGAAGGAATGAGTCTTGGAGCATGTTCGAAGATCTGCCTTGTCAACATTTATCCTGAAGGATGTCGGGGGGAGTCCAGAAGGATGTATGCCATCCTGGACGAGCAAAGTAACCGTTCCTTGGCAACACCGGAGTTCTTAAGTATCTTCAAGGTAACGAGTAGTCCATGGCCGTACACACTGGAGATGTGTGCAGGAGTTGAAGAGACAGCTGGCAGAAATGCCTGGGGCTATATTGTGGAGTCAGCAGATGACAAGGTCAGTTTTCCTCTCCCCACACTACTTGAATGCGATCAGGTCCCAAACGATGGGTCGGAGATTCCAATTCCCAATGTTGTTTGCCACCACAGGCACCCGAAACGGATCGCAGATGCGATCCCACCCCTGGATCCGGACGCAGGCATAGTCCTGTTGCTTGGCGGAGACATTCTGAAAGTACACATAGTCAGGAGTGAGATAAAGGTCGTCATTGTGCCCCGTTCGCCCCGAGACTGGGTCTTGGATGGGTCGTCGTTGGCGATGTGTGCCTCGGAGGAGTGCGCAAGCCACCTCGCGTCAGAACTTTCAAGACCTCTGTTGTGGAAAGTGAACACCGCAGCTTTTTCAACCCATGCGGCAGCCAGGTCCGGGTGAAAGAGACATTTGCCCACAGCTACCCGGTGTCAGCCGTCTTAGTCGGTACACGGAACATGCTCGATGGAGAGAACCTGGGTCGGTCGGTCTTCCTTTGCACAGCCGGCCACCGCAAGCTTACTCCTTCGATGGATGACCTGAGATTCCCGCAGATCATCGACGGTGAGTATTGCCAAGATGAGTCTAAAAGGTGGGTTGCGCAACTCCCCTTCCATTCACCACGGAAACGATTGCCCAACAACAGGCAGTATGCCCGAAGTCGTTTCGACTCTCCCTGCCGTACTCTAGACGAGTAGCCACAGATGAAGGTCCGCTATGTAGAGTTTGTCGGGAAGATGCTTGCCAACAGTAGGGATGGGTATCGTTAGGATTTTATCGATACTACTACTCTTATCGGTACTGCTTATCGGTTCGGTACTTTATCGATACTCTTATGGGTTCTTTTTGATTATTATGCAAGAAAAAAAGACAATGAACAGAATCGACATTGCTTTATTATTCTATTATATAACTTTATATAAACATAAACAAATATTATTTATTCAGCAGCAGCAATGTTTTAAATGCGTCTGAATTATAGACTTTATAATCAACATTCAACAAATAAGATAAAAAAATAAAAGTAGATATATATTAAAATGAATGTTGACGGCAAAAGGCTAACGGAAGTTCAAACAAACAAGAACCTAGAACATTATCCTAACGGTTCTTCTGCCGAAAAATCAACATATCTGCCTTCTCCGGCAGGAGTCGTGATCTCTTCTGACTTATAGTGTCCCCAGCTGTAGAGAAGACCCTTTCACTGGGGGTGGAGGATGCTTGGGCACAGAGGTAGGTTGTTGCAAGCTGTGTCAGCAGGGGCAGAGTACCTCTCTTTTCCCACCACCACAAAGCAGGGGATTCTGACGTGGGGATGGAACGCAGGCCTTTGTAGAGTTGGAGTTCGTGATCAACTCGTTTACTGACGGACAAGGTGTTCTGCCGCATGGTGGTCCGTAGCTCCGTGTCTTCATCAGCAAACGGCTCCTCTGAGGCATTCCTTGGTTTGTAGAGTGGAGTGGCTGTCTCCTCCTTTCTTCTTCTGACTCCTGTTGCTGCTGGTCTGTGTCTGTGTAGCCCCGCTCCTCTGTGTGGCCCCCCTCCTCTGCTACAGCCTCCTCCCTCAACCGGTCTCTGGTGGCATCACTCTCCATCTTCCCTTAGAACCCGGGGTCCATCGCTGTTGCCTCGAGTAGGAAGGCCTGGATGGTGTCTTCCTGGTAATGTCCAGAGAGATTCCCCCAAACCTTCTCTTTAATGCTCGACACAAACGGTGCGTCTTCTTCCTGCGCTGTGAAATGGTCTTCAAGTTTCCTGAGGATCGGGAGGATTTGGCCACAGGTGGGAGTTTGTTCACTGGAGACGCACAGGGTGGATGTGTACATGAGACGCGTGAGTTGTGCAAACTCCTCAGCCTTCTGGAAATCCTCATCTTTCAGCCGGCCCGATTTGTCCTTTTCCATCTGTTTCCTGAGTCGTGGGTCCGTGGATGCAGCTTGGATTGCTGGGTATTGCTCCGTGAATCTTTCTACCGTAAGGAAGAGAGAATTCCACCTTGTTTTCACATCAAGGATCATTGTGTGTTGGGGATGGTCTGAAACAAACAAAATTTTCATCACAGCACACTTGAATATATAATTAAATTAATTACAATTTGATTGGGAATTCAAAAAAATGCTTTAATAGGTTGAACTGGCTTCTTACCTAGGAGCTGCTGCTTTTCTTGCAGGACTGTTTTAGCCATGGATGACCTCTTCATCCAGACAACCACTGCCCTGATTCTTCCTGCCCACCTGTCAATGGCACTGATCTGATAGATTTTGTGCGCTGCTATGTTCAGTGTGTGAGCAAAGCATCCGATTTTCAGGACATGGAGTTTCCTTATGGCAACATCCATATTAGCAGCATTGTCGACTGTCACTGCTACAATCTTGTCGATTTCTATGCTAAATTGTTCAAGAATTTCTGTGGTCTTCTCTGCCACTACATGTCCTGTTTGTGCCTGGTAAACAGCTCTGGTTTTAAGCACCTTTTGTTTCACACTGCCTTGGCTTGTGTAATGTGCTGTAACCGTGAGGTAGTGGTCCTGAGTTAAGCTGGTCCACCCATCAGTTGTAATGGCTAACTTTGGCACATCTTTAAGCTGTGCGATAACATTGGCCTTTTCAACATTATACCAGGCAGGAATCGGTGTGTTACTGAGGACATTCCTGCAGGGAGGGGTGTATTTGCAGTTGAGAGCATTGGTCATCTCTCTAAAGAAAGGATTGAATTATTGTAAATTTGTGTGGAGTGGTGGGAATAGCTGCTTCAATAACTTATAACAAAGCTGCTCCCCTTTTTGACAACTATGTATTCCAAAAAAACTCAATATAAACTGATTGATTAGTTGTTACCTAAAGCCCTTGGACTCCACTGGGTCACAGCCCTGTGACGCTCGTTCACCCTATCCTCCGTCATCCTTCCACTAGCTGCTAGCGTGAAGGGACTTTGGGCTTGGCTGGGACCGGTGGTGGTAGAGGGAGGAGGGGTGGGCTGGGACATGGTGGCTGCAGCCTCGGCCTGACGATCTACAAGAAGTTGTGAAATCTTTCAAATATTTGCAGCTAAACAATTAGCTAAGCAATTATATTTTATTTATTAGTCTTTTCGTAATAATTTGTTATTAGGCTAGCTAACTCCGTATCTATGGCTTATATATTTGTAGCTAAACAATTAGCTAAGCAATTTTATTTATCGGCCTATTCGTAATAGTTCGTTATTAGCCTAGTTAACTCCGTATCTACGGCTCATACGGCTTACCTGCAGCGGACGTGGATGGAACGCTACGAGCAAAGCAGTCGAAAACTCCGCATTTCTGCAGATTAATACCATGTTTCGACAAACGATGTTTCGACAGATTGCTTATATTGCCACCCTTACTGGCAAATGATTTGTTGCGCTCGTGGCAACGAGCGTTGTCGTCATCGACTTTTGAAAAATATACCCAAACTTTTGAACGTTTAGTTCTCTCCGCCATGATGAGCACTTGAGCAGAGCTGTCTGTGCGTGTGTGTGGAGCACAGCACAGCCCCTTCCCTCGTGCAGTAAGAGAGAGAGACGGTGAGAGAGACGGAGAAAACGGCAAACAAGATTATTTTCGCGACGTTGAACTTCCTCGAAAAACACATTTGCCACAATATAAATCTCACTCCGTGATTTCTCGAGTACCTACCGATAGCGGAGCCGAAAACGTCGGATCTTAAAAATGCTCCGGTTTTTACTAATTTAGAACCGGGTTTCGGGGGGCATCCCTAACCAACAAACATGCAGAGATCGCTCCAGCCCTACAGGAGGACCAGGAGTGTTGGTGTTTCTCATCATTTGGAGTCTACCACCCAGAGAAGCCAGACCAAATCCGTGTGGTTGTTGATTCCTGTGCATCTTACGAGGGAATCTCCCTCACCGATGAGCTCGTCGGTGGTCCCGATGTCAACAGTTGCCTTTTGGGGGTGCTCATGAGATTTTGGAAGGAACCCGTTTCTGTCACTGTTGACATGCGGCACACGTTCCGCCGTTTCATAGTATGTGAAGACCGCAGGGACTTTCTTTGCTTCCTGTGGTTCCGCAATAACGACCCCAACAGCGACATTGTGGACTACGGGATGCGTGTCCATGTCTTTGGCAACCGCCCGTCTCCTGCGGTTGCCGTATATGGTTTGAGGAGATTGGCCAAGGAGAAAGAACAGAAGTTTGGTAGCGATGTGAGAAGGTTCATGGAATGAGAGTTCTATGTAGACAATGCACTGAAGTCTTTCCCTACTGAAGCAGAAGCCATCAGTGTCCTTGGATGTGCCCAGAGCATGCTTGCAGATTTGAACCACAGGCTGCATAAAATAGCCTCCAACAGATCTGCTGCCATAGAAGCATTCCTTCCGGAAGATTGCGCTAAGGATATCGAGGAGCTCAACCTTGTTGCCGATGACCTTCCCCTTCAACGCAGCCTCGGAGTGTCCCGGAACATTGTCTCAGACGTGTTCACGTTCCAGGCCGTGGATGAGAAGAAGCCCTTCACCCGTAGAGGGATGCTGTCTACGGTGAACAGCCTATACGATCCTCTCGGTCCGTTAGCTCCCGTCACGATACGAGGCAGGCTGCTCCCGAGGGACCTCTCCGAGCAAGCCGAGGACCGGAACTCGCCCCTTCCCAGAAGCACGGAAGCAGAGTGGACAAAGTGGAGAGACTCGCTAAAAGACCTAGAGGAGCTCCAGATAGCCTGCACCTATATGTATGTCTTTTTCACTCTCTGGCAGTGTACTGCGGGAGCTTTGTGTCTTTGCAGATGCCTCTACGAAGGCCTTTGTAGCAGTAGCTTACCTAAAAGCTACCGCCGAAGAGGGACAGTGAGGTTGGCTTTGTCTTTGGAAAAGCCGAGCCGGTACTCCGACCACGCGTCTTAATTCCTAGACTGGAATTGTGCGCAGCAGCGCTTGCGGTCGAGATCGCGGAGTTGATTGTTGAAGAGATGGACCTGGAGTTCTACTGCACCACATACTAGTCAGATAGCCAGGTAGTTTTGGGGTACTTTCATAATCATTAAAGGCGGTTCTATGTCTATGTAAACAACAGAGTTTAGAGCATCCGATAGTCCACATCTCCAGACCATAAACTTCACTCTGCCTCTTGAAACGATTGATTGCTGAAGACTTTACCTGACCGGATAGCGGGGTTATTGCCGAGATCCTCCGAGACCGGTAAAGTGACGGATCGCCGAGCTTGTCGGAAATCGGATCATCGAGGGCTTTGTAGTAGTGTCGGTTGTATTGGCGCACGCTGGCAAGTGTAAAACCAGCTGTGCTTTAGTAACGGACTTCCTCAGCGGTCGAGATTGCGGAGTTGGTTTTCGAAGAGATGGACCTGGAGTTCTACTGCATCGCATGCTACCCAGAAGCAAGGTAGTTTTGGGGTACTTAAATAATCAAGAAAGGTGGTTCTGTGTCTTACGTAAACAACAGAGTTCAGAGGATCCGGCGGTCCACATTTCCAGACCGACGGAGGCGTGTTCCGACTGACGACAACCCGGCTGACTATGGGTCTAGGTCTATCTCGGCAAATGTCCTGAGGCGCACGACGTGGCTCGCTGAACCAGCCTTTCTTTGGAATCCGTGGCCCCGCTCTTTTGAACCTCGAGAGACGCTCGACCTCGTTAATCTTGCCTCGGACTCGGATGTGTGTCCTGAGGTTGCTGTGAACCTCACCTTAGTCTCTCGAGACCTTTTGAAGCCAACTGCGTTGAGCGTTTCTCAAATTGGATCACTCTCTTCCCCGTAGTCGCACGCTTGATCCGTATTGCTCGCTCCTTTGCCCTGCCCGCCCAAGAGGGCAGCTGCTGTGGATGGCATATCTGTCAAAGAGGCCCCTCAGAGGAGGAGCTGGATTGAGCCAAGATCCTTGTGATGAAGAGTGTCCGACACGAGCGCTATGCTGAAGAACACCGCCTCCGTATTGTTGACAACCGTGGGCTCTTCAGATTTGGAGGCTGCGTAGCTCGATACAAACTAGTAACTGAAGAAACGAGCCCCGTCGTCATCACCTCGTGACCCTGCTCGTGCTACATCGGCGAGCGGCTGTAAAACATGACAAGGTGAGGAAAGTAGATGTCAGAGTTGTCAAAGAAGACGCTCGGAAAGTCTTCTCCCGCCCAGTCTCCGAAGCGGTCGTCTTGCTTTCTACGCAAGACTGATAAAGTAGTTCTGGGTTTATTTGGGCTCTTTAAAAGACCCCAGGTGGGGATTGTTCTGGACTCTGTTAGTCATTGTTTAAGTCGAGGCCTTTATTGTGTCGACGGAGTTTTATTTTGAAGCGCTTCCTTCGCGACTGGCAAATTGTAATCGGGAAGCGTTGTACCGTCTTACCGGTGCATCGTGTGTTATCTGCCATCCTCGATTCTTAATCTTGATACATGCAATGTTTGTAAGTATTTCAGTTCATGTTGCCTATATTTACTACAGCATTTCAAAAGTAAATGTCATTTATGTTTTTGTTTCATCTGTAATATGTTATGCTGTGTCGGTGTGTGCTAGTTTGCTATGTGTCGGTATGTTCCCTTTTGGTAGTCGTATGCTATGTTATACCTATGTGTATATTGGCTAGTCTCTAGCTCTTATTTTGTTCACTGAAGCACTCTTATTTGTAGTTTTGATATGTCTTATGTGTTTATATTGTGTACTTGGTTTGTAGTACCTTCAACTTTGTAACCGTGGTGTTGTATTGCATTTGTATATTTCAGTTTCACCTTTTGGCAAGTAAATATCATAAACTTCACTCCGTCTCCTGAAATGATTGATTGCTAAAGAGTTTAGCTGAGCGGATAGTCGGGTTATTGCTCAGATCCTCCGAGACCAGCGCAGTGACGGATCACTGAGCTTGTCAGAAATCAGACCGTCAAGAGCTTTGTAGTAGTGTCGGTTGTATCGGTGCGCACTCGCAAGTGTAAAACCGGCTGTGCTTTAGTAACAACAGAGTTCACCAGTTGTTGAGATCGCAGAGTTGATCGTTGAAGACGTAGACCTGGAGTCCCAGTGCACCACGTACTACTCAGACAGCAAGGTAGTTTTTGGGGTACTTTCATAATCACGAAAGGCGGTTTTATGTTTACGTAAATGAGAGTTTAGAGGATCTGGCGGTCAACATCTCCAGACTAATGGCAGATTACGGTTCTAGGTCTATCCCGGCAACTCTCGTGAGCGGCATGACATGGCTCTCTGAACCAGCCTTTCTTTGGAATCCATTGCCCCACTGTTTTGAACCCCAAGAGACATTGAGCCGTGTCAACTCTGCCTCTGACTTTGATGTGTGCCCCGAGGTAGTTGGGAATCTCAGTCCAATCGCTTTGAGTGTTTCTAAAAGTGGACCGCTATCATCCCCACAGTTGCATGCTTGATCCATATTGCTTGCTCCTTTGCCCTGCCCGCCCAAGAGGGCAGCTGCTGTGGATGGCATATCTGTCAAAGAGGCCCCTCAGAGGAGCAGCTGGATGGAGCCAAGATCTTTGTGATGAAGAGTGTCCGACATGAGCAATATGCTGAAGAACTGAAGAACGTTGCCTCCGAACAAAGTCTTCCCTCTCGGGAGTAGTCTGCTGAAGCTAAACCGCATCGTTGACAACCATGGGCTCTTCAGAGTCGGAGGCCGCACAGCTCAGTCCAAGCTAGCAACTGAAGAAATGAGCCCCGTCATCATTCCAGGTTGTCATCACCTTGCGACCCTGCTCGTGTGACATTATGAAGAGGCTGTAAAACTTGAAGGGAGGCACTTTACAGAGGGCGCTGTCGGAGCAGCTGGGTTCTGGTCGGTCGGAGCTAAAAGATGCATCGGCGGCCTTCTCTTCAAATGCATCACCTGCGAGAAGCCTGCCTGCCTGCCGAGCGTCTGCAAGTAGCCCATCTGTTCACCTATGTCGGTGCGGGTGTCTTCGGGACGTTACCTCGTATCGTACCAGAGGAGGACATGCCAATAGCAAAAGATGGGCTGTCGTGTTCTCACGCAATGTGCACGAGAGCCGTCCGTGCACATTGAAGTAATAGAGAGTATGAGTGCCCGCAGTTTCATTAATGCCCTGAGATGGTTCTTTGCCATCAGACGCCTAGCGAAACAAATATGGTCAGACCAAGGTACTAACTTCATTGGCCCCTGCAGACAACTCAAGATGGATACACCAAGCTTCAGCTCAGAGGCCGTGCAGAAGTGTGTCTGGGAGCACAACTATAGCTGGGTATTCAACCCCCACCCCACTCTTCTCACACGGGGTGTGCATGGGAACGCGTGATTGGAATTGCCCGTTGCGTCCTTGACTGTACGCTCCTTCTAGGTGGATCATTGTGTCTCACACATAATGTCCCGACTACCCTCGTTGCTGAGGTTACTGGAGTCTAAATGCTAGACCCCTCTTCCCAGTGTCCTCCGAACCAGTCATGTCTCATACTTAATCCAGGTATGCTCTCGACCCAGAAGACATGCGTTTCCCTTCCCCCCTTCAGGTGACTTTGAGTCAGAAGATTTCTTCAAGGAAGAATGGAAACGGGTTCAGAGTCTAGCAGACATCTTTTGGAGCAGGTGGCGAAAGGAGTACCTCCATACACTTCAAAGCCGTTGCGAGCGGAAGGACAAGAGGCCCAACCTCCGAGTAGGAGACATTGTTCTAATGAGGGACAGTCGGGCCAAACGGAACCAGTGGCCTATGGCTATGGTTTTGAAGACGCTTCCGAGTCAGGTTGGGACGGTACGGTGAGGAAAGTAGACATCAGAGTTGTCAAAGAAGACATCCAGAAAGTGTTCTCCTGCCTAGTCTTCGAAGTGGTCCTCTTGTTTTCTACCCAAGACTGATAAGTAGTTTGGGGTTTATTTGGGGTCTTTAAAAGATCCTTGGTGGGGAGTATTCTGGACTGTGTTAGTCATAGTTGAAGTTGAGACCTTTATTCTGTCGATGGAGTTTTATTTTCAAGTTACTTCCTTTGTGACTGGCAAATTGTAATGAGGTAGTGTTATACCGTCTTACAGTGCAATGTGTGTGCTGCAAAAGTTTATCTGCCATCTTTGATTTGTAATCTTGATATACGCGATGTTTGTAAGTAGTTCGGTTTATGCGGTCTGTATTTAATACCACATTTCAAAAGTCTATTTCATTCATTTTTCATCTGTAGTATGTTACGCTGTGTTGGTGTGTGCTAGCTTGATATGTGTTAGCATCTTCCCTTTTGGTAGTTGTATGCTATGTTATACCTGTGTATATATTGGCTAGTCTATAGGTGTTATTTTGTTTACCGATGCACTGTTATTTGTCCTTTTGATATGTCTTATGTGTTCATATTGCGTACTTACTTTGTAGTACCTTCAATTTCATAACTGTGGTGTCGTATTGTGTTTGTATATTTCCGTTTCACCTTTTGGTAAGTCAAAATCATAAACTTCACTCCGCCTCTTGAAATGACTGACTTTAGTTGACTGGATAGTCGGTTATTGCTCAGATACTCTTGAGAGCAGTATAGTGACAGATCATTGGGGTTGTCAGAAATCAGACCGTCCACACGCGGAAGTGTAAAACCAGTGTGCTTTAGTAACAGACTTTCCCGGCGTCTTGGAAAATGTTTTGCAGTCATGGAAAGCATCTGGAAAATGGTGAAATTGATTAAATGTCCTGGAAGAATTATTGAGGTCAAGGAAAATTATCATGGCAAGTTATGAAGTTGCTTTTTTGGGGGGGGGGGGGCTTCCCCCTTTGCAGTTTTACTTGGCCAATTACTCAACTCCTCCGAGCTGTCCCGGTCGCTGCTCAACCTCGTCTGCTCATCAGGGGAGGGCTGGAGACTACCGCATGCCTTCTATGATACATGTGGAATTGCTAGCTGCTTCTTTTCACGTGATAGTGAGGAGTTTCACCAGGGGGACGTAGCGTGTTGGAGGATTGCGGCGTTCCCTTGCCCCCACCCCCTAAACAGGCGCTCCGACTCAGACCGGAGGAGGCGCTAGTGCAGTGACCAGGAGTCATCCGTGTCTGGCTTTCCACCTGCCGACATGCCCAAATGCGTCTGTAGGGATGTCTGATCAAGCCGTAGGTAACGTGGGGATTCAATCAGCTGATACCCTGGAAGTATTGTTGAGGTCATGGGAAATTCTCACAGCGGGTTATCGAACTGGATTTTTTACCCACTGAGATTGCATATTTTTAGCCATTAAGATGTGACATCAAGTCGTGAAGTTTGGGTGGTGCGTTTAGTCACACGCTCCGTTTAAAGATTGATAAGACTTTTCCTGATAGTTCATACTGGATAATGTGTTCAGTTTGTGCACATATTATTGTGTGTGTTTCCAGCTAATCCGGTATACCGGTGGACGTATCGGTCGAATATTTTTTGTGCTGAGCTATGACTTCCTGTCGTGTATATATTAAAGAGTTGGAACCCTGTTGTGTGTAAGACCCCCCTCTCCCCCTTCTGAAAGTCACCTGAAAATGCACGGAATATGTGTATGAGTTAATATGATGTTTAGTTAATGCTTGAATGAATAACATGGCCTGTCCTGTAAAACACACAGCTGAGTTTCACAGTAAGTAGCGCAAAAGCAACAAATCGAGATGGGAGGTAACATTGTAAAACCAAATGTTGCATGCGTGTGCATGTATGCGTGTTTGTTAATTGTGTGATTTGTGAGTCCTATCCAAAGCCATGTGAATAGCTGCCCGGGAAAGAAAACTTCCTCCTATATTCAAAACTGCTCCCGTTGCAGGCCAGTGCCCAGCAGAGCTGCTGTGCCTGTTATTGTGTGGTGGGTCCTCATTCAGAGCGGTCAGAGATTACTGGATACACATACACACACCCATATACATTCCTCTTGGCTGGAGAAACGGTATCAGAGGACTGCACAAAAACATTAGTCCTGGAGGGCATCTACCACCTCCTCTTCCATATAGTCTGCTGCCTCTCCTCTTCTCCTTCACTGCGCTGGAACAGACGCATCAGTGGGTTTCGTTTTACCGTGTTGGCGGGCGGGTTGGAGGCAAGGTGACAAGAGTAATACAACTGAAGCAATTCTGTAATTTCCAAAAAAGACCTTAAGGTGGAATTGTTTTCCCTGGGGGGGACGACGCACAACCCCTTATCCTCCCTCCTCCTCCTCCTCTCACTCGCTCGTTTACCTAAAGTCGCTGAAAGGGAGCGATGGCCCCACCGACTCAGACACACACACACATACACAGACAGACACACGCACGGACAAATGCGCAACCCTCCTGAGGAATGGCTGGCGAGCACAAGAGAAATGTGCCCTGACAATCTCCCCTCGCCTCCGGGAGCAGAATGCCAAAAACTCGTGCTGCTTCTTCTGAGAGATCTTTTACCGAAGATGCCAGGGATTAAGGAAGAGAAGAAGAAGATGACTTCGGGACAGTGCTGTGTCACCTAGCATTAAACAGCCCTAAACTCTCTGGTTATGAGATACTCTCTGTAAAATAGGTCAGCTCACGAAAACATGGGAGGGAAGATGGAGAGAAGAGTTTCAATTTGTCCAATTTTTTTTTCTTCCTTTTTGCACTGCTCCACAAGCCTCTGGACAACTGTCTGCCAGTGTGTGCATGTATGCACGCACAACCGACAAATATAGACCCACACAGTTGTGATCGCAAACAAGCATGCGCACGTGTAAGCGCACGCATACTTAAAACATACAAATATGTACACAAAATTGTACACTGACAATGATATGTTTCATAGTTTTGCATGCAAACACAAAAAGTGTTCCCACTAACATACATGCACAAAGCAAACATACACACATGCTCCAATTACGCACACTTTGACAGACACATGACAGCGGAGGAGTAGGGTGGTGTGTCTGTGTGTTTGCGCTGGGGGTAGAGGGGTATTTAGGCTTTGCTAGCCATGCGGCCCCTGCCGGTAGACTCCAAAGGTGCGCCGGGCACCTGTCCTGGGGATGACGAGTGGCAATTTCAATGTTATGTTAGGCCCACATTTACACAAATCTTTCTGCAAAGACGAGCTCCAGTCAGAATGGATTATTCTGGAAAACAAAAGAGCACTTCTAGTCAAGGTTAGGGCTAAGCAGATGGTTGTGAGTCAGGTTGGGATTTTAGGTTTAAATTCAACATTTAGTTTGTGGTCAACTTGCACCCATTTAGTTGTAGTTTCAAGGTATTTAGAGGTGTGACCCTGGTAAAATCCCCCTTGATTACCGCAACCTTAGTAAATTACTTGACCCTGGACACTTAAATTTGGTGTTGCCAAATGTTAATCCAACTGTCAACACTATGGATATAGGGCATGTGGGTAACGCGATGGTCTATTCCTGTGCCTACAGACATGGGGTTTTCTGGTTTGAATCCCTGTGTTACCTCTGGCTCGGTCAGATGTCCCTATAGACGTACTTGTCTGTGTATGCGGGTGGCAAGCTGGATGTGGGTATGTGTCCTGGTCGCTGCACTAGTGCCTCCTCTGGTAGGTTGGGTTGCCTGTTTGGGGCGGGGGGGATTGGGAGGAATAGTGCGATTGTCTGACGTGCTACGTCCCTATGGTGAAATTCCTCACTGTCAGGTGAAAAGATGTGGCTGGTGACTCCACGTGTATTGGAGGAGGCATGCGGTAGTCTGCAGCCCTCCCTGGCTCGGCAGAGGGGATGGAGCAGTGACCGGGAAAGCAAAGAGTTTGACTTTCGGATAAATCCGTGCATGTGGATTTCTGCAATGGTTCGCACTATAGCCGGTACTTAGACGGGATGGATGATATTGTGAGTACCGCTGTATATACTACAAAAGGATAGATACAGGATGGATGGATGGAGGACTGGTAACATTGTAACGTTTAACTTGTATCCAGAGTGATTTGGATGAGACGACAGTGTTTTAATTCCCTGTAGTCAAGGTTTGACAGAGTTGCCGGTTCCCTGAGAAGTTTCCGTGGCAACAGATCAACATTAAAACTCAACAGATGATCAACGAAGGTGTCGTCGTTTACATTTCATCTACATTTTGGAGGTGTTGCGGTGTAGTCGGTGCAGCTGTGTCTCACCGGGAGGACCTGTCCAGCTCTGAGCTGCAGCTGGTCTCCCGTTTCATAGATCTGCCATCATGCTCCAAATGTGTCCCGTTGGCTTTGTCGTCTTTACGAATAAGCTTGCTACGATCTGAATAATTCACCACGCTGCCTCATGTAATGCAAGCGAACGGAATAAAACGTAGATGGTTATGAGGCGTAGATATGAACAAACGGCAACCAGACGCGTTAAGAGACTGCGGAGCGTTTGGGGGTTTAGGAGACGGATAAGGACAGCTTGTTTGACTCGGTGGACCGTGGGGTTGCATGTCTGTGCATGTGTGTGCACAGCCACCTACACACACCCCTTATCTAATGATGTGCGGCTTGTCAGGGAGATGCGGCAAGTTACATTTTTGACTACAAACCCTTCATCAGAGTATCTCTCTCTCTCTGTCTTTCTGTGAATCTCTCTTTCTCTGACACTCTGTGTGTGTGTGTGTCTGTGTCTGTGACCCACACGTAATGTGTGTGTCTGTGCTGCACACAACCAAACAATAACTACAATTCAGCAGCCGCAAATTGCAGTAAAATTTTCTGGTCTCTCTCTGTAAATTATTAATGAGAGCAAACTGAAAAAAAAAAAGAAAAAGAGGAAGACAAAAAATGTGCAGTGAGCCCAAGCGGTGCAGAATGCTATAAAGCTGTAATTATCCCGCAAAAATGAGGAATGGAACAAAGTTGGGGGAGCCAGACGAGGCGAGGCGAAAGCTGAAGTTAAGCACTAAAAATCGGGGCTTGGAGGGTGGGAAGAGAAAGAAAGTAAAAGAAAATGGTTTTATTACGTATGCAATATGCCAAAGCTACAAGAGTGAGTATTGTAGAGAGAGGGTCCAACGCACACATGCAATTAAAATAGAAATGAACAACAACATTTGCATCCGGCTCTGCTCGGGTTTTGCTCCGTGGGTGAAATAAGGCTTTTGCGGGTATGTTTTAGGATACGATACCTGTCGTCCGCCGGTCCACGTTTACCAGAAACCATCTGCAATCATTCTGTTTGTGAAGTACGGGCATCCCGACATTTCATGCGGAGTTTAATTTTAACATAAGTTGTCGGGGTTGCTTATTTTTGCTGTTCAGAAGACCACCCCCTTTTCTCCCCGATTGTATTCAGTCAATTATGCCACTGTTCTGAGTCGTTCCGGTCTCTGCTCCACCCCCTCTGCTGATCTGGGGAGGGTTGCAGACTACCACATGTCTCCTCTCATACATACGGAGTCACCGGCTGCTTCTTTTTACCTGACACTGGAGTTTCACAAGGTGGATGTAGTGTGTGGAAGGATCATGCTATTCTGTCCAGCTGCCCCGCGAAACAGGTGTCCCAGCTGACCGGAGGAGGTGCTAGTGCAGTGACCAGGATGTACGCATGTGTGTCTTTCCTCCCACAGACATGCCCAATTATGTGTGTAGTGATGCCGATTTGAACTGCCGATCACCTGTGTTGGTCAGCAGTAGAATAGACTGCGATGCTACGCTGATAATCCAAAATATATATATATATATTTTTTTTTACAAATATCTTTTGAGTCATTCATGTCACTGTGGCACACATCAGGAAAAACACACAACTTGAGTGTTTGCATTTAAAACGGGATGAGTTTGGCACCTGTCCTGGACTGGGGTGATCATCACGTGGAGAGAATGTTTTATCTCTTAGTGTGATTCAGCCCAACGGCCTTTGTGTGCTTCCTGTAGCCGAAGGTTCTAAGAGCGCAACACCTGGCTTCCTCGTGTTTGCACTGTGCAATAACCGCTGAGCCTGTTCATTTAGAGACACCTCCATGTTTGTGCTTCTAAATACAATCGCCCTATGTGTACGGAAGATCTCTCAACCCCCCTACACACACATACACACACACACGTGCACAGACACACACATACACCTCTTAACCTTGCTATAGACCTGCACATACACGCTCCGCAATCCTCCTACACACATGCACACAGACCTGTCAAGCCTTCTATACACATGCACACACACACACAGACACATGCATTTCTCAACCTCCCATACACACGCACACACAGCTGTCAACTCTGTTATATACATGCATATACACACACACTTCTGAACCCCCCTACACACATGCACACACTCACACAGCTCTCAACCTCATACACATATGCACACACACACACAGCTCTCAACCCACCTACACACACACAGACATGCACACCTCTCAATCCCCCTACACACGCACAGACACACATAGCTCTTAAGCCCCCTACACATGTGCACACAGCTCTCAATCTGCATACACACATATGCGTGTGCACACACACACCTCTCAATCCCCCTACGTGCATGCAGACACATAACACACACACAAAAGCCTGTACCCTAGGCCGAAGCCCTGTCGTGTTGTGTCGAGCGCTTGAAACAGTGTCAGCCAAAGTCTCTCCCGTTCTCTCTGTCTCTCTTTCCTTCTTTATCAGTGTTTTTCTCTCTGTCTCTCTGTGCACAAACTCACACACACACACACACACACACACACACGTCCACGCAGTGTGAGTGAAGGCCTGGCAGGAATCCCAAGCTCACAGGAGGCAGTGGCGTCCCCGAGGGATACATAACGAACCAAATAGGTCTGAGAGAGAGACAGAGAGACAGCAGCTTGCTCTGCTTGGCTTCAGCATTCAGTGTCTGGTTTTGGAGTGTGTGTGTTTGTGTGTGAGAAAAAGAGAAGGTTGAGGATGTGAAGCAGATGAATTGGGCAACCTCATCTTTAAAACAGAAATAAGGGGTGGAAATCAGTAGTGACTTGAGGTGATGGGAAGTTAGTGAGTTGTGTGGTGACCTGCAGGGAATATTTTAAGTTTCAAAGAATGCCATCAATAGCGCCACAATGGATCATGTAAGTGACTTGATAGGTTTCGGTGTTTTTGAATGAGGGTGTATTATTTTAAAACAGTGCAATGTGAAAATACCTATTCTTAAACAGAACCTATCCTCCATACTTATTGTTATTGTTATCATTACGCTGAATCGGCCACCCGCTGTGTCAGTTCAGCATCACTGTTGATATATGCATGTGTTTTAAAATCCTCTTCATCTCGCGAAAGAATGCCTCCACAAGTGATTTGATGGATTGTTATTTTTCATGAAACGAATAAAATATCAGTGGATAGGATGTGATTATTTCCAAACTTTTCAATGTAGTTGTCATTATGATGGATATGTATTGCATTTTCTTGCAGCACTCAAAACAGGATGCTGTAGAGTGTAAATCTCACGTAACAGTTCATCTCTTATGTCTTTCTCCTTGTTTCTGTTTGTAAGGTACGATGAGGAAACATCTTGTCCTCACATGTCACGCTTCTTTTAATGTCCACACCAGTTATCTTATGCAATTAAAGTAAATCTGTCAGTAGTTGTGAAAAATGTAGGATTTTAACATTCAGTACAAACAACTGTGGCCAAAAAAGTGGTTTAACTTGACCTTTATTTTGCAGCCGGTGCAGCAGAAATCCAGATCAAACAATAGCATCCTGTGGCTGAGATGTTTGATAATTGGCTTCGCTGCTGCTGCTGCTGCTGCAGCAGCACTGAGCTTGTTAGACTTTACACTGTGTTACTGTAGTCTCCATCCAGAATTAATGGGTCAACACAAATCACTTTGTTGTGTGCTGTGTGCACAGTCTGATCTGCATTGTATTTACAGTATTACAAAAGTAGAAATACTAGATGAGTAAATGCAGGGTTTTGATATGCAACATTGTGTGTTTTGAATGTACTGCTGTATTTGTCCATGTCAGAAATGTGACACAAGAAAATTATGCTACGGTGCTTAGTATCAAATGATGTGTCGGTGTGTCTCCGTGCATTTGTTGAGGGAATTCCACCGGCTTGAAACCTTTGTAAAAGTAGTATTGGCAAATAAAAATATGTTATGTGTGTCAGATGAGAGGTTTTTGCTATGCGGGACAGTAGAGTAAAAACAGAATATTGACAGTCACTGGTAAAGAATAATAATAAATTGAAAATTGATTCGGTCCGCTATTGTGTCACTGAAAACGTACTTACAGATAGAACTGCAGTGAACAGCAGTTGTACCCTGGTCAAAAGAAGTGTGTTTGACTTGTATTTATGTATTTTTTTATTGAAATACCACGTTGTCCAGTTCCTGTGGTTTGGTCAATGAATGTCCCTCGTTGAGATTGCAGTTGTGTCTCAGGTGGTGTGTGTTTGTGTGTGTTAGGGGTCCAAGCTCAGGGTGGCTGGGGGCCACATGTAGGGTTATTTTGTGGTCAGCCAGGAATAGCGGTCGCCTGTTTGCTGGTCTTGCCCTGCCCTCTACTGGTCGTATTAGGAACTGCAGCCCCGTTTCCGGAGGACGCTGCTCTGCTATGTGTCAGTTTCTGTTTTTGCATACCTTGTGTTTTATTGTATTGTATTTTGTCATTTTTGTGTGCGAGTGTTTACAGGTGTGTTTATGTATGTGTGTGTCTATATATGTGTGGAAAAATGAAGTGTGTGTCAATACTCTAAACTCATTTCTGTGCGTCAACATACGTTTTTTAACCTGTATTTGTTTTTGTCGATGTTGCCGCATGTGGATCTGTATGGTTTTTGCATCTGTACACATTTTTACAAGTGTCTGTGTGCTTACAGACCTGTACATGTGTGTGTTTGTGTTTCAGAGCTCCTGTCAGTTCTGTCTCCTCTCCGTCAGGGTCAAGGTCAGCGGCGGTCTATTTCCAGCTCATCTCGGCTGTGATCCGTGTGGCAGGCTGACAAGGTAGCAGTACCGCAGGGTCCAGTGGGCTACAGGAACGCTAACATGGAAATCAATCTTCCCTGACAGAGTCTTCAGGATACTCTGACCTGAGTGGACCGTGACAGACATCTGCCACGCATACATGGATGCCAAACACATGCTGTGTTGTGTCTGTCTGCTCACGCACATACACGGCTTTGTCCATGCGCGTATATGTGTGTGCATACACACGCATACAGAAACGTGCCCGTCCAAACACAAATAAACAAATGGCCGCACATACATTTCCACACTTTATGCAAACACGTGTAGACATATACACTAACTTGCATGCACGGAGCCCACAAATACATTGCTCCCCCGCAAAATCCCTTAAAACATAAAACCCAAATTTAACATTGACACTCAAGATCCCTTTCCCTCTCTCTCTCTGTCTGTCTGACAGAGATGATGTCTGTCATATGCTGTTTGTTTTCCTTGTGAAGGTGCATCCATTGGACAAGATTTGTGCAGACAACAAAACACACACTTGACAAGTTCTTGATTGTTACATGCCTGTTGTGATGGAAAAGGTAATTATCAGAAGTTCTGTATTTTGTGTTTGTGAAATGTGAAGTATTCAGTGTCTTATTAAAGTTTACATTGATAATAATTTTGTCTGCCGGTGAGTTTGGTTACAGTATGTACACTTATTTAAAAGTGCGATGAGATTTTTTGTAAAGTCTGTCTGATTTTGTAACAGAATCATTTAAATCTCCTTTCATCTTGTGTGGTATTATAAATAATACAGGATAGCTTCACTGCGGTTTGCTTTTGAAATGATGTAATTTACAACATTTCCACCACTGTCTTCATCAGCAACTTTATGTATTGGAATATAAGGGAGGAAGATGCTCCGCTCCCTCAGAGGTTTTAATGACCTGGCATTTCTCTGGTCAAACAGTGCCTGCACCGGTGGCCACTAGAATGTGTCCCAGGTCATTGAGTGTTCCCTGGTAGCTCATTACAATGTGGATAGTGGTTGTCTGCTGCCTCCCTACCCCGCCCCCAGATGCAGGCGTGTGCACACATATACTGCTCCTGTATGGAAGTGCTCACGAGTACTGACAGAGGACAGTGGAAGGGTTCGGTTGGTTGGTTGGGGGGGGGGGCATTTCTGACAAATGTGCCATCTCCATAATTAGCTCGGAAGCAACATATGAAACATTAAACATGCTCGGCGCTGCCGACAATCAAAACATTTCATTTGTTGTCAATTATTCATTACTTTGAAGGTTCTGAAGGGGTCGTTAATATGGAAATAAGCTTGCGATGCTAACAAGGTTGTAGTATCTGACTGGAAATCATCTGAGCACATGAGAAGGCTGCCTCTCCTTCTTTCAGCACCCCCCCCCCCCCGTCCCTTTTTAGCTTTTAACATTTTTTTGGCTTTCTTGTCTTTTCTGTCCCTCGATTGCGATGTTTTTTTTTTAGTCTTGTTCATGAAGTCTTTTCTTCTATCTGACTGTTTTTCTGACTTCATTAAAAGCTGTGTTTGATGCCATTCTTTGATAGTTTGAAGAGAAAAGTTTTGCTTGTTGTCAGATTAAGTTAAACTGTCCCAAAACTAACTTGGTGCAGCGTGATGTGCTCACAGGGGAGCAGGTGGAAAGAGAGAGGTTTTGTCCATTTTTCCTGTAGAATCAGTTCAAAACACATTTCCTTGGGATTTTTTGGATAGGAATTTGTGTAAGAGTTTAGTTTTTTTTTCCAGCCATGTTCAAGTGAATGTATGACATGAAAAAGTTGGGAGAGAAAAAGACATTTTAGGAAACATCTCAGTAAACCGTTATCACTGTCTTTGTATTGCTGCTGTCTGGGCCAAACTGTGGCATTAAATTCCGATTGTCCATCTTAATCAAAACGAAAGTCATATTGAAGACACAGATATCTACCTTGTTCAACTGCTGTGTAAATGGACACTGTATGGAAAAGCATTGTATTTAATATCTGACTTCAATTATAGATGTGGTCATTAGTGCAGTGCTTCAAATGGCCCTATGTCTGATGTCCTAACAAGCATCTTCAGCTACGAGTGATTCTTGAAATTTTCAAAAGCTCATCTGGGTGGTGTAGCGGTGTATTCCGTTGCCTGTCAACATGGGGATCTCTGGTTTGAATCCCCGTGTTATGTCCAGCTTGGTCGGGGGTCTCTGCAGACACAATTGGATGTGTCTGTAGGTGGGAAGTTGGATGTGTTGTGGTTGTTGCGCTAGCATGTTCTCTGGTCGGTTGGGGTGGTTGTTTGGGGGGGAGGGGAAATGGGGGAATAGTGTGATTCTCCCGCATGGTGCGCCCCTTGGTGAAACTCCTTATTGTCAGGTGAAAAGAAGTGGTTTGTGAGTCCACATGTATTGGAGCAGATGTGGTAGTGTGCAGCTCTTCCAGGATTGGCAGAGGGGGTGGAATAGCGACTGGTGTGGCTTGGAAGAGTGGGATAATTGGCTGGGTACAATTGTGGGGGGAGAGACAAAATCAATCTTGAAAGTCTTTGTTCTCCATCTCCCCTGTACCCAAACCCAAATGGGTTCACTTTTTTTGGTGGCATAACCTCCTTGATAACTTTGTGACCATTACTTTGGCCCAATTGTGATGTATTTTGTAATCTGTACATGTCTGTCCCCCAAGCGTAACAACTTTCTTCTGCAAATGTGGACAATTGGACTGATAGTGGACCAGGAGGACAATTTCAGTTTGCCCTTGTGTCAAGAGAAATGAGATTTAAAGATCCAGCACAAAGTCAGATGACTGTAGAACTGTTTTCTGTTTTTTTTTTTTTCTTTCTCAGCAGGAGTTTGTTGATGACTTTGATTGGACAGATCCAGCATCCCTTGCTGGCTGGCTCACTGGCACAGCAGACCTGCCAGAGGAACAGTCACCCCAGTGTCCCTGTCTGCAGCATCGTACGGTTTAGTTCCCTGTCTATTAATTAAAGGAATGAGACGTCCCGCGCAACTCGTCACCGCGCCGACTACCTTTCCAGCCGTCACATCAGGGAGACGTGGACTGGAGTGATGAAAAAAAAGAAAAGTCTGAGGGTGAAGCTATTTAAGGTAATTAGATTTGATGCATGTGGCTCTTGATCCCTATTACCTGCCGATGGCTGCCCAGAGCACTGTCTGCCAGGGATGTCAGTTTAACTTGTGTTTGTGCTCGTCACACAGAGAAGGAAATAAAAAGTTGGGGCAAACAATCGGATAAAATCAGTTGAGGTGGCAGGTTATGGTTTAGATCTAATGGGTGAATGCACATTGTGCAAGGTGCCCTTCTATTGTCAGAAGTCATAATGGGGTGTATTGCGGTGGTAGTAATAAAGGCTGTCATTACACCAAGTGTCACAATAAATCTAAATGTTGATTTTGTTCTTTTCTTTTTTTTTTAGATACTGAGTTGGACAGGTGCCTTTATTTTTGGTGGGTTATTTCAGAGCTGTTAGTCACCGTAAGAGTCACGTGTCCAGTCGTCGGTTGGGGAGATTTAAAATGAAGTAGGTTAAGAAAATCCCATTCATTGTTCTTCACTTGTGACTTCACATTGTAAACAGCTTGATGGAAGTTAAAATAGGGCCAGTATGTTTCTTTATGGCACATTTACATTGATGTTTCAGTAGGGAATCATTTTGAGATGGGTGTCCACAACACATCCGTATAATAACTGCCGTTCGAGAAAGATCCCAGTTGTAATGTGTAATACTGAGTACGTTTCATTTGGAGAATGTGCTGTAAACAGGAAAGATTCTAAATAACATGTCAATATGTTTTTGTTTTTTGCCTAAAATGATGAAATTGTCTCCATGGTTTCTACCCAGTGACAGTAAGGGCTGTGCAAAGAAAGCAGTACCAGTCAGTAGTGCAATATTTTTTTTCAGACTGTCGTGTCAATATACGACAAAAATGATGTGTTTGTGATATTGTGGAATGCCAATAGTGTTCTGATAAACTGGAACGGTAATAGTTTAGAGTTGGTTTGTGTGCAGTTATGAAAATCTAATATGATGTAAATATTGCAATATCCAGGTGGTGGACAGCAAGTTGTATTTTTAGTTTTTCAATGTGGCGTGATGCAGTAGTTATTGTATTGTGAGGTCTTTGCCAATATCCGGTCCGAGTGTCAGCTCTGGGAAAGGCTGCGGTGACTCTGAATGGGATTAAAAGAATAATATCGATGACCCGTTGGGATCAAAATGTATGTCAGAATATTCTGGATTAACTTGATCATTGACGTCTGTTTAAAAACTTTTCTTCATTTGACTGACAATGCTTTTTGCACTTTTCCGAAAATATCATTGGCAAGTAAGTCGAGGCTGTTTCTTCATATAAGTTACATGTTTAAGTACCTTGCGGGTTTCCATACAAACAATGATGGTTTTTGTTGCTGCTAGCATATTTAAGAAAATGGGTCATTTACAATTCTTCCAAGCAGGAAGTGTGTAGTTGTGCGATGTGGATGGTTGGTAGGACTTTGCCAGAACACATGACAGTGTGCATAGTGTTTAACATTTTCATTGTAGCAGCGAAATGAGGGAGAGGAAGGCAGATAGTAATGAGTTTGAAGAAGTGAAGTTGTGTCTAACGAGCTGGTAGAAAACCTGTAGCAACAGGTTTTGAGCATTTCTGCTGAGTCTGAATGGTGCATGGAGACATCAAACACCTATAAAATGATCATTATGGGGACTGTAATCAGTTTTCCTTTTCCAATATTATGTGGCAAATAACTTGTGAAAATTGGGAGTTGGGTGGTTATTTATGGTAGCTCTAGACGTTTGGCAGATGATCCTGTTGTGAAGGATGTAGTTTAGCCATGTCAAAGGTCAAATGTTCAACAGGGCCTGGTGGACTGTGGTGATCCAGGTAGCGTGGTTACACATCCTATAGCAGACATAGTGCAATTGATAATACACAAAATTGGCACTAAGCTGAAAACAGTGAGTGAGTGGCTCCTCATGAGTTTTATGTGTTGTGTGTGTGTGCATGCCACACAATCCATGATGTTGGCAACCAGTGAAGCCAGCTGTAGGGCTGGGCATTGCTGCGTTTGATTGGACAGAAGAGAAAAGCATTTGGACATATGTCAAATAAGGTGTGATTTATGGTGGAAGTGAATGCAAATGGGGCAGAATAGTTGACATTTATGTTTGACATGGGTGGAGCCTGTGCTGATGTCAAAGGTCACAGCTGCCCAAAAGCAACATTGTGTTATGTGTGTGGCTTGCAGGGGGCAGAATGACTGTCGAGTAACAAGAGAAGTGTACCAGATGAGGGAAAACAAGAAGTTGGCTGGTGTTCATGAACAGGTAGGACAAAAGTATGCTTATCAAACACTGCATTTATTTCGATTTTCATGGAATAGCAATGTGTTGTTATGAGACACCTGTCATAATTATTTAAAGTGCAAGAAAGAGATTTTTATTTTATTTTTTAAATGAGTGAATACAAGAAGTGTTAAGAGCAAGTAACAGGGTAGTCATTCTTGAAGAGGTGACTGCGGTGTCCTGATATGAGTGGGCAGTTCACATTCCACCACTGTGTGGCCAGGTTGGAAAAGGGCTGTGACAGGGTTGGTTGGCAGCAGGGGCTTGTCAATGATGGGGCAAGCAGGTGTCTTGAGGCAGCAGAGCAAAGTGGTGTAGGGTTTGAATACAGCCTGGAGAGAGGAAGCAGTTGTTTCTTTCTTTGCCCTGTAGGCTAGCAGCAGAGTCTTCAAAGTAGATATGAGTAGTTACTGGGAGCCGGTGTAGGGACATGAGAAGGGGAGTTGTGTAGGAAAACTTAGGGTGGTTGAATGGTAGATGAGCTGCAGCTTTCTGAACAAGCTCCCTCCAGTGGTCTGATGGAGTTGCTGTAGTTCATCTGGGAGATGAGCAGTGTGTGGATGAGTACCTGTGCTGTCTGTGTTGTTGGTGAGGAGTGGGCAAATCTTGTTGTTATAGAGGAGAAATCTGGAGGGTGCATCAAATGTCAGTTGGTTGTGTAGGATCACAACTAGATTTCTTGCAGTGTGAGTTGGTGTTGCCAATGGTGATGGCTAGGTAGTTAGTGTGGCCACCGTTTTCCTGGGAGGCACATCAGTTCTGTGTTGTCCAGATTGAGCTTCTGGTGGTGTGTTGCGATCACGTTTGAGTTGTCTGTTAAGCATGTAGCAATGTGTGGCTGTACTTGTGTGTCAGATGGAGGAAAGGACAAGATGAGCTGGGTATTATCAGCATAACAATGGCGAGTGAAGAATCGAAGTCAGGGATGTTGTGTATTGGGAGAAAAAGAGAGGACCCAGAACAAGCCCTGTGGAATGCCTGTAGTTAGTTTGTGAGGTTCTCATGCAGATCCCCTTCGTGTCATCTGGTAGGATGCAAACATTGAGAGTGTAGAGTCTGTGATATCTGGGCCTTTGAGGGTAGAGAGCAGGATATGGTGGTTCACTGTGTTGAATCGAGCTGACAGGTCCAGGAGTGTGAAGACGTAGGAGAGAGACTTTGCTTTTGCAGCGTGCTGTGATTCTGTCATTGCAAGGGGGGGTGTTTGTTTGGAGTGATCCACCTTGAATCTAGATGGTGGAGGTACAAAGAAAGTAGGTTAAAGGCAGTATGTTTGGAGGTTTTGGATAGAAGTGAAAGTGGTTTGTAGCTTTTCGTGTCAGAGGGGTTAAGTGATGGTTTTTGGAGGAGAGGGGTGGGTGACTCTAGCAGTTTTTAAGGCAGATGGAAAGCATGTTGTTGAGGTGGGTTAGAGAGGGAAGGAGTGTATGTGCTATAGTGTTAAGGAGAGAGTGGGGGATTGGGTCGAGTGAGCTTGTGGATGTGTTGAGGGAGGGGAGTGAGGTGGGATAGGGTGCAGAGCGTGGGCTAGAGCAAGCAGGACTAAGTGGGTGGTGAGAAAAGGAGGATGTGATGTTGTTTAACTTCTTGTCAAAGACGTTAGTGGAGTCATTAGGGAGGAAGTAGGAGGGGGTAGAGAAGGCTTCGAAGAGTGTTTTAGGGTTAGAGGCAGAGGATTGGATTTTACAGTGATAGAATGCAGTTCGAGCAGCAGAAAGAGTAGAAGAGACTGGGAGTTTGCATGTTTTGCACTTGTGGCAATGTTTGGTTCTGTCTGGCAGTATGTGCTGAGTTGGACAGTCAAGGGGCATGTGCAGGTGAGGAGAGAGGAAAGATTCAGGAGTCGAGGTAAGACACAGCAAGAAAGATCGGTGGCGGAGGTGTCAATGGGTGCAAGCCATGTGGGAGAAGCAAAGAGAGTGCCCAGGAGTGGTCCGACATGTATGTCGGCATTAGGGAGTGTATGTGAGGTGTAGAGGAAGTGCGCCAGACTGACCGGATGCAGAAGGGGCAGGCCGCGCTGGCCTGCGTCGCCGCTTGCCTAAGTCGTGGCGAGACCAAGTCACCCCGCCTTTGTCCGCCCCAGCCTTCGTACGCCCAAGACGGCGTTCGCCCTCACCTTGTCCGCCCGACGCTTGGAAGCCGACGCTTCCGCCTCAGGGCAATTTCAACTGCACTAATCGCTAATCGCCCACCAGGAATGCAGTCCAAACCCTACCCACCTACCACCCCATTGGCCAACGAACGACACCCAAAACAACCCTATTGGCCAGAAACCAATCACTTAGCAAAAACCCTATCAATCCTCACACAATACAGTTGACACTGCCAACACCCAATCACCAAGGAACATGTCACTGACCTCAAAGAACAACTAACGCAAAACACCTACGCAACGACAACTCGTTAAGGGTGGAAAAACCCAAACTACTACCTCCCACTACGAACCAGCAGCAGATGTACAGACAACAGGACCAATACTCTAACAACTCATTAAGCAAGACACATCGTACCTACTCAATTGGACATGAACCACCAATTCACAATCAATCAATCACACACACTCTACATTTTCAGGAACACTCTGACTGTTCACATTTCTCCTTCATATCTCCAGACAATAGTCAAGCCCTACACTACACCACTTCACTCTGGTGCCTCAGCACACCTGGTTGCCCCATCACTGAGAACCAATCAACCTAGTCACAGCTCTTTTCTATCCTGGCCCCACAATGCTGAAATAAACTCCCCGCTCACGTCACAACAACAGTCAGCACACATTGAAACTTACTCCTTCTTAACACATGTTCACCCATTTCAAAACAAAACAAAAATCTCTTTCTTGCACTTATACTTTAGCACTGCTTTTGCTGTTATATGCTTGTTGATAAGCAAGACACACTTATAACCTCTACTGCTGCCCCCGTTAGGGGTCGCCACAGCAGATCATCCATTTCCGCATCTTCCTCTGTCACACCAGCCACCTGCATGTCTTCCCTCACCACATCCATCAACCTCCTCTTTCGCCTTCCTGTTTTCCTCTTTCCTGGCAGCTCCATATTCAGCATCTTTCTCCCAATATACCCAGCATCTCTCCTCCACACATGTCCAAGCCATCTCAATCTTGCCTCTCTTGCTTTATCTCCAAACCATCCAACCTGAGCGGTCCCTCTAATATACTCGTTCCTAATCGTGTCCTTCTTCATCACACCCAATGAAAATCTTAGCATCTTCAACTCTGCCAACAGTGCCACTGTCTCTAAACCATATAACATAGCTAGTCTCACAACCGTCTTGTAAACCTTCCCTTTAACTCTTGCTGGTACCCTTCTGTCACAAATCACTCCTGACACTCTTCTCCACCCACTCTCTTCTTCACCTCTCTACTACACTCCCTGTTACTTTGGACAGTTGACCCCAAGTATTTAAACTCAGATGCCTTCGTCACCTCCACTCCATTCCACTGTCCTCTCTCTCATTCACACATAGGTATTCCGTCTTGCTCCTACTGACTTTCATTCCTCTTCTCTCCAGTGCATACCTCCACCTCTCCGGGCTCTCCTCAACCTGCACCCTACTCTGGCTACAGATCACAATGTCATCCGCGAACATCATCGTCCATGGAGACTCCTGCCTGATCTTGTCCGTCAACCTGTCCATCACCATTGCAAACAAGAAAGGGCTCAGAGCCGATCCTTGATTTAATCCAACCTCCACCTTGAACCCATCTGTCATTCCATATATATATATAACCTCTGATGACTACTAATTCTCCTGATTTCCTACTTTACATAAAAACATCAGCTAGGTACATTACGCTAATGTCATCTTGATTTGGCAATACCAGGATGTGTAACCAAGATACTTACTATTTAGCACACACTTTCTTTAAAACATAATCAAATCCAGGTAGCATATTCCATTGCCTCCAAACATGGCCTTCACAACATCTCCTCTGACTTCATCAGCCATTCCTACAGACACAACTGACCATGTCTGCAGGTAGGAAACCATCCTGATCACTACACACTAACACCTTCTCCGGTGACTCAAGGTGCCTCTTCAAGTGGATGGGGGGACATACCATGATCCTCCCACACCCCCCCCCCCCAACAAAACTCAGTCAAGTAAAAAAACCTGACAACTCCACATGTGTCACTCTGCAGCCCACCCCAAATCAGCACAGTAAGATAATCGACCAACTACAATTGTAGAAAAAAATCCAAAAATTAATCAGATCCGCCAGAATGCTTTTACCACTGAAAAGAACCAACAACATCCAACATTTTAAAAAAAAGAAAAGACAACCATGGCACCTCAGACACATTCTATATATATAATAATAAAATTGATTAAATTTAAGTAGAAAACCCATAACCGATATACAGATTTCTAGCTAATAGAATTAGAAGAACTTACTTACCGTTGTTGAAAGCTGACACATATTCAGCTTTCCAATACAAGACTTTGTTTCCATGCTACATCATATAAAAAAATGACCATAATTTTATTTAATATTTTCCTCTGAATCATGTCGCCACTTGATGAAGGATATGAGCAGTTAGGCCACATTCATTTTAAAACAAACCTATTGGTTTTCATGAACCACACCATCTAAACTCAGTCCTTTCATTTCCTGCAGTCAGACCCTCAGTAGCTCATCATTAAGACAGCACATCTGCATATTCCTGCTTCTTTTTTTTTTTATACGACCACACTTAAGTAGCCCAAGGAAAGACAATCCCCACCCTCTCAATTATTTATTCACACACCACCCCAAAAAGATGACAAATGCTAATTTTTTGTCCATTCCCCAGCTGAGCATCAAAGTGCTCATTACTTTTAAAGAAGGTTAATCCATTTAGGTTTTGCATATTGATATAGCAATTACATCTAATCGTAGAATGGGCATCCGTCAAGGTAATAGCACATAAACACGTGCAGGAACATTAGGGCCAAGGTGGCGTTATAACAAAGACGTATGTGTTAATTGACAAAAAGATGACTGTTTGTTACCTAACTGCATTGTGTAATGTAAAAACAGAAGACAGAGAACTCTGCACTTGTTCACACACCCTATGCTACAACCCATCCAAGTGTCACATGACTTAACAGAAATACTATCTATCTATCTATCTGTCCTTTGGTTTCCAAAATGATGGCTACAATCAATCAATCAGTATCATCTTGAGACAACCACTTATGGTCTAAACATAGCTTAATGACAAAGGATTTCCTGTGGTCACAAAATAGACATGATAGTGTGTTTAACAGAACTAATGTAAATGAAATAGCACATATCTGTCTACAAATATTTCATACATGTTGAAATTACTAACATAAACACCTCCTTTGTGATGTCTATTTCAGATCCTGGGATGTCCATTTGTTTGAATGCTAAAGGATGAAAACTTCCCTTGTTAAGAATCAACACACAATTATCCAAGGTATTTGATTGCTTGCATTAGCCAAACTATACCTTTTTATCAATGTTTTGTTTCTCTGCTCATATTAAAAACAAGCAATCACTATGACCACTTTGCATTTTCAAAATTTAGGAACTTTGTAGAAAAAAACAGACCTCACACTCCACTCCCTAAATTCTCC
Source organism: Lampris incognitus (assembly GCF_029633865.1). Taxonomy (NCBI): domain Eukaryota; kingdom Metazoa; phylum Chordata; class Actinopteri; order Lampriformes; family Lampridae; genus Lampris; species Lampris incognitus. The sequence goes on from NC_079231.1 coordinate 9,129,214, forward strand.
AGAAACAACCATGTGCACAGTTTCCTTCACACATTTCATTGCTGTGTCCAACATATGTAATGCATTTATATCTCCATTGGGTATTTCTTTTGACCAAAAATACCAAACAGAGTGTCAAAGTTATTTTGCAGCCTTTTATTACTTCGCAGAGCATAGCAATAAACATTTTCAAGATGTAGCACCTTCCTCATTCCTATTGATGTCACTTCCTGGCAGTGAGTGCTGACCCCAGGATGTGTACGAAGCAGTGGACGTCTCTGAAGGAGTTGTACAACGGCACCGGAGCGACACGCAGCACATTCGGCTCCCTCATGTCACACTGAAGAACAAGAAAACAAAGAGGATTCTCAGATCAATACAGCTGATGCATTACAAACATCAAAGTATGTATGTGGCTCATATATATTCATATCTTTTGATACATGTGTACTAGATGCTGAATATGGACCTTGCCAGGCAAGAGGAGATTTATGGAAGTGGTAACACAGGAAGAAAGCAACCCCTAACGTGAGCAGAATTTCTTCTCTTTCTTTCTCAGGCGTTATCAATCCACATATTGATTTGGCAAAATGTTATATCAGATGCTCTTCCTAAAGGTTGCACATTATTTAAACTGGTTTTATCACAATTTGTCTCATCTTTTTTGGGTTCAATACATGAAGTTAAGGACTACATAAAAGGCCTGGGGCCCAATTCAGGTGAACTGTCATTTATAAATAACAGGAACTTTGTTCACAAGTGAGGGTAGCATGGAGCAGTTACACACACAGGATAAGTAGGGAACTGAGCCACAAGGCAAAGCTCTCACTTTACCAGACAATCTTCATTCCTACAGTCATGAACTTTGGGTAGTCAACAAAGATGTTACATTGTGGATACAAACCACTGCTCCTTCAGGTCAAAAGGAGCCATTTTACATAGATGTGGCATCTGATTAAGATGCCTGCTAGGCACCAACCCCCCTAGAATACTCTACTTAGCTTGCTGCAACCCAACTCCACAGAAGTCACTCACAGTGATCGTGGCTGTAGAGGCCCATCCATATAAATTTCTGGACAGGGAAAATTGGTGGCATCCCATTGCACTTCCTCACTGGAAGTACAGGATCTGTTTGTTTAGCAAGATGAATTGGTGTTAATGTTCCAGAGCTCTCAGGGACCTCCTGCAGGGAGTCCATGACTGGCCTGTACACCAGTAGTTTTGCGTACTGAAGGCTGCCCAGGTAAAGGAAGTGATCAATGTTTTTGTTGTCCATTTGAGTAGAGATTGATATAGGACCTGGGTCTTTAATGCCAAACCCAATTCTGTGGATGCTTTGGCAAAACCATTCACAATGTTCTTGGGGATCTTCTGCATACTGAAGCTCCATGGTGTTGAAGACCCTGCTGTCAATTCTGGATAGGATTGGGATCCCCATGGCAACATGCACAAACACATGGTTAACCTCTGGAAATACTTGTTGTACTTAGGGGTCCAACAGCTCAGACCGCTACATGACAGATAGCAAATCCAATGCCACGGATGCTGGGCTCATCATCACCTTTTCCTTTCCAGAGCAAAGTGTAGCCACATTTGTCAGATTTCAGAAAGGGCAATCCAGCATCTCTTCCAACACATACCAGGCTCCAAAGTTCATGTTTCTGACTGCCATAATTCAACCAGAAGGTTTAACACAGGCTATTTTCAAAGGCACCTCCTCATGACTAAGGGCTTCCACATCATGAACATGGAGTCCAATTTCTGCTGCAGCCATTGTGGTCTTGCTCTTTGTCAGGGACCTCTCCGCCATAGCTGACCCTACCAATCCACAGACAACCCTTTGTAGCTAAAGGTAGAGCACAGGCACAATAGTAATTGATTCAAGATGAAAATTTAGGAGACCCAAGCCCACACAAATGGGCAGGGTTGCATCAGGAACAGGGTGCAGCATAAAATCTTTGCCAGGTCAAATATGCAGATCAGTCAAGGAAAGGAACATAGATGATATACTGTGTGCAAATAGGAGGAGAAATCCTGACGGAAGAGTGTCGACTATGAAGCTGGCAATCAAAGAAATATTGATGAATGTTGTCTACGCATATGCCCTGCAAGTTAGATTAAGTGGTGAAAAGACTAGACTTCAATGGACAGGGCTGTGGTAAATACATATTTCAAGAACACGGAGAAACATATATACAGCTGGACCATATCTTATGTAAGGTGGAAGTTGAAGAAAGACTGTTGTGTGCAGTTCAGAGAGGATTTAAAACAGACACTGTCTAGTAGTGAACAGTTGCTGGACAACCACAGTGAGGAAAACAAATAGTAGTAGTGGGACACTCAGACAGGTGACAAAAGAGTATGGTGAATTATATGAGAGGTTAAACACTAAGAACAGGACTTCAGCAACTTGGATGGATGTGACAGCAGCTGATCCTAATGACATACCAACTTCAAGAATAAGGACAATGTGCACAGCGTGCAGATATGTGAAACAGTAATAGAAACAAGGTTTAGAGGGCAGTATGGTTTCATGCCACAAAAAACCACTACAGGTAGTTGCGTGGGACTACATCAAACATCAGCTGTGAGCCCTTTCTTGTGGACAGATGGGAGTCTGCGCAGACTTATTGCAGATGACCCTGATGGGAATGAACATCAGTAAGACCACTGAAGAAGAGTGCCAGGACTTATTTATTTGTGACAAAAGGTTTACAAGATGGTTGTGAGACCACCTATGTGATATAGTGACCCCTAGGGAGGACATATTATCATTGTAACACAATCATGCAGTCACTCACCACGACCCCTTGCCGTTCCAGTTCTTGGAAGATGTCTTGTATAGGGAGGGAGAAGGACAGGGACAGCTGACAGCCTCTCTGCTGGGAGTCAGAGGGGGTGATGATCCTGACATAGGGTTTGTGGGGCTGGTCAGGGTCCTGGCTGTAGTAGTGTTGGATTAGATACTCCAAGTAGCCCGTCAGGAGAACAGACTTCCTCCGCAAGGCCTCCATACTAGTCATGTTGAATATCTGTAATAAGACAGGTAAATTATATTGGATAGAGACAAATGCATGGTTACCTTCTTGAAGTCTTGTGATTCTTATTTGTGATAAAACCTTAGCCCGCTGGCAAATGTTGGTGCTCATTAGTTACAAAACTAGAAAAAAAATTGTTCATTTATTACCCCACTTCTTTTCATCAAGGGGACACAATCACACTGTTCCCACAGACATGACCAGTTGGGACGCCCAACCAAACCACGACGGAGCCGGTATGCTGAAGCCCATCAAATAACTACTGTCGCTCCCATTTCTGTCTCTTCCTGTGTCATGGCATCCCACCACCTCTACTCCTCACACTATCATCCATGCACACTCCTGCCTGAGCTCAAATGCAATCCATGATGTATTCCAATCTCACATGGCAGTGTTGGATTACATCAAGTACTTGCTCTAAGGCCTTTTCTTGTTTGCAATGGTAATGGACGATATCAGGCAGAAGTGTCCATAAACAACATTGTGATCTCTAGGGAGCAAGTTGAAGACAGATAACCCCTAACAGGAGCAGCAGGTCAGAAACAATATATGTAGCCTACATAAGTAGGCTATGAGGGATTAACTATGTGTTAGTATTCAGCATCACTATCAGAACATTACTACTTTGGCCCGCTCCTGTTAGGGGTCACCACAGCAGATCATCCATTTACATTTCTTCCATCCTCTGCATCCCTTATTTTGTCTTCCAACTGTCCAACCTAAACTGTTACCTTGGATACTTGACCCCCAAATATTTAAATGCATAAACCTTCATCAAATCTACTCCTGCTACAGATCACAATGTCATCCGGCAACATCATAGTCCAGAGAGACTCCTGCCTGATCTCAGAGCCAAACCTTGATGTAATCCTACACAACTCTGGGCACCCTGTCATATCTACTGCTACTCCCATTTCGAGTCACAACAGCAGATCATGCATTTCCTGTCCTCCCTCTCATTCACACATACTAGGCACAAGATGGAATACCTAACTTTCATTCCTGCTCTCCTCAACCTGCATCCTACTGTCACATGCTTTCTTTAAATTCAAAGACACAGCATAACTCATTCTACACTTCTCAGTAAGGATCTGTAACGTTCTTCCGTGTCATGAAACCATACTGCTACTTGCTAATCACCTCTTAACCTACTTTCCATTACTCTTTCCCGTGTCTTTATATCTCTAGTAACTACACCTCTGCACATCGCCCTTATTTTTGAAAATCAATACCAATAACTTCTCCACTCCTCAAGCATCCTCTCACTTTCCAACATTATATTAAACAATCTAGTTAAAGCCTCCACAGGTATGTCATCTGGACCACCCGCCCTTCCGTTCTTCACAGCTGCCCACACTTCCTGATTCACTACCCCCACATCATCCAACCTGCTCTCTCTCTCATATTTTCTTCATTCATCAGCCCTTCAAAGTACTCCTTCCACCTTCTTTGCACACTTCCACCCCTAACCTGCTGTACGTCCTGTCTACCTTCTTCATCTCTTTGGCAACATCTTCCTCATTCCACCAACAAGTACCTTCCTAGCTGTCTCCCTCACTATGTCTGCAGTGCCTGTCTTAACTCCACACAACGAGCTTCTTCACTCCCTTTTCTTTCTCAGCAGACAAACACGCTACACTGTCACCTCCTTGCAATGTCCAATCCCTTTCAGATCACACCTTCTACATAAGATATAGTCCTCCCTCTTTTGGAACTATGTATTTTCCCTTTCACAAAATCCAACATTCATCAATACACCTTCAACTTCACAATTACCCATGCTCCTGGCCTTTTTCCCTTTTCATCATATCAGCCAGCTCTCACAGTGGGAGTCATTGGTAACCCGGGCCTTAACCAATCCAGTATGGAAATCTGATTTGGCCAAGATTTTAGACCACATGCCCTTCCTGACACAACCCTCCCCATCTATCTAGCCTATCATCATCAGAACACAAACCAAATTCCAATGTCTTTATGCACGCTCAATGTACATAACATCACAGCAAGTTTAATCAGTTCACGTAAACACAACATGTCATCACTCATCTAAAGTGAACGCAGGTTTCCCCACCCTTAGAAACAACAACTACACTTTCAATGGCAATGTGTACTATTCACAGAGAACTTGGGCATACCAGGTTCAAACAGGGAGGGCTAACAGTACCACCTGTCACCGTCTTGCAATTTGCATGTGAAACGTTTCGGCCACATGACCTGATTCAACTTTAATTAAGTCAATGTAGATAATAGTGTGTGTCATTACCTCTAAACTAGCTTGCAGTGGGCAGACAAGTAAAATGGGTTGGTTTGACAGCCTAAAACCACTAATCCCCGGCTGGAGCTCCATCACTAAAAACAGAGACAGAAAAGTTGGTTAAGAAATGACTAAACACATCTCTATAAATATCAAAAAGAATGTGATAACATAAAGTAACAATGCATAGATGTGGCATAAATTCAAGTGTTTTAATTAAATTTGTTCTCGGCATTTAACCCATCCTGTAGGGACAGCTAAAGACCTTCTTGCTATGAGGCAACAACACTAACCAAACACTGGCCCACGTTTCTCAAAAATGTTCATGTTTTCAATTTTTACACTCATAAAACTGAATTGCCCTTCTGGGATAAATAAAGTAGTCTGACATTATTGAGGCAAGGCCATTGTTGTGCAAAACCAAATGTGTAATAACCACGTGCAGCCACGAGATGGCAGTGTGTATCATTGGCTGTTCCTCAGTTGGAAATGGTTGAGTGAAAATGTTTCACTTCAACACTACAAACAAATATAAAACTGACGTATCAAGCAAGCAAGGTGAAACGTTTCAATATAATTACCATTATTCATCTTGAAACGAGTTTTCAAGTCATGCCCCCACCAACCTAAGAGACTGGACAAATGAAAAAAAAAAAAGACATGAAAACCATATGCGTATGATTTCTACAACTAGTGGTAAAAACAAGGGCAATTGGTTTACATGCAACGCTGAAATATTTGCCGACACCTGGAATTTGATTCCACCGTCTTTTGGGATGAGCACTTACTTACAAAGTAGACTTCAATGTCAGAAACGATATGTGATGACATACAGTAAAAAAATAGAAAGATTCCTTCTTATCTGGATTAATAATCTTAGCATGCTAAATTCTACACAACTATTTCCAGTCGTGTCATAATTCATACTGGTAAAAACACTGTCAAATTAAGACAATGACTAATTTGGTTTACAAATCATCACTGTGCTGCTACCGGAGCTACAGTTAATTGCAGGTTTACTACATCTGCCATTAAAGGCACAAGTTTGGGTGTCCATCCACACCATCCGGTCCAATAACCGCTTTCCCCTTCTCTCTGCTTAAATCCCAGCTTATGTAGTTGCCGTTTGACTTACAAGTGTGCACGCAGTCCATTACTACAGACCAACATCCTGAACTGAGACATGTCCTGTACACTGATAATAGATGATATGAGTTACTCACGCCGGTTTGATGGTGTGTGTGTGCTTCTCATGGATGAACGCTCCCGCAAGTCCACCGGCTCCAGAGTTCACATACTGCAAGAGGACAGAGACACCTCTGCTTATAGCCCAACACTTTTGTAGCTGCTGTCTGGTAGCTCTTTCCAGGGAACATGTTGCGGTGTATGGTGTTTTACATCTTCACCACAGCAGCCAAATGCAAAACAAATGGAAGTTGTGGGGTATAACAAGCAGCTACGACAGAACAAGCTTACTGGACTAGATTCTGTGTCTTAACCTCAATTTATTTCACATGTAGACCGCTGTGTTCTGGGATTTGATTGGCTGACCTTGTAAGAGCACCAGCAGGCAAAGTCGACCCCCCAGTCATGTAGTTTTAGCACAGCGTTGCCAACCGCATGAGCGCAGTCAAACCCCACATAACAGCCCTGTGGGAACACATAGGAGTGTTTTTTGTTTTTTTTTCCAGATCTGTGCATATATGATTGGAAATCCATCTGTAACTTGACTGTACTTTAGTTATACAAATACATTTTGACTTGACGTAGAACACCGCAGACCCACAGATGAAAATAGGATAACTTCAGTGCACTATATTACATTATATTGACAAACAGTTGGTTATTTTAAAATCTAGCTTCTTACATTTTCCACTGTTGTCTTGTTTGGACTGGCCTCATCTATGATAATATTGAATTATTGCCCAGCTGCAATGTCCATGTATTACCTTCCTTTGGCCAGCCTCAGTGATGGCAGCCAAGTCAAAGAGCTGGCCAGTATAATACTGTACTCCACTGAACATCACCACAGCAATGGAGTCCCCTTCCTTGTCAATCAGCTCCAGGATATCCTCTGTCCTTAAAGTCTCCTCCCCCTGACAGGCAAGAAGCAAAATCATTGGGTGGTTCTAACAGGGGGGTGGGACAGACATGGGTTCAATTTTAGTCACAATAGAATGTCAACACAATTAATGACCATACATTTTTCATGTCCATGGCTTGATTTTAAGTTAGGGGACACCCATCTTCTGTTCTGTGGAAGTGCCCTGTACCGTATCTGCTCCGATATACCGAACTGCTCCAATAAAAAAGGACTGGATATGTCTTATTTTGCTGATTACAACTGCCTACTTTCTCTACATGTTAGTCTGTGTCAATCATGGTAGCTCTTCAAAGAATCACACTGCTGTTTCTGCATGTTTAACCTGTTCTCTACAAACCACACATACTTCACATTAATCCCAACCATTTTCCAAACCAGACAATAGGATTTGTTTTTTTTTATTAAACCTCTTCCTGTTGCCTGGCAGCTCCATCTTCATCAACCTTCTCCCAATATACCCAGCATCTCTCCTCCGTACATGCCCAAACCATCTCAATTTCACTTCTCTTGCTGTGTTGTCCAACCTGACCTGTCCCTCTAATAATCATTCCTAATCCCGTCTTTTCATCAGTGCCACAGTCTCACAACCATCTTGTAAACCTTCCTTTTAACTCTTGCTTGGTACCCTTCTGTCACAAATCTCTCCACCTCTCTTCTGCATTTTCCATTACTTCAGACAGTCAACCCCACCTTTGTCCCACCATCCCTCTCATTCACATGTAAGTATTCCTCTTTTCTCCAAGCTCTCCTCAACCTGCTCTCACTACAGATCACAATGTCATTTATGAACATCATAGTCTCTCAGCACCCTGTCATATGCTTTCTAAAGACACAACATAACTCCTTCTGACCTCCTCTATACTTCTCAGTCAACACTCTCAAAGCAAACATTACATCTCTGGTGCCCTTTTGTAGCATGAAACCATACTGCTGCTCTTTACACATTAAGAAAACCACAGAAAGTTGAATCGATTCATCTGAACACAATGTTTAACCAGGAAAACATTTCATCACAACATTGTAACATGGGACATATGTACTCTTGCCCCCCCACCCTCTTCACATAGATCCCCTTATTTGACAGGACCTAACAGTACATCTTTCACTATGTTACATGCTATGATTGCAAATATTCCCCAATCCTCTAAATAGCACACATGGCCATTGTAACTCTGGTTAATGGTCATAGCAGTTTGCATATGAAACCAATTTTTGGTTTCAATCGTTATGCCACTATATTGTTTCCAATGGAGGGGACAGTGCAGCAGGGGTCACATTAACTGAATATTTTCTGTCTTTCACCAACTTTTTTTTTTAACAAAGACGTAAAAATCTAAAGACTGTCCGTCATTTCACCAAGTACATTCAAACACAACACTGTCAATAAACACACACAGACCACCTGTTGTAATCCCCACTTGGTGGCAATTGTGCATCATTAATTACCTCTGCACCTTGTCTTCGTTGGCAACATGTCTGAAACAAGCCAAGTAGACTAGCACAAAATGTCACACCAGCCAAGTTTTCACAGTTTCTCTCAAAAGCCAAATGCGGTTGATACACAAGCCATTGAAAAAAGAGGGATAGATGAGGTGGAGGATGAAAGACGAGAAGAACCTGATGACAAACAACCAGCAGCAGCATCTGGTTTGTTCCTTTTTTCTCTCTTGGAAATGCATCATCTACGTTTGTTCTTCTACCTATATTAACTATATAGTGGTTGATTGTTTTTGAAAATTACATAGGCTACATCTCATAAAAAATTTTAAATTGACAAGTAATAATTGATGACCGAATATTTATGTGACAGATGACAAAAAAGTCTTGTGCAGCCACGTGACACTGAAGACCTCTTAGATGAGTGACGAAACATTTCTCTCTCGATACACGTTGTGTCCAGATGAACTGATTCAACTTTCTGTGACATACTGCTGCTCACTAATCATCACCTCTCCTCTTAATCCGATTACCTTCTATTACTCTCCCACATCTTCATACCGGGGCTGATCAACTTCATACCTATGTACTTACTGCAGCCCTGCACATCACCCTTATTCTTGACATTGGTAGCACTATACCGACGGTGGCTAGCCATGTGCCACAAAGAGCCATGTGTGCACAGGTTTTCATTCCAACCCGACTCCACACCAGATGATGTGACCGATATAATCTTCCTCTTTGATTAAAGAGTTGCTAATCAGCGAAATCACCCAGTGTGGAGTGCAGCGTGAAAACCTGTATACCCTCCATGTCACATGGTTAGCCACCCCAGCGGTGCATCCTCTCACATTCTAAGATTGTGTTAAACAATCTATTTAAAAACTCCACTGCCATCCCTCCTAAACACCTCCACAAGTATGTCACCTGAACCAACTGTAATAACATTTCTTAGCACTACTAACAACAATATTAATAAACTTACAAGTGTGTCTATAGACCTTTTCCCACAAACATGGTCAACATCATCCATGTTTGTGAAAAGATCCATTTCCACTTTGGTTGTCTAGTTTTTCACATACCTGTCTGGGTGACAGCAGCAACATGCTCTGCTTGGGGTCAAATCCTTTCAACTGGATCTGAGACTCCACAGCATACTGAAGACCAGAGAGAGACAGAGAGTATTCATAAATGTGTCCTGCTATAGTTAGTGTTTAGTAAGCATGTAGAACAACAACTACTACACTGCAATGAACTGCATAACCACCTGCGCTCATCTGTGCTGTGGAGACGGGCACTTAAATAAAACTATCTTTGGACAAACCAAGTGTCATTTCTCCCCCATTGGATCCAGCTGCAGACTACCGCATGCTTCCTCCGATACACGTGGAGTCACCAACTGCTTCCTTTCACCCGACAGTGAGGAGTCTCACCAGGAGGACGTAGCACATGGGAGGATCACACTATTCCCCCCAGGCACCCCAACCAACCAGCACACACCCACAAACACAGCCAAGTGTGTCTGTAAGGACACTCAACCAAGCCAAAGGTAAAACAGGGATTCAAACCAGTGATCCCTGTGTTGATGGGCCACAGAATAGCCCGCCACACCACCCATATTCTAACCCCGACACCCACCCCAAGTGTCATTTTAGCATCTGCAGCCCCAAGATCACCCCTGTTTAGGTGGTATAACTCACGTGGTCAGAGGGGAAGGCTTTGTCCTCCAGCAGAATTTTGTGCCGCGCAGCCGTGGGTTTGTAAAAGGAGAGCTACAAAGTCATTTCAGAACCTGTTAGCTTTCAAAGTGACCAAATACTGGGAAGTTTTACATTTGAAAGCTTTGCCAGCTCACATCACAGGGTTTCCAAATTAAATTCGCTTTGAAAAGAATGACGTCTAAATGTTGTTTCTCACACATTTTCACATCACAAACCCAATTGAGATACATTAAGATGGAGACTACCATAATATTTACCTCCAAGGATGCATATGGAAACATTTTTACCAATTTTCATGTATCTCATTCAGTACTGAGGTAAAGGAACAACGTATTGATAGGTGTCTTTCAGTACAGACTAAAAAGGAAGAAGTAGTGACCTCATATAGGTAAAACCTGCAACCAATACATCTCTACTATCGTGTTGTCAAATCTATTGTGATTACACTGAAAACCCAAGATGATAATGGCCATCCTTCAACAGTTTCTAACCAGGACCATTTCCAGTTAATTTAAGTGCACATGATGGGACCCTGAAAATACCTGAGCCTACATTAAGAGTTATGTCATCCTCATACAAACACAGACCAAATGTTGCAAGCACATAAAAAATGAATAGATCAAATCAGACAACTTGTGGAAAGTTGTCTTACTAGTAGCAGGTGTAAGTTCACTGTCAAGCCGTTCATCAGCGCCACTTCTTCAGTTTTGGCCCCTATCGACACAGAAACAGACAAGACAAAATGACTCGCACGTTCCATTCCTCCATTGTCTTCTCAGTTTCCTTTTGGTGGTAGTTCCTCTTTATGTGCAGGCTACATTAAGTGTACAGGACTTTGCCTTGGTAGCATTTGTGATACGACAACTTCATAGCCAACATATTCCATACTCGCACACACAGCATGGCGGAAACGGACAAGGTACAAGCGTTAGATTAGTTTAAATACAAGACCGCAACGCAGACAGACTCAAAAATACACGCCCTCGTAGCAGTCTAGTCCCTTGCCTACCAACATGAGGATCGCTGCTTCAAATCCCTGTGTTACCTACACCTTGGGTCAGGCATCCCTACAGAAACAAGTGTCCGTGTCTAGCTGTGTGTCCTGGTCACCGCACTAGCGCCTCCTCTGGTCTATCAAGGCACCTGGTCACTGGGGAGGGGCAAAACTCTTCACTGTCAGGTGAAATGAAGCAGCTGGTGACTCCACATGTAATAGTCTGCAGCCCTCCCCAGATTGTCAGACAGGGTGCAGCAACAACTACGACGGCTTGAAAGAATGGGGTAATTGGCTGGATACAATTAAGGAGATAAAGGGGGAAAAAATAAAAAAGCAGACCCTATGAAGTCATTTAAGAAAATATTTTGTCTTACTTCACATTTTTAAAATCTGAAAATGTTTAACAGACCGAAGAAATAACTTCGCTGGTAATGAGGCTTACAAAGGGTGGAATTTCACTCTTTGCGGGACTACAATCCAGTTTTCTGATTTCAAAAGATGACAACTGCAAATGGATTCACTAGAGTCCAGTAAAGAGCATTAGATGGCAGATCAGGGCAGAGCTACTGTGTTTCATGTGAATATGGAAGATAACCAAAGTGATAGAAAAGAAAAGTGTTGCATTATACAACATTGATGATAACTTGCAAAATGTTTCCATAACCCATCCCTGAAGGGATTCTGATTACACACACAAACAAAACAACCAGTTACCCACTAAACTAAATACCCTCTGGGCTCCATTAAAAAGGCCTCTACATGTACCTTGCACTGTACAAAACAGACCTGGCTGGAGGGCGCAACAACCTGAGGCAGTGCCACAAAAAGGGAGAACATTTCACCTTTACAAGCCCTACATTACACCCACTTACAGTTTGACTACAAAACAAGGGTCTCGTCTCCCAGAATCTGAACTTAAATCTAGATTGACATAGCCAACTGAGTTGTTTTCAAACGTTGTTTACCTTTTCATGCTGAAACCTCCCCATAACTACCCAGGTCGTTAAAACATTACAAGTGTTTTCATTTCATGCCCGCCCCCAAATCTTAAACATCAGCAATACCGAATTTATTGGAAAGAATTTCTTCATCGTGTCCTTTCAGCAAACATACATTAGAAAGCACCAGGAACCCGAAGACAGCGGTGACCAATTTCTCCTCCGTTCGAAACAAATGTTGTGTACCCATTTCTCATGGGACTTAACAGACGAGCACTCTTGACAATTGTTTCACTTGACTTGCCGCATCTGTGTGTCACACATTTGCATAAAGTTCAATATCTCTCAACTTTCCCTCATTGCTAGACACAACTGGCCACGTCTGCGGCTGGGAAGCCAGATGTGGCCGTGTCCTGGTTGCTGCACTAGCAACTCCTCTGGTCAGTCAGGGCACCTGATCGGGGGGTGGGGGGGGGGGAATTGGAGGACTAGCATGATCCTGCCACACGCCAGATCGGTCACTCCTGACTTCTCACTGTCAGGTAAAAAGAGGCTGGTGACTCCACATGTATCAGAGGAGGCATGTGGTAGTCTGCAGCCCTCTCCAGATCAGCAGAGGGGGTGGAGCAGCGACCAGCATGGTTTGTAAGAGTGGGGTAATTAGCCAAATACAATTGGGGGAAGAAAAAAAAAAACAACTTTCCCTCATTGCCCCACTCAGTGCCACCCTGTCGCCGTTTGTTGGTATCACTGACATCTGCTCGTGTTTTTAGCTACTATTGGAAATGACTGAACTTCGTGTTGGTTACAGCTGTTTTTTGGCAGTCATAGAGGTGAATGTCCATTATAACTGCGAGTGTCAATGATAATAACCATGTTTGTATATCATTCTGTTGTGTACCTTGCCGCAACATATGCGTATCAAGAATTTGCATCGGGACATAAGATCGTATCCGTTTCTTCGGGATATTCATGGGCCACCGGAACCAGTAACAAGACTGTAGTTGTACTGGGCAGCTCCCAGCAACCTACAAGCCTATGCTCATCTTTTTTCTTGATAAACAACTCTAAAGAATGTCTTACCGACGACCTTGGCCATCATTTCCTCAATGTTGTTTTCAGCCCAGGCCCACGGCCGAGAACCTTGAAGGTGACCGTGAACGCCCCTGTGAACCAAGTACAAGAAACTACCTTGAGAGAGAACAAGAGAGAGAGGCCTTTACTGCCCAACATACAAGGTGAAATGTATCTCGTGCAGAGCTACAAATTATCCATCTGTGGGGGAGGTTTGAAGCTGCGGTGTGGGACTTCTCTATATAAACAAACATCCATGACATTCAAGCCCTTGCCAAAGAAGACCACAACGATGATTAAACCCATCACCACCAGGTAAATCTCTGGATTTCACAGTACTCCGGATGTCTGGTGATACATTCCCACACTGCGACACCAGTACCGATGCGGTTTACAGCAACCAGCGATGATCGCTTTGCCAGAGCTGTGGAAAAGGATCTGAACTCTTTCGTACAACTATCTCCTCACCAATAAAGTCAGCTAATTTTCTTTCATATCCTACAGATCATGATCTTCTTAGTTTAAAAAAGACTTTTGTGTTACCCAAATTTTCTCTTTGTTGGGAAAATGTACTGTTTCGTTTCTACAATAACAGTCATAAACATAAAAAAATCACAAATAAACGATTATTTTGTCAAAAGTATCAGATTCACAAATTAAATTTGAGATATTCTAAACCTTATAGGGTTTGAAAATAACACTCAAGTACATTAAAACCATGTTTTCACTCTAAAAATAAGCTGACAAACTTGGATTCATGTTTTCACTTAAAAGAGTGGCTCTGATGTTTGGTCTGCTTAAACAACTTCTTTGTATGTGATTTCTATTGTCAATAAAGGTTTGATTCTTTAAACAAAAAAAAAGGAAAAACATGAACTTCCGTGTGACAAAAGCGTTGGCGTGTCTGATTGGCTGCCTTCAGGGCTTTCTTTTGGCAGGAAGCCCTGAGAACAGTTCCTGATGCGCCACAAAAAAGGCAAACTCGTCTTTCCGTTGAACTACGGTAAAAAAAGAAAAGAAAGCAATCGACGACGAGGACAAACGCAGACGTTTCTTGTTTGAAGTCTGGAACACTGGTGAAGCTTTTCTTCGTTGGAGAGCGGTGAAAGAATAGAAGTAATTAATCTCACTGCCAGAAGGGGGAGACAAACTTCCACAGTGCAGGTTTAAGCTCTGGGGGGAAAACCGCACAAATTTCCATTGCGGCGAGACAGAAGCCAAAGACTTGGACTTATGTTAGAACGTCTCATATTTCATTGTTATGAAATCAGATCATCCAACCAGCTTTAAGTGAATTTCACCTAATAAAAGAAAATGAAGACATTTTTCTCTTGTATTAATGAAAAATTATTTGATAAGACTGAAAACAAGAAGAAACCTTTGAAGGAGGACATTTTTTGGCAGTGTGGTTACCGCAAAAAAATAAAAAAGTCCAACGTTCTTCAAATGGAGTGAAATCTATTTGGCTCAAACCACATATATACTAAATGAACTATACAAGTAATTAGACACTAATGTGCGAGTTCTGCTCTTGGGTTCATTTTCATGGCGATACTTCGATGATAATGAGGATAAAATGAAGGTGAACATACGTTTTAGCCCATTTCTCCAGCTCCTCGTCCAGATACTTCTTGGTCATTTTGGGGAGCAGTCCCAGAGAGTTTCCCGCAAAGTAAACACACTCTTCAGCACCATCAGCAGCAGCACAGCTATCCGCTGGGGGGAGAATAAAGGGCACACCCACTCATTTTATAGAGATTCATCTCACTCAACAGTTGAATTAAAGACAACATCTACTAAAAGACCTCCAGGAAAGAAAAGACTAAGCATGTACTTTTTTTTTCCTTTGTTCGATCGTTTATTTGAAATTGGGCCATTCCTTTTGCATTCAAGGATTTCAAAAACGTGAGCTTTACTTAAAAAAAATTACATGCTGCAAGCGCAAAAGTCGTTTTTAGTCAGGTGTATGTACTTGTGTTGTTGATGTATAGTCTGGGATCATCTGCTAGCCATTTATGAACATGGATAACACAACTTCTTAAAAGGACCGAGACCTCTTGAGGACCGATGCCAGAAACCTACGTCTGTCTATAAACCACTCAAACTAACCACTAAACTCCTCTCCCTTGGCCTCAACCCCTCCCTCTGCAACTGGACCCCGGACTTCCCGACCAACACGCCTCAGTCTATAAGGTTAGGTGACCACACCTCCTTCACCCTGACCCTCAGCACAGGTGCCCCTCAAGGCTGTGTTCTGAGTCCCCTCCTTTTCTCCCTCTTTACCCACGACTACCTGCCAACTCACCCTTCAAATGTTAAGAGTTAAGTTTGCAGATGACACCGCAGTCATTGGCCGTATCACCAACAATGACGAAACGGCCTACAGGGGCGAGGTTCGGCACCTCACGTCACGGTGTACTACCAACAATCTGGTTCTCAACGGGCAGAACACGAAGGAGCCGATTGTGGACTTCAACAGGTCTAGAAGCTGCAGCCACTCCCCCATACACATCAATGAGGTGGAAGTGGATTGTGTTTCCAGCTTTAAATTCCTTAGAGTCCACATCGGCAAAGAACTTTCCTGGACATCAAACACCAAGGCCCTTGTGAAAAGCCCAACACCACCTACATTTCCTGAGAAGCACCCGTCTATCCCCCAAAACTCTGACCAACTTCTACCACTGCGCCATAGAGAGCACCCTCACCCGCCGCATCTCACTATGGTATGGCAACTGTACCTCAGTAGACCAAAAAGCTCTGCGCCGGGACGTCAACGCGACCCAGCATATCACCGGTACCCAGCTCCCAGCCATTAAAGACATTTACCACAAACGCTGCCTTCAAAGGGGTCTCAGCATCAGCAGAGATCCCAACCGTGGACTGTTCCCCCCCCTGCACTCTGAGAGTCACTACAGGAGCCTCAGAGCCCGCACTACCAGGCTCAAAAACAACTTCTTTCCACAAGCTGTTGCCTACCTGAACCTGGCTACCCACTGAATGTCTGTAGATATTTTGAAGTATTTTGTACTCCAGCTCTTTTTTAACTTATTTTTAGCTTTTGGTCTTCACATGTGTATATCTTATACTGTGTTTGCTGTGTTTCTCTGTGTCCATCTTGCACTGTTTGGTGAAGCCACAGCCCTCATTTCATTTTTAACATGTGCCTGCACATTGTTTTTAATGACAATAAATTGAATAAGTATGATGTGCCAACAAGGCAAATCTCATCGATGAGTTCAGTAATGCTAATGTTGCATGAGGCTGCAGACTCAAGTGTTACGTACTTTTTTGACTACCAAAGAATGTCAAACTTGAAATTGATAAGCTACACCTTTGAATACTTGTGCAATCATCCTTCAGTTCCTCAAATACCAACCAATACCAGTCAGGAAATTGCAACACACAACATGGGAAAACGTGGCCCGGAAAGCAAAAGGACTTATTAGCCAATTTGACCATGTCCTGTCCAGTGAATTCATTGTAATGCCCTTAGGCTGGCGCTATAAAGCACCCCCCAGGAAAACAAATCACTATTGTAAGTCCTTCATTCCTTCTGCTATCAGGCTGTTATCGGTGACAGTCGTCTCTTTAAATGAATGCTTTATATTGTTCGGTTTATACATTGTTTGTCTTCACATACCTCGTGGGCCTGTACGTTCACTGACTGTTGCATTGAAATTTAATGTGCAATGTATCTTAGGATGCTTCATTTACTTATTCTTCTAACTTGTGTAAATTTTTATCCTTCCTTGTGCGAGTCTGCATGCAAGGCCAGACGAGGGTGACAGCGTGCATCTCTTGCCCATGTACTGATCAGTCTGTTGTCTCTGACATACTCGTGACTGCCACTTGTGTGTGAGTTGGTGTATGGTCTGGGTAGATTGTAAAACTGAATTGCCCTTCTGGCATAAATAAAGTTGTCTGAATCTGAATGACATACACAGGTCATTTCAGGGACATAAATACCGGCTAAAAAGAGGTCTGTATCTAATCTCCAAAAACTGGATGCCATCTTTTTTGGCTGGTTACACTCAGTAATTAAACCCGATCTGTGTCGGTTACATGGACAACAGCAGAATCAGCAGTGCTCTTAAGCGTCACCCGAGACTTGGACCTTGTTGCCCATGTGTGGAATTTAAGACAATCAAATAGCCGGATGAATGACAACATTTATATTTCAACACTGTGGGGAAACTGGTTTGGTTCGCTGCTTTCCACTGGTGCATCAAAGCACAGCGTCCAGTCGTGTTTGGAAGATCCACCTTAAATAGTGCGAGACCTGCCGACACAGAAGCTTACAGCTGAGCCCTACACCGTGCCGCGACCCCGCAGACAGTGGATATATATACTGTGGCATGAACTGGGAATGACACCAAAGTTGAATACCCGGGGGGGGGGGCTGCTGGGACGAAGGACGTTTACTGGTTCAAAACAGGTAAACGTGTGACCTTTTCCACAACCATGGCCAACCTGCTTCATCTTAGTTTAAAGATCAGTTCTCACCGCCGACAATGTCAAACAACCACACTGTCACCTTCTATCTGGCATAAACACAATACAGGTGTTGTCAGTCTGGAGGTTTCTGTTTGTGCATGACGAGCACAAACGTGATTTGAGCCATGACCACAAAATACTACCGGCCCTGAAATTGCCATTAGCCTTGCTTAGCCGGTTAGCATCTTGTGACCTGACCACGTTTGTGCTGGTCAGGCAGTCGTCTGACAACAGAAACAAAGACATGTAAATGATAACAGCTGCATGTTTCAGCTGTATTTCATGTACGTTATTATGTTAGATATCCTGTATGATATTAAGTTTATTAATATCATTAACTTTCAGGGCTTAGTACTGCACCCAGTGTATTAAAAAAGTAGGAGGTAAAAATCCATTCGGTACAACATAGAGATACAACATTTACCCCGCAGCACCACTGAAGCACAGCGAACAGATGCTCTGACATAACGGTTTCCACATCTCTGAATGTGAACTGGTTTGAATGTTTACTCAGGAAAGCAGACTCGTGTTTGAAGCTTTTCGAACACATGGCGCTTCAAAAAATACATGTTGTCATACATTCTCCCATGATTACTGCAGTTTCAACTTGCTGTAGATAAGGGGACAGTGAGTGATTTACTGGTAAATGAAATGACCTTCAGGTCGGTGATCATCATACAGCAACCAACTATATACGGGCAATGTTTTAAGAAAAGCATTAATCTGTGTATTTACCCATTGAAATACACTAACGCGTATCAGTTTGACACTATTAAAATAACTATGAATTTAAGTAATTAACATTCATGCCAACACTATAGAACATGTGCAAACCAAAGTCTGCACATAAAAAAAGGCAATTCAAATGTGTTAAGGTGTCTTTACCCTTAACTGCACCACTGGTTGGGCCTTATTAAAAAGATGGGGGATTTATAAAATAGTGACATTTAAAAAAAAACAACAAAACCACATATAACATGGATTGACTCAACACAACATCGGTGATAGAAACATCAAAATATCTTCAGAGTTGAAATTAAACAACAGCTGAGAGAGAAGCTGGGAGCACCAACTCACATGGACGGAGATCCGCCACTTTGGGCACCAGAAACTGGTCTCTGAGATGTCGCAGGTCATCGTGGTCGTCCAGGTACTTGGCCACTTGGTCGGAAGTGGGACTGCAGCCCAGTTTAGCTGACACATTCTCCAGTACTTGCACAGGGGATGAACCGGAAAACTGGGCCATGACTCCGGATCAGAAGACAGCACGCAGCCTACAGAGACAAGAGGCGCATGACAATAACATATAAAACCATTTGTCGCTCTCCTGGGGGGGGGGGGGGGGGGCAAAAAAAAACCCAGCAGTTCTTGCAACTCACGGGCGTAGAAGCTGATTTCCGAGGGATCTGCTTGTAACTGACTCAATGCAGCGGAGGTGCTCTTTCACCCGACCCGTGTTTGACATGAGCTAATCATTGTCTGAGCGGCTGACCTCGGATATGGATTAACTGATAGAAAACCACTCCGTGACGTCCCAGTCTCCGTTTCTTGTAACCAAGCAGCAGGGACACCCCCGTTCCTGTTTTTATATCTATTTTAAACTGTTTCCCTCTTACAAACCAGCCACAGTGAGGTCTCTGAGCACAGCAAGAGGCGCGTCTTCACTCAACACAAGGTGACACTTGTGTATTTCCTCTTTATTACCGCTGACGCACATTCACCACACCACCACTCTCAGGCTGTATAGAGTTTGTAAGGTTCACATATAATTACGTCCACCTGGACAGTTTTATTTTAAATTGGTTGTGCAGCTCTTACTCTGTCTCATCATGTTACCACTCACTTATATGTGTATATATATATACAAACACACACACACACAAACAAACTTTGTATAAAGAAACAATGAACAGTAGGGAAAGTACTCACCAAA
This sequence comes from Lampris incognitus, assembly GCF_029633865.1. Classification (NCBI taxonomy): domain Eukaryota; kingdom Metazoa; phylum Chordata; class Actinopteri; order Lampriformes; family Lampridae; genus Lampris; species Lampris incognitus. The sequence goes on from NC_079231.1 coordinate 9,149,183, forward strand.
TAAGGAGCAAAATAATCCAGTGAGTCAAGTAAATCCATTATGAGACAATACCAGCCTGTTTCATGCCGTAAGTGATCATCAGCTGTCAATCAAGTCACCTAGGTAACTTTATTGACATCTAATGGTTGCTTGTGGCATGGAACAGGCTATTACTGTCTCATAAAGAATGTACTTGACTCACTGGATTATTTCGCACCTACTTTGTTGAGCACTTTTCCTATCGCCGAGTGTTTCTTCTAACAAAGTTTCATATATATATTGTAAGTAACAAAATCAAATAATGCAAACATGCTCAAAATAATGGTATATAAAGAAACAAGAATATTGCAGCGAGTTCAGGGGGGGCAGCCCGGATACCGCCCCAGCCAGGACGCACACCCGCATCTCCCGCACCGCGGGCGACAACGTAACCCGTCCACTATAGGATCCGACCCGTTAGCCGGGTCTACTTATTCATCTTCCCCCTCTTTTGCTTCAGGATAGCAACTCCCTCACGCCTCTGGGCGCACGCGCTTCCGATGACCTCCCGGTCTCACCATTACAGAGCCCGGGAGGTCACATGGGACTTTGTTTTTTTTGGGTTTTTTTTACTCGCACGCACGCATTATCAAGTCACACGCCCAATTTAGTAAGTCGCACGCGCACTTTACGTAAATCGCACGCACACACCGCTGCTCAGCTCCTGACAAGAGTCAAGTGCATAAAGTTTACAAGTTAAAGAACGTGACCTACCTTAGCTGTTAGCCCACACAGATTGATGCCTCTGTGATTCCCTTGGTGCCCGATAGGGGTCTGGAGAAGTACCTCCCCCTTTAAGGTGACCGAATTTCAGTGGTAGCTTTCTGCCGGAATCCAACTCCGGAGTCAAGAAAGAAGATTATGACCGACAGAATAAGAAGCAGGGTTTTATCCTCCGAGACGCCATCCGCTGGAGACACCACGGCATCCACTTCCATTCAGAGAAGGTCACTGCTTGGCAACACAAAGGGCAAAAACAAAACAAAGGCGACTGGAATTAGGATGGATGGACTTTGACATGGTAGAGAAGCAATACAAGCAAGTTAGGTCGGTTAAAGGAGGAGGCACAAGAGCACAAAGTACGGACAATAAAAAAACCATGCAAGACATTCAAATAACGGCTGCCAAATTTCCCCCCCCCCCTAGTGGCCTTTGCGGAAAACGGAAGCTTTCCAACTGTCACACAGAAATAACAGACTGCGGAGCGTCAGGTTAATATAGCAAGCACCTTAGAGGAGCTTTACGGGCTACACCAAGTTGGACCCTATCCTCGTACTAAACGATGCACACATCAAGACTGAACACACTACCTTTGTTCAAAACTCCAACTCACACCAGCCCCTTATCCTTGATGAGCTGGGTGCCAATTCAACATCTGTTGAAGAACTGCTGTCAGGCAACGATAGCGTAGGTGAAGCAGAAAGTAGTACCCAAAACTCCTTACCAAACCAACACTCCACCCCATCACAGTTAACGCATCACGGCATCTTAACCTCCAACAATGAAGCTCAATCACACAACTTGTCAGAGCTGCTTGGATCACAGCCGTCTGGTAGTGGCATATCCACTGATGAGGAAAACCAAATCCAAGTAGTGATGAAGTATTTGTACTTGATGACGCTATTCCCATGATCACTGATGGTTTTTCACCAAGTACCCATACTACTGCCCCACCAGTAACAAGACTGAAATTACGGCGAGGAAACATGTTTCAGGATCTTCACGCTGCATTTCACGAAGGCCACGTCTGTGGTGATGAGACACGTTTAGCAGTTGAAATTGTCTTACCTAATGGCCAGATTGAAAAGGGTGAGGACAACAGGGGACTACTGAGATACGCCCTCAGTGAATACTGAGATACGTTCACCGTCAAATGCGCAAGTGGCAACACAGTGAAGATCCCAACGACCCGCCGTGACATGGAGGACATACGGGAGGACGTGGCAAAGGTAATGGTACGTGGATACAACATGATGGGCGACTTCCCAACTGGTTTACCAAAGCCGTTCTTGCTACACTGTCTTGGACAAGAGGATAAAACAGAGGAACTCCTCGAATCGTTTTTGCACTCACTACCAAATGACAATATCACTGAAGAAGCCATGAAGGACTTCTCAGCTGTAAAAGAAAGGGATGACTGCTCTGATTGTCTTGAGGCACATGATGTCAGCACTCTAGTGACAAAAGAAAAGGGGTAAAACCCTTTTGGAGGTAGCACACAAAAACATACAAGATGCAGCGAACATCACTGAGTGTTGGAGTCCACGTCTGAGGAAGCTCAAACTGCCACCTGGTGGTTTGAATGAAGTGTTACATACTCTGAAGCCTACCAGCAGAAAAGTCAATGCTGCACTGAAACGCGATGAAGTCGCAACAAAAAAGGAGCAAAACATCTTTGACTAGCTGAAAAAGTACATCTGAAACGACTCCTCCATTTTTGGACAGGTGACCGATTCCCCAGACTGTTGGTGACCTCAAACGTGCTCTCAGTGTAACGCACTGGCGTTTCCCCTTTCTGTGCTACCACCGCCCTCTGTTGTGGACCAGTGTACAGAAGCCCCGAGATTTTAGCCATTCTGCATCAGTTATCTGACGTGTGCTTGTTTGAATAAACCTCCCACCCAAACCCACCTCATCACTCTCTCTCAGCCACCACCCGATTGTCCCCTTAGCTCAAGATATGGACAAAAATTGCTTGTCCGATGAGGTGTTTGTCCAAGGAGTACATCAAATGTGTGCAGTATTTAAGGGTAAAGGTACTCATGTTTTCTCATTGTGCTCCATTTGAAAGCGGTGCCAGTGTACTTGTCTCACCTGTCATCCATGTGTGGTTTGTGGAGCCAAAGAGTGACTTTGTTAGAAGCCCACAGTCCCACACTTGTGGATGTGTTTTACAGCTACCCAGTACCTACTGCTCTTAATTGGAGACGGCAGAGGAATTTACAGCACTCCTCGATTCCAACGTGTGGGTGATGGATATTAGCTAGCTCCAATCTCTGAGCAACGGTCCCAGCTGCCCCACTTACACCGACAACACTTAACACCTTTGTACAACCTGTTGTCATTGTTTCATCAGCTGCACAGTTGTGTATGGATGATATTTTATTTCATAATATTGCACTTCTGGACTAATAGGACTCTCTTCAAAGCCAGGTCTTTTCGGTCTACCTACCTTTGAATCTCACGAGTTGTTGAATTTCATGAGCTGTTTTTTTAAGCAGACACACAGTTAATAAACCAGGAGACTTGAGAAATGAATTACTTCCAAGTATTCAATTATACGTTTATTTCTCTTTTAAATGCGTGTATAATAGTTGCAGTACATTTCATTCAGCGCTATACCAAATCTACTACTACTACTTTCGGCTGCTCCCGTTAGGGGGCGCCACAGCGGATCATCCGTTTCCATCTCTTCCTGTCTTCTGCATCTTCCTCTGTCACACCAGCCACCCGCATGTCTTCCCTCACCACATCCATAAACCTCCTCTTTGGCCTTCCTCTTCTCCTCTTCCCTGGTAGCTCCATATTCAGCATCCTTCTCCCAATATAACCAGCATCTCTCCCCCACACATGTCCAAACCATCTCAATCTTGCCCCTCTTGCTTTGTCTCCAAACCGTCCAACCTGAGCTGTCCCTCTAATATAATCATTTCTAATCCTGTCCTCCTTGGTTACTCCCAGTGAAAATCTTATCATCTTCATCTCTGCCGCCTCCAGCTCCGCCTCCTGTCTTTTCGTCAGCGCCACCGTCTCCAAACCATATCACATAGCTGGTCTCACAACCATCTTGTAAACCTTCCCTTTAACTCTTGCTGGTACCCTTCTGTCGCAAATCACTCCTGACACTCTTCTCCACCCACTCCACCCTGCCTGCACTCTCTTCTTCACCTCTCTACTGCACTCCCCGTTACTTTGGACAGTTGACCCCAAGTATTTAAACTCAAATGCCTTCATCACCTCCACTCCTTGCATCCTCACCATTCCACTGTCCTCTCTCTCATTCACGCATAGCTATTCCGTCTTGCTCCTACTGACTTTCATTCCTCTCCTCTCCAGTGCATACCTCCACCTCTCCAGGCTCTCCTCAACCTGCACCCTACTCTCACTACAGATCACAATGTCATCCGCGAACATCATCGTCCACGGAGACTCCTGCCTGATCTCATCCGTCAACCTGTCCATCACCATTGCAAACAAGAAAGGGCTCAGAGCCGATCCTTGATGTAATCCCACCTCCACCTTGAACCCATCTGTCATTCCAACCGCACACCTCACCACTGTCACACTTCCCTCATACATATCCTGCACCACTCCTACATACTTCTCTGCAACTCCCGACTTCCTCATATAATACCACACCTCCTCTCTCGGCACTCTGTCATAAGCTTTCTCTAAATCTACAAAGACACAATGCAACTCTTTCTGGCCTTCTCTATACTTCTCAATCAACATTCTCAAAGCAAACATCGCATCTGTGGTGCTCTTTCGTGGCATGAAACCATACTGCTGCTCGCTGATCGTCACCTCTCCTCTTAACCTAGCTTCTATTACTCTTTCCCAAATCTTCATGCTGTGGCTGATCAACTTTATACCTCTGTAGTTGTTACAGTTCTGCACATCACCCTTGTTCTTGAAAATCGGTACCAGTATACTTCTTCTCCACTCCTCAGGCATCCTCTCACTTTCCAGGATTGTGTTAAACAATCTAGTTAAAAACTCCACTGCCATCTCTCCTAAACACCTCCATACCTCCACAGGTATGTCATCAGGACCAACTGCCTTTCCACTCTTCATCCTCTTTATAGCTGCCCTCACTTCCTCGTTGTTAATTCGCTGAACTTCCCGATTCACTATCCCTACATCATCCAACCTTCTCTCTCTCTCATTTTCTTCATTCATCAGCCCCTCAAAGTTGTCCTTCCACCTTCTCAACACACTCTCCTCGCTTGTCAGCACATTTCCATCTCTATCCTTGATCGCCCTAACTTGCTGCACATCCTTTGCAGCTCGGTCCCTCTGTCTAGCCAATCGGTACAAGTCCTTTTCTCCTTCCTTAGTGTCTAACCTGTCATACAACTCACCATACGCCTTTTCCTTTGCCACCTCTCTCTTCGCTTTACGCTGCATCTCCTTGTACTCCTGTCTACTTTCTACATCTCTCCGACTATCCCACTTCTTCTTTGCCAACCTTTTCCTCCTCGTCTTCCTTCCTCTGTCCTGATGACACACCAAGTACCTTCCTAGCTGTCTCCCTCACTATTTCTGCATCCAGTGCCTGTCTTAACTCCTGCCTGAACTCTACACAACAGTCTTCCTTCTTCAACTTCCACCATTTGATCTTCGGCTCTGCCTTCACTCTCTCTCTCTTCTTGGTCTCCAAAGTCATCCTACAGACCACCATCTGATGCTGCCTAGTTACGTTCTCCTCTGTCACCACCTTGCAGACTCCAATCTCTTTCAGATCGCACCTCCTGCATAAGATATAGTCCACTTGTGTGCACTGTCCTCCACTCTTATACATCACCCTGTGTTCCTTCCTGTACTTGAAATATGGATTCACCACGGCCGTTTCCGTCCTTTTCACAAAATCGACCATCATCTGTCCTTCCACATTTCTCTCCTTGACTCCATACCTTCCCATCACCTCTGTTCCCTTCACCAACATGTCCATTGAATTCCGCTCCAATCACCACTCTCTCCTCCTCGGGTACCCTCTCCACCACGTCGTCCAACTCACTACAGAATTCTTCTTTTCCGTCCATCTCACACTCGACTTGCGGGGCATATGCGCTGATAACATTCAGCAATACACCTTCGATTTCCAGCTTCATACTCATCACTCTATCTGACACTCTCTTCACCTCCAGCACGCTCTTGACATACTCTTCCTTCAGAATTACCCCTACCCCATTTTTCCTCCCATTCCCAGCATTGGTAGAAGAGTTCGAACCCACCTCCGATACTCCTGGCCTTACTCCCCTTCCACCTGGTCTCTTGCACACACAGTATGCCTACCTTTCTTCTTTCCATCATGTCAGCCAGCTCTCTCCCTTTACTAGTCATAGTGCCAACATTCAATGTTCCAACTCTCACCTCCACACGCCTACCCTTCCTCCTCTCTAGCCGCCTCTGGACATGCCTTCCCCCTCTCCTTCGCCCAACAGTAGCGTAGTTTCCACCGGCACCCTGCTGGTTAACAGTACCGGCGGCGGTCGCTGGTAACCCTGGGCTCGAACGATCCGGTATGGAAATCTTATTTATGATCCGCATATTCGATTTGGCAACT